>NC_079346.1:19231011-19531011 GCF_029582105.1 Oenanthe melanoleuca
TGTGGTCTTCTGAGGTGCATTAATCACAATCTGAAAAAAGGATGAAACACATTGTTACCAAAAACTCTTTCAACAAATAAAAATTAAGGCAAAACCAGACTGGATTGGTTGTGAAAGACTCCACGAGGTGATGTTTTTCTTTGAAATCCCACATTTCTCTAATATTAGAAACTGCCTTTCCAAGCAATTTAAGCTAGCAAAAACATTCTGTCTTCCTACCCAACCCCCAGAAGTTAATATGCATAAAGCCCTATGTCTAAATTTAATTTAAAAAGAATGTCTAGTGCTTATGCTGGCTGATGCAGTGAATTGTGTCAACAGTAGGATTGCATTGCAGATAAACAAAATAATTTAATGGAGTAGTTCTGATCAGTGATGCATGGCACAACACTTGAGCAAGTGCTTACTGGCATCTCCTCCTGCAGTGAAGCTTCATTCACACTGCAGGCACACTCAAAAACTGGTTAGCACCTGGAAACAACTTAGCCAAAAAAGGAGTCAAAATATATAGTGTAAGAACAGCAGAGGTGAAAAATCAAAATTGTTGTGCTACATCTTCCTCCTTAGCACAGATGTTTAAAAAAAACCATGATGTTTTTGGACACATACCAAATACTTCCCAACCATCTGTATTTCTAAAATAACATTTCTAAATATTTATAACAACAAAAAAAAAATCCCATAGAATACAGTTTGGTGAGGGTCCACCTCAAACAAACCAACCTCAGCAGGAATGGAACAGTGCCTCACCTCTCTGTAGGTTTTCAGTAACCCAGGGATCTCATAGTAGACAGTGACCACCCCAGAATCCCTTGCCAGGGACACACCAGTCTTGGAGTCCACAAGAAGAAGAGCACTTGAGGAGGAGCTCCACATGCCTGCGTGGCCTGGAAAATATCACAGGGGCACTGCTCAACACCAACTGCAGCACTTCCTGGGCACTCTGGTGCCTGTGAGTGCCACTGGCAGGCAGGGCACACACCTCCCAGTGCCAGGAACCACTCTGGTGCCTGTGAGTGCCACTGGCAGGCAGGGCACACACCTCCCAGTGCCAGGAACCACTCTGGTGCCTGTGAGTGCCACTGGCAGGCAGTTATTCTGACACAGCACATTAATAGCAGCAGTCACACAGTGAGTACAGGCAGTCCTGACTCTGCAACAGTCCCACAGAAACAGGCCTTCCCAGCTAATGGAACAGTAGTATCTGAAGTGTGATGCTCAGGAATTCAGTACAAGAGACATATTGCACGGTGCAATTAAAATTAGAGAAGCTGATCTAACCTATTTTTATCATTAACAAGAACAGTGACATTTGATTCTGAACAAACATGATCAATTATACATTTAGTTTTGCTGAGAGTGAGCCAGAGGCACGCTCACAGCTCAGAGCTGCTGCCCCCACAGCTGGAGGCCCTCACCTTCCTGGGCTGTCAGCGAGGTCCTCAGGCACAGGACATCCCCCACCACCACATCTGGGAGCTCTGGGAAGATGGCATGCTGGACAGGCAGTGGGATGTAGTCTGCAGTGCCACTGTGCTCTGCATCCCACACCCTGAGCAGGGTCAGCCCCACGTTCACAGTCCTGACCACAAAGGTGTTGTTGGCGGCTCCCTTGGCGATCTGCACGAAGTCATCCCTGCACACAAACAGAAAGCAGCCTTGCTAAGGGCATTATTTCCCCAACAGGAGAGGGATCAAACTCTTCAGATGGCTGTCTGCCTGTTTTCAGCAATAGCCATCTGATGAAATCTGCAAAGTGAGGAAATCATTAAAATTATTTAAGTGCCACTGAGGCCATTTTCAGTTCTCAGTTCACCACTATGCTGAGGAAATACAGAGATTGTAATTATGCATGAAAACTATTTCTTAATTGTGAGAATTGGAGAGCTTTAGAATGACATGATCTGACTCTTTTCCCTTTTCTCAAGGGAATCAGGAAGCCAAGAAATCTGAACACCAATATACAACTTTCCAGACATAACAATGCCACTGGATTGCCAGTTCTGGTATTTACCCAAATTCAGCAAGGTGCTCTGCAGAAAACAAGCCGTGTTTCAGTAACAGCATAGGTGATATTTTACTGAAGACCACAGGAGGCTGCTTCACAACACTTATCCTGTGAGGCAGAGACCAAAAGGCCCTTTGAGGTTTGTCCCTGCTGTGGGAAGGTTGCACAAGCCTTTGGAGGAGAGAGCCCCTGATCCAGAACGTTCCCCACCTTACATAAGTGCTCAGTGAGTCAGTGGAACACAGCAGCACTGGGAGAGGCAGATGCTGATGGATCCATGGTTTCTCTGGGCCCCTGCTGCATGCAGGGGATGATTCAGAGTCCCAGAGCAGAGCACAGCTCCTGCAGGCCCCGCTGGGATCACACTTATCTGGGCAGCTTTCCATGGCTGGGCAGTATCAATTGCTAACTGGAACTCTTTTTCCTGCCACCGCCTCTGAAGGCAGCAGACACAAAACCTTTGCTTTGCTAATCCCAGCCCAAGCTGATCCTCATTTGGTATCTTTGGAACAACCTTTGTTCTGTGTGTGCCTGGCCTTTTTTTGCTCTCTGTAATTACCACCGGTGACAGACACTCACCTGTTGGTGGCAAAGTTGAGTACAGCGTTGTGTGAATGGAAAGTATCTCCAGAGTTATCGTGGAATTGGACTGCAAATGTCAGTGTCACACCCAGGGGCAGGGCCAGCAGTGCCTCTTTGTTCTGGGTGAGCAGAACAGGCATCATGGAGATCCTGAGGTAGGAGATGGGGCAGACCTGCAAAAACACCAGCAGTGAGAAGATAAATTGATTTTTACAATGCCCTTATAAAAATAATCTAAAAGAGTTCTCATTATGTAAATATCCAGAGCTGCCTTTATGAGCCATTTGCATTTAGCCATATGCCAGGACTAACATGTGAAGCTATTATCAGTGTCTCCATTTCACAAGTTGAAAGGGGCCTCTGACACTGTCTAGTCCAAACCCCCAGTGAAGCTGGGTTACCCAGGGCCAGCTGGCCAGGACCATGTGCAGCCAGCTCTGGGGCATCTCCTCAGATGGACACTCCACAGCCTCCTGCAGGCTGTGTTCAACAGCCACCCCAGTGAAAAGTGCTGTCCTGTGTTCAGACAGTGTTTCCTGTGTGTTCCCCTTGCCCTGTCATGGCTGACAAAAGCCTGGCTCTGTCTGCTTTGTACCTTCACAGTTGGCATTTCTTAGCCCTTTTTTTCTAGTGCCACTGGGAACTGACAGAAGCAATAATCCTGTAGAAACATACATCACACACAGACTTCAGAGAACACATTACTATCCTATCAATTCAAACTGTTAGGATTCCCTGGGTATGCAAGAGAACAAGTGGCCCCTAGACCTCTCTCCTAATAATTCCTGCAATAAAAGGTGCAATTCATTGCCCAGTATTAGAAGAGTAACTGAGGAGGTACGTGTGAGGAAGGGGATGGAATGTCACTGCTGCCCAGCTGCCCTGCACCAGGTGAGAAACCCAAGCTGTTTCAGGCAGAGCTGGCAGCTGACAAACCCTGAGGGGCCAGCAAGCTGAGCTCTGCTCCCTCAGTGCCTCTCCTCAGCCAAGACAGAAGTTGGGAACTGCTCCAAACTCCTCAGGAGAGTCTGCTCCATTAACCATATGTGCACACCCCCACGCTTCTGCAGGAACACTCCACTGAAGAAAGGTTTTCTGAAGACAAAGACTTGACAACCTATTCTTTTGGCTTTTAAATAGCATATTACTGCTCTTGATTAACTTACCTAGGTTAACAAGCAAAATCACCCAAAAAAATAACTATATCTGCTCTTTTTGTTACAGCTGTTGGAAAATAAATAATGGATGGATAGAGGAAGCAAAAGCCCTCAAATACATTGAGAAAACTATTTTAAAAGAAGGCCTCAAGCTTATCTTCTAGAAAAATCCCTTTATTTTCCTGACCTAAGAGGCTCAGCTAAAACATAAAACTCTGCTATCTGAAAATGTACATGTCAGAACTTCAAAAGGAAAGGACAAATTTGGCCTCAAGCAAAATACATCTTTGGTGAATCAAAAAAAAAATAAAAAAAGTGGCTATAATATCAGTATATCCCACTGTCTGCTCCACAGGCTGGTTTTATCAGTTAAAATCTCCATGCATACAGATCCCTGCCCAGCAAGCTGTGGTTACAAGCCAACAGAAACCCCATTTCCTTGACACATTATCAAGCTTGCTTTACTTTAAAATCTCAGCAACTGTCCCACAAGGGACAACTGCTAAATTTAATATTGATGAAAACAGCCTTTTACTGTTAAAGCATCTCAGGTTTTGAAGTACTTTTTTTTTTAATTCAAGAAAAAATAAAATAAAATAAAAATTAAAATAAAAATTAAAATAAAAAATAAATAAAATAAAATAAAATAAAATAAAATAAAATAAAATAAAATAAAATAAAATAAAATAAAATAAAATAAAATAAAATAAAATAAAATAAAATAAAATAAAATAAAATACTGAGTGCAGTAGTTCAGGCAAGTGCTGAGCTTGGTCCCATGCTAAGCTCACTGTCATCCTTCTTCCCCCACCCTCCCTGGCTTATGTAAGAGCCCTTCTTTGAGCCAAGTTCAAGGTCTAAGTGTGAAGTGATGCTGCTGCAGCAGTTTGGTTCTTAATTGTGTAGACCTGTAAATAGACAACACAAGATCTTATGAAACAAGGACAGAGTGAAGGAGAGAGCTTTGCCTTAGAATGACACAACAGATTCAAACTCATCTCCAGCTCTGCCACAAGTTTTCTGACATGACTTTTGGCAAAACCCCTCAAGCTCTCTCAGCTCTTCAGCCACAAAATGAACTGTTTAACCTCATGAGGTTAAAAATATCATTTCCATATTTCCATAAAGGCACAACAGTTGTAATAAGTACAGGAAAACAAATGAGCTGTAGATGGTGCTGAACTGAGATAGATGGGTCCTACTACAGAGAGCTTTGTATCACCATCCTGAGTACAGGACAAACTCACACAGGGGGATCTGACCAGTCCCACTGCACGCTGACTAAAGGCCATTTGAGCCACCCCCAAACCCATCAGACATCTTTCACTTGCCAAAGGGAAGAAATAAGGTCATGTGTAACAGAGCTGGAGAATTCACTGCCACCACCTCACAGGAGGGGTGGCTTTAGTGACACTGGGTCCCCATTTCCTGTTTCATTCCCCACCCAGGAGGACAGATCCACACACACAGGCAAAGCTGAACATCATGGGAAATACCAAAATTCCAACTAAAAAAAAAAAAAATCCACTGAGCCACTTCACAGAGATTACAGGAGTTAAACTTAGAAATGACTTAAAGCACTCAGTTGTACATCTCTCTCCTGTAGCTGGGCAGAAGGAAGATGCTGACACTAAAAAGGGACAGCAGGAAGGGAAGCAGTGGGTATCTCAAGGCTCATATTGCCAGATGCAGGAAGTTCTTGGCTCAAGGTTTTTTTGAACAGAGATGATGGCCATACATTCCCTGGTGTCCCACAGTTCAAAGCTCAGAACTAGTAATTCCTACACTACTCATTTTTCAGAAGTGAAGTTCAAGAAGTGCAGCCAACAATCCCTGCTGCAGTAGTGAAGATGCACTTGAGGAAACTGCAGTGGAAGAGAGCTGACAGTACCTTAACAGCAGCTATGATGGTCTGGTTGATGCCAAACAACTCTTGGGAAATCACTTCAATCGTTGATGAGCCGATCACAGACCCAGAGACAAGGAATCCTCTCTCGTCGATTGTCACAACAGGGACTTTGTCTGGCCCATCCAGGACACGGTAACTCAGCGAGGCCACTCGGTCCCTGAAGAGAAACAAAAGGTAGGGAACCCCTTAAATGTGTAAAACCATATTTAGGGTCTCTTCCAACACAAACCATTCTGTGATTCTATGAAACTAAGGGCTCCCTCCCCCTAAAATGTAAATGCCTCTAAAGCTTTGCCCTCAGTTTGTGTCCTACTGTCTCTATCTGCCCATTATTATGCTAGGAAAATGACATTTCAAGCTGGATATGAGTCTAAAATGTCAGTCTTTGAAAAGAGATTATGTAAAAAGAGTTTCTCATTTGGAAATGACATTTTAATCTGAAAATACAGCCATAACCTCTGTGTGAGAAATACACAGAATTATATTCCACAAAGCCTCAATCACCCATCAAAACCTCTACAGGAAGCAGGATACTGTTTTAACTGGCTCAGCAGCTTTAAAAAAAGGATCTGAAAGTTCCCAATATTGAATGAATTTTCCAGTTACAACCTAATAGAAGATTTGACAAAACCCAAGAGAACAGGTAAGATACCATGAACCAGCAGATAAGTTGTGTATTAAATGGATGTACAGTGACACTGAGAGACTGAAGCAGCTCCCTTGAAAACAACTGCCCTGCAGTTCAGATAAAGGGGTGACAAAAGCCACAGTATGGAAACTGAGCACTGACCTGTTGGTCCGAAGTTTAATAAAGGAATTTGGTGACATTAAGATATGCTCTGCTTCTGTCTCTGGAGTGACTAGTTGAAGTTGTTCAAACACCTGGTAAGTAAGAGGCATTTTGGTCTACTGTTGTGTGCAGACAGTTTAATTATTGTTAGAAGTGTAACTTTATTTAATCTTCAAAACAAACAAACAAACAAAACCAAACAGAACTGTAACTTGCTTTCTTCTCTTGTGTAATATATATGGTAAAACAAGACAATTGAACATGAATATTTGAGAATGGAGAGCCAGTATCTTCTACAAGTTTTTCTGAAGAGCATTTATTTCCAGGGCAATGGCTAAACTAAGAAGCAGCATGAAAACAGAAGATTTCTCAAGGGAAAAGATATTGGGAACCCCATATTCACCAGGGTTACTTTAGACTCCCCCTGCCCCCATGTGCCCATGAACTGAATGAGCCCAAATGAGGAGCATTATACAAACAAGAGTAAGGGCTCAAAGATAAACCAAAGCTGGAGCTACTCCTGCATTTCAAATTCCTGACTTCAGATGCAGACTTCAATCCAGTTCTGAAGGAGATACTTAAACATGAACTGTGTACAAAATCATCCTACCTGAATTTGGATTTCATCAGACAGTTCTCTTGCCATGTTGTAGAACTGGTTGGCTGCAGCATCAAGGACCTTCACTACAACTTTCAGGCCTGTCCTTCCCTTTACTCTGCCATGAACATCCACTGCAAAGTTGTAGTTTGCAGGAAGCTGAAAAGCAGCCTTGGACAGGAGAAAGGGATTAAAGTTGGACTCATGGAAAGCCCAGACGTTGGCACAGAGGTGCTGACAACTGATCCTGCATTTAGAGGCAGTAGAGGCAGCAGAGGCAGCAGTGTTCCCTGCACTGCCCTGCTGTGGCTGTTTCCTTTTCCCAAGCTGCACACACATGCACTACACACACACACAGAGCTCACCTCACTGTGCCTTGTCCTGACATCCAGAGTGTCCCTCTTGCTGACAGACCAGTGGAACGTTAACCCTGGCACAGCATTGCCAAAGGAGAAAGGAGTCTGAGTGCTGGTGATGCCCATGACATAAACTGGCATCTGCAAAGAGAGAAACCGCCCTGCTTAGGTAATGCCAGTATGCAAACCACACTCCTGCCCATAGCAAAGAGAATTAAAATTCACTGATCAAGAGATGGGGGTCTCTCATGAAGAAAATGATTCCTCCCAGAGCTGCAGTGCTGTCCCCAGATGATGTGACAGGAACGGGCACAAGCTGCCGTTCCAACACACGAAGGCAACAGACGTCAGTCCCAAACAACTCACCTGAGTACCAACTTTCATCCGTGTAATGGGTGCCCGAATCCTCACAGCTGTCAGCTGTACCACCTCAACTTCCACCTTGTCCTGGGAAGCAGGAAGGGAAGACAATGTAAGCACTTGTCAAAGAGAAACCAGATTTTACTTCCAGGCTGTACAGCCCCTATTTTGCCATTATATAATCACTGCTGCCACATGATTTGTGTGACTCGTCAGAGAAAATACAGATGGACAAGTTCAGCAGGAATGTAAAAAACTGAAAAGGATTAACTTTTGATTGACAGGCATTTTAAAATGCCCCCTAAATTGAAAATACAAATCCACTCAAAATTGCTGATGACATGAATGATGGAGCTGAGAGGTGAGAGACAGCAGTGGACAAGATTACAGGGGGCCCCAGCAGAAGGGGGATGAAGAAATCCAGGAGGTAAAGGAAGATGTGGAGAAGAGTTAGAATGAAATGAGGATTGCAGAGCACCAAATGGGACAACGGAGAACAAAAGGATGATGCGTGACTCTGATATCTCCTCTTCACATATCCAGACATTCCTGACAGATTTTATTCCTGCTATATACTGGGGAGGAAAGGTCAGATCTGGACCTCACTGGCAGAAGATTTACCTTTCAAGTTCACTTTGCCTCCCGTCACACTAACAGGGCAGACTGCTGCCCACGCATTAAAAAGCAAGAGATTTCTTGATATTTTATTTTTTAAAAAATTATTTTGTGTCCTCTTGGCCTGTGCTGTCACCTTTCAAGCAGCAGAGCTTTGTGGTTCACAGAAGCTGTGCTGACCTGAGCTCAAAGGCAGAAGTCATAAGATCTGGCCCAAGTCCTGTTGTTCTGAGTCTCATGCAAGTTTCAGGGACTTGTGCTCCCTTGCAGGCCTGCTCACCTCCTTCACACTCAGCTGCAGGAAAATCTAAGGACACAGATTCTGATGGGAGTATCAGGGATTCACTGCTTGGACTCCTCAGATGGGTTCAGAACACAAGGGATGACAGGGCTCTATAGAGACTGCTGCAGCTTATGAGACAGTGTGGGATTTTTTCAGAAACAGCTGCCCTCTGGATCCTCCTGACCTAAGAGGGAATGCAGTCAAGTACAACCTTCTGCTGTTCTTAAAGGCTTCTTTAGATGGGCCTTTCTAGATGCACTAACCAATCCTGAAGATACCAGACTGGTCATAAAGCCTCCCTGGTTATCTGGGAGACTCTGGTTTAAGGCACAGCAAGATTCAGCTACCTGTTCAAAGTACCACCTGTGCCAATACCTGTGTAAGTTCATAGGCCAGGGAGTAAGGAAGGAAAGCAGGGAAGTGCCCGAGGTAACACCGCTCAGGCAGAATGACTCTGTGTCCCCTTTCAGAGCCAGAGCCATGAGTCAGAGAGCCCCTGTCAGCCCCCAACAGCACAATAAACATTACCTGGGACACCACCACAAGCTTCTCTGTCTCTGCATCAACAGCCTGCAGCACTCCTGTCACCACCCCGCTGCCAATGGCCACTCCTCTGACCAGCCCAGAGCTGTTCACTGCCGCAATGTGCTCGTTGTCGATGGAGAAAATGATGTTGGAGAGAGGCTGGGGGCCTCCTTCAGCAGTGATCTGTCACAACAGCACACACAACAGCTCATGAATCCTTCAGATAGCTCTGGTCACCATTACAGGGCACACCCTTTCTGCTCAGCACCACAGTGACTTCAGTGCTGCCTGCACCTTCCCAGGGCAGCTCAAGGATTATTCCCCCTGCACACTGGTCCTTGCAGGATGTCAGCCTGGGAAATGCATGAGCTGAGCACAGCAGTGGAACCTGTGACTCACAGGGTGTCACAGGCTGATTCTACCTCCAGTCCAGAAAACTTTACCTCCCTTTCTCTTCAGCACCCTGATGTAGAGATGTGCTCTGTGTTCCAGTTTGTACAACAAGCGCACTATGCCTAATTCCATGGAGCTGACAGATTTACTCATGCTGTGCTGGTATTTAACACCAGAAAAGCTGACACTCCATTGACAAAAGCAAACACAAATCCTTTGATTCAGCAATAGAATAAAACTGAAGCTGGCTCAAGAATGACACTGTTCTTGTCCAGAGGAGTATTCATCACAGAAACACACAATGGGTTGGGTTGCAAGGGACCTCAAAGTTCACCCTGCACCATGGGTAGGGACACCTCCCACTGTCCCAGGCTGCTCCAAGCTCTGTCCAACCTGGCCTTGGACACTCCCAGGGATCCAGGGGCAGCCATAGCTGCTCTAGGAAACCTGGGCCAGGGCCTCCTCACCCTCACAGGGAACAATTCCTTCCCAGTATCCCATCTGACCCTGCCCCGTGTTGGGTTTGAAGCCACTCCCTGTGTCCTGTCACTCCAGGTCCTTGCCCAAAGTCCCACTCCAACAATCCTATCAGTCCATTCAGTGTGAGTAGAGTATCTACTGCTGAAAATCCAGTTATGAAGATTCATTTTACAACAGAAATTACAAAATAAAGAAAATATGTCAAAAGATGCCTCACCTGAATCAAGGCCCCAATAATTAGAGTCACTTTCCTTGGCAGTAGTCTAAATGGGGGAAAGACCTAAAAGCAGAAATATGGATACCTGTGTTCAGAATCCGTCAATCAGATAAATTATGCCACAAAAGAGTACAAGTGTAAAACTGAGTGTTTAGT
The DNA here is from genome assembly GCF_029582105.1 of Oenanthe melanoleuca. NCBI lineage: Eukaryota > Metazoa > Chordata > Aves > Passeriformes > Muscicapidae > Oenanthe > Oenanthe melanoleuca. The sequence goes on from NC_079346.1 coordinate 19,241,441, forward strand.
TGCTTAATCACAGTAAATTGAGCATGCAGAAATTAAACTCATCATCCACAGTTAACACTGAAATCTGACTGCCATTAGGTCAACTTCCAGATATAATGAATTTTCTAGCAAATTGATTACTATTATGTAACCACAATTTATATATTCCTGATCCACTGCAGCACAATTTATTGATGCATGTATCTTATCTGAAATTATTTACTTCAATCTGCTGTGGAGCAGAGTTGATTCTCTGTCCTCTTCTGTCAGTCACAGTTGCCATCAGACTCGTCTGCCCAATGGTCATCCCACGCACCAGGAAAGCAGCAGTGTGGTCATCCAGAGCCTCCCTCAGGGGGCTGCAAAAAGCCCATTAAAGAGACATTCTCTGAGTAAATTACAAATAAAGCAAAGGACTTGTTTAGTGCCCAGCAGTTTTACCACAAGGCTGTGACTATGTCTGAAGCAGAGTTAAGGGAATTATCACATTTTTACATGATGGCTCTTTGGAACCTGTGCTTTATTGCAACATTAAATACCTGAGATTAAAATAGAACAAGTGACAGACATAATGAGTTTGATAACATCAGATGTGCCTTCACACAGCACTCTTTGCTGGACACTATTTGCCAAGTCACTGCTTCCAAGATGCACAAAGCTTCATCAGACATGACACTGGAGGGATGCAGTCTCATTCATCAGCCAGTAATATTCAGGCTGTTAGTTCAGGCAATTTCCCTCACAAACAATAATTTTTTAACTTTTAACAGGTAATTAAGTCTTCACAAAAATAAATAAAATCTCAGCCATTGTATATTACCGTGCCTCCAACCTAATATTTTTATTCATTTTTTGCAGATTAAGTTCAAAAATCCATTAACTTACACAAGTGAGACAAGCTGAGATGCTGCTCTGAGACTGAGATCCATGACAGGGAAGTATTTTGCCAGGAAAGGTTTCTTTGAGTCATCCAGAACTCTGACATAGGCCTTAACTGTTTTTCCAATCTCCACCTGAAACAGACACATCCAATCATTCTGTATTCAAATCACTCTTATTTATTACCATAAACATTTCCTTTTTTTTTTTTGTATTATGCTTGTAGTAGGGTAGTGGAGACAGAGCCCCAAGGTTAGATTAGCACTGATTTTAAAGACTAATCCCTGCCAGCTAGAGTTAGTGTCAAATGAAACGAATGAACTCAGGTCCTTCAGCTGGCAAGGGCATAATTAAAACATCCAGAAATATCAACATTTCTTTTGTTTAAGGCACACCCAAGCTGGCAAATGGAATGAGCTGGACCTTTTTCTGTTCAGTTTTAAAACCTGACATATGGAAAAATGACCTTGGGGCAGAACCTACTCCTAAAAGAATTGCTCACCTGCACTTTAAACAGGAGGAAATGTAAATGAGCACATTCATATAAATTATGGATTAACATTGCTGTGTAAATGCAAAAGTTGAGATTGCTGCCACACAGAACATGAACAGGTACCTGATACTCTGAGACACTTATAACCTGAAGGGATAAATTTGGGAGGGAGAAACAGAGACACAGGGAGGCTGTAGCTGTTTCTCTGTTGAAGAATCTTGTCCATGTCTGATCTCTGTGCTCAGGACCAGCACAGGGAGGCAGGGCAGGCTGGATCAGCTCTAATGCTGCTTCCAAGGCACTGACCTTGTCAACAACTCGCACATACACTTCCTGGATATCAGATACATGAATTTCAGCTTCAGCTGGGGCAGGGAAAGCCAGACACAAGTCATGAATCATTACAGTCACTGATCCTGGGAGCAGAGGCTGCACCTGCAATGCCAAGAGAAAACTGCATTATAGCACTTCTTTTGTCTGTTGTTCACAGGATAAAATTTGTATCAATTTCAGAGTAGAAGCAGTTGGATGCAGAAATCTCCAAGCTTAGACACAGAGAATTCTTCCACCAAAATAAAAATCAAGCTGTAAAATGTATGTAAAAAGTACCATGCTACTGAGCTAATTCAAACAGCCCCCAGGCACCAAGTGAATTAACAGCTCTTCATCTGAAACAGCCTGGCACACTGCTACCCTCCTGCCATCAGGAGAAAAAACATAGAAATCATTCAGAGCAACAAAACTTTTCTTAGTAGAGTGAAAAACAAAATGATAAGGAAAAAAAAATCAAGGACAAAGATTATGTCTATAGAGCATTGGTATTGCTTCCTGTATGATTTGTACTCTACTGTCCCTGCTTTTCATCTGAGCAGCCAAAACCTGTGTTAGATCCTGGCAAGTAAGAGGACAATTGACAGATCAGGTATTTCTTTAATACAGCTATGAGTCCATTAATTTTAAAGAAAGAGAATGTTACACTTCTGAATGGAAAAAGAGACCTCTGGTCACAAACCAAGCACCCCTCCCAAAGTCCCCTCTCCCAAGGCCATGCACCCACATCCTGCTCTCATCAGCTCTGCAGCTCTCCTGCAGCTCCCTGACCTTGCACAGACCTCGGGACAATCCCAGCTGCTCTCCTCCCTTTGGCCAGGGACAGCAGTGAAGCTGGGTGTCCTGTGCTGTGCTCTGAACTCTGAGCAAGGGGTGATGGTCAGGCCCCCCAGTGCAAAGGAGTTCAGTGAACTGGCAGCAGTGCCTGGCAGCACCACGGGAGGCGGCAGCAGAGCACTGGGGAGAGCTGACATTTTGTTCTTTAAGGGCACAACTCCTACTTCTGCCTCAAAATAGAAAGAGATGTAAAGTTTTAATAAAGGTCAACTTCCAGAACAGCAGCAGTTCCCAGAGAGGGTGGCTAATACAGGGGCTGGGCAACAGGGCAGGGGATGTGGTCAGGGGAGGGAGCTGGAATGGAGCTCAGCTGGGCTGGCAAACCAGAAAAAGGAAACAGGGAAAAGGGCAAGCAGGGCTACTGCAACTTTTAAAACTCTTCCTATCTCAGCCACCTCTGCTGCTCTCCTCTCCCATTAGGTGTCCAGTGGCTCCCAGTATCCAGAGATACTGCACTGGTGACTACTCTTCACTCCTCTCCTGCTACCACCCATTCATGCCCAGATAAGCTGCTGTGTCAAAACTAGAGGGAGAGGTACTACCCTTGGCAGCCCCACTGAAAAGTCTGGGAATCACTGCTCCAGATAACTTGAAATTAGTTTCTCAGAAGAGTTTACTGCCAACTCCTCCTCAGTCAACTTGGCTGCACTGGTACCTGCCATGGCAGCAGCCTGACAGAGCCTGCTGATTTCCCAGGCTATTCTGCTGCTTCCACGGAAAAACCCAGGGGTGGTACTGGGATTTAACCCAAAACAGCACACAGGGCTAACAAACCTGCCAAATGTGTGTGGGGCTGCATTTTTTTAAAAATGTGTTGAAAGTGGAGTTTTCTCTCCTTTAATCTGGCAGGCAGTTAAATCTCTCCCTACACTTCACAAAGCCTATTTGCTCTCACTGCTCCACTCCTGAATTCCAGATGAGAGCACTGAACTTACCTCATGTACCTCAGTTAAAGACATCAGGGAGACCTGACTAAAAAACTATTAAGACTTTGAACACTGTACAGAACACTCCTTATCTCTTCTACTTTTTTCTCACCTCTGTACCTAGCTAGAAAAAATATTCCCACCTCATACTTACAACAGTTAGAGACATTCCAAAAGTTTCACAAATTCTTTTGGCATTCTAATTTCCACCTCAGTTATCATTATTTCACAACTTTATCAGCATTACTTCTTAAAACACAAATCTGTAAATTATACATTTATAAAAAACACTCTTTAGAGCAACCTGTCTCATTTCCAGTTTGTGCCTAATGAAAGCAGCAATGCCAACAGTTTTATTGTTGTTAACTGCAGGATGCATTTCATATCCTGGGCCTGATGAAGTCAAGCACACTTGCACTTTAGTGCCATCTTCTAGTGGAAAAGTGCATTAGAAACTTCACATGGAGATCAGAATAAACCCTTTAAAAGACATTAATTCACAAAATCAGGATGCAATACTATGATTAAAAAATAACCTGAAACAGCACCATAGGATAGAAGAATTTGAAGCTTTCAGAAGTACTGGCCCATGACAAATGCTCCAATATTACTTTGGAAACAAATTAATCTTATGTGTAGCTGCTGAATAATTCTATCACATTATTCTTTGTGGTGTGTTTGTGAAATCAGGAACATTTTACTGCAAAGTTGTGATGGGTGAAGTACTTAGAACTGGCTTTTATCTTATACAGAGAACACAAGTGCATCACACCTGTAATGAAACAATTTCCTGTACCTGAGGCTATACCTGAAAGTGCCAGTGCAAAGATCCCCTACCTGAAGCACGACTGTGACAGGCAAACACATCCAAAACACAGCTACTGCCCCTCTATCCACACCTGCTGGAAAATGGCCAGGAGTGCTGGGTTGCCAAAAAGGTGTAAAACCACAAAATACTGCACTCACCACAGCAATGCCTTGAGTCTCCTCATGTGTCACTTTTACAATATTTGGCACACTGGTATTAATGAAAAAATATCCAGAACCTTGCTGGATGAGAAGCTCTGCCTGCAAAACCAGAAAAGCATCCAGAATTAAGATTGTATCTTTCTAGTAAAGCTGGTGTCCTCACACATCTTCTGGAATGTGTGATGTTTTCCTCCCTGCAGTTGGAAAGCAGCACAGTAACTCCTCACCTGGACATCAGGGTGGCTGTAGATGGAGACCCTAGCAGGGCTCACTTTCACATCTTCCACAAGCATCAGCTCAATGGTGGCAGGCCCTGGGAGCACAGCTTCATGCTGCAAGGAACAAGGCCAGCAGTTACAGCAGGGAGGCAGAACACTGCCAGGGTCTGGCTGTGCAGGGAAAGCAGGCAACCAAGGGCCAGAGCACAGGCTGAGGGGAGCAGATGCCCACAAGATCCAGATGCCAATCCTCCTGCACAGGGAAGGGCATCCTCAGGGCTGGGCTGTTCTGCACCCCTGGCCAAGCCAGAGGACAAGGCCCAGGCACTGCAGGAATAGTGAATGATGTCTGACAAGCACACACAGGGTAGGAACTCTGAGCCATGGCCTAAGCTCATGCAGAATGACAAGGCAAACACACAAGTTTTCTATCTTTAACTCATCCTTCTGTGATTCTTCTTAGCAGGCCACCAGGAGAAATTCTTCCTTAAATGTAAGTACATGAACACTGGACCAGATGCAGGTTTAATCACTCACTCATAACAACATTAGCTCAGAAAAGGAAAATGGTTTTTAGAGGAAGTCACTACTCTGTACCCATTTCACCTCATTAGTAGAATTATTTCCTTGATCTAGAAAGGATGTCATCTTTCCCTAATGATATAATAGGGTGTTCCACTTAAACATGGAACAACAATCAAGACATCTTAATATCCCATGTACTAGATTTTTGTTTGTGTTTTTGGCTGCAAGAAAGGAGAGTGGGCAGGTTTGAAAGCAGAATAGAGCATCCCATTGTTGATGTACTTGAAAAAAAAAAACCAAGTCACCTCATTTTAAAAAAAACAACACGAGCCTACAAAGTGCAGCAGAACTGACATCTACAGCTGCCAAAGGGTCCTCCCAAATTTAAACACAGAGAATAGAAGTTAAAAGAACACCAGTGTTCTCTGAATTCAAGGCAAAGTTTAGAGCATTCACTTTTATAATTACTTCTAAAAGAAAGAAAGAATATTGACTATTGGTCTAACAAAGCAGAGCACAGTGAATTACAAAATTATTGCAGAACATCAAGTGTCCATATTACAGCTCAATTTTTTAAGAGAAAAAAGAAACACAACCAAATATCTCAACTTCGGTACCAAAGTAACTGTGTCTGCAGAAATTCTCACTAAACAGTAGTCAAATACTTCAGAGAAAATGCATCTACACCATGCTTCTCAACAGGAGAAGAGTGGAGACCTCACAGAAAAGTCAAGAACCAACTGGCAAAACAGATTAACTCTCAAAGAATTTACTAAGCAGATGCTACACCTGGGCCCTGCTGAGAGGAACCTGGCCCACAGGGTATTTCACATTACTGGTGCCCATCTGGCACCTGCTTTGAGTTAAATCCTGTAACCTCTCACTGCATATTTTAGTCTTTGCCTCAACTCTGTTTTCAAGGTACTGCATATAGTCCAAATCCACTTAAATCTTGCTTAACAAGATTAAAAAGAAATTCCAGTTAGGAAGCAGAATATTTTAAGAGTCAGTTATTGCACACATCAGGTTATTCCACAGGCTGAAACCTACCCTTATATTTGGTTTTAAAAAGTGACATAAACAGAAAATTGCCATCTGTTTACACCTGCCCTCTTTGCTCATCATCACTACCTTTTGCTGTTTTTCTTCCCTAAGCTGAGTATCTACAAACTAAATACTTCAGGGAGTGGCTAATGACTTGTAAAATGAGAGCCTGGGTTTATGGCTGGCATTGTACAATGGAGGAGTCTCTCAGGAATAAAAGAACAAAAAAAAGAAAAAAGAGAGCATTAGTCAGAGCCCAGACTAGCATATGGTCCATATGAGGAATCAGTCAGCTTTTGCTTTGCTCATGCAGAACTTTCCCACCCATCCTTGCAGGGGCAATAATCCATTTGCTTTCCCCAGTGACAGCTGCACGAAGCACATGGCTGCTTTAGTGAAGGACAAGCAGCAGAGATTCACCAACTCATTAAAAACCCTGAACAAAAACAAAACCAACTGAAACACTTCTCTGTAATGCCCTTGCCCAGATGGTTAAAAAACTCCCAAGGACTTGGATAGATTTGATATGGATAGCAGCACCTAGTGCAGAAGAAAGCAGGAAAAGCCATGAATCACTACCAAACCTCTGCTGTATGAACATATCTCCAACTCCACCATGGAGCTGCCTCATTGGTACAATGCTGTGTGTGGAGGAAATGAATCCACTCCAGGAAGACTGGGCATTAAGCACAAGGAAATGGCAAACCCCCCAAGTGCTGGTACCGGTATTTTGGCTCTGGCTGCCTTCAGGTGGGGCTGCTGGAATCCAGTGGCAGTGGCAGAGATGGCAGCAGTTCCAAACTCACGGTCAACTACCACAGTTTGTAAGCCTAGAATGCAACACAGATGACAAAGACACTGCTTAGCTCTTCTAGGATCATTCCATCAGACAAGAATTTTCTCTCTCAAGACAGGTTCTAGACATTAGACTTAGCTCCTTTTTTCTCTTCCCACAAAATGCATGTTAATGTTAAGATGAAGTATGACTGCAGATTACAGTACTTTCTTTAAACAAGCTCAGACATTATCAAACAGATTTAATAATGACCTTCAAACAATGGAATGCTCATTTAAATCAACATACCATGCATTTTCTTCTGACCATTCCCCTCTTCCTTCAGAGTCAGCTCCACTGGCAGCTCTGGCTCAATACGAGCAATGGCTTTATTTGTGGATTCCCACACAACACTCAGAGAGCTGAAGTTGTCAAATTTCCTGCCTTGCTGGTCATAGGCAGCCAAATCCAGTATTGGATTGCGGTAATTGGAAACAGGAACCTGAGAAAGAAGGAATATTTTGAACTGAACACATACAAGAGGATTTTTTAATCATTAAAGAAAACATGTGCTGAGTTCCATAAGGTTTGTTACAACACCAATACATTAGGAATGTTCATTAAAATGAGGCATCAGGGCAAGGCATTAAACTGTGCTCCAACAGCCCTGAGATTATCTCAGATTATCTTGTGGTCAGAGCATGGTGCTGGTTACACCAGGTGGGTTCATGCCCTGTATGGGCCATTCAGAGTTGGACTCAATGATCCTTGTGGGCCCCTTCCAACTCAGAGCATTCTGGGAATCTCTGAACTTTCAGGCAGTTTTCCTGGAGCATGGGTTTGGGGTTTTTCAAGACAGTGAATTACCTTAAAACAAGCAAACAAAAAACCCCAAACCAACAATAACAAAATTGAACCACAGCTCGACAAAATTGTTTTTTGAATTCAAATAAATTATGACAAACACTGCAGTTTGTTAAAGCTCAGAATTCTGGTGTTTTTCTGATGAAGTACATTAGTAACAGCAGTGCACCAAGACAGGCTGACACATAATGGAGCCAGAAAAGCAGGTGAGCTCTGAGGTGGCTAATAATACATAAAAATCTCCTTCTCCTCTACTTATTACATAGAAGCTCTTTAAAATGATTCATCAGCTGCAGTTTTAGGGAAGGAAGATGACTTTTACATTTGCCTGGGAATATTAACATGACAAAACGTGGTTTACTCAGCAGCCAACGTGACAACACTCATTAGAAATAAAAACAGAATAGCAAAGTTCTTTATGCCTGATAATCTACACATATCCATTCTGCACTCACTGCAGGAACTCCCAAGGGCACCAGTGTGGCCACAGCCCCAGTTCCTGCTCCTCTTGCAGCAGCTCAGATGCTTTATTTCACACATGGAGCTCCCAACACTGATTTTTCAGCTATAAGAACACCTTCTCCTGTCACTTCCCAGGCTTACCACTTGCTTGTTCTGCTGGAGCAAAGGGCAGGAGAGATCAAGCTGAGGGCTGCCATAAACAGGAATCAAAGCCAGCCGGGAAGGGACAGCACAGACAAACTTCACCACAGCAGGTTCAACCACTGGGAAAGGGTTGGTGACTGTGGGGCTGTTCCCAATTGTTAAGGTAATAACCTGAAAACAGCAAACAAGGAATGAGTTTACTTCAGGCATGCTGTATTTCCACAGGTCTGAGTTACAATGAGCAAAAATAAAATTCCTGGGGATTTACAGCACTACTGAGAGACAGGGAGATGTAAAATGGGGAGCATGCTTCAAGAACAGTTCTTTATCACTATGGAAGTACTGTTCTGGGAACTCTTCCTAGGTGTTCATGTTCATTACTATCAAACTTGTTTCAAACAACAAATCTCTTGTAACTGAAAAAGGAAACACCAGGTGTTCTTGCAGAGTGAGAGTGGAACAGCCCAAAGGCAACATTTATAGTCACTTCAGTGTGTTTAAAAACATCTCATCTTTTATTTTACATTCATTTTTTAGCCTTCAGCAAAATGAACTGGATGTAAAACCACAGAAGGCTGAGGCAGCTCTGGTCACCTGCCTTATCCCCTCAAGCAGTGGTGTGGGCAGAGTCACTCAGCTCTGATGTGCTGGGGACAGCCAGCCTTGCACAGACCTGCACATCAACACCAAGGCCTGTTCCTTTTGAATCTGCACTTACAGAAATAGATCCACTTTGCAAGTGTCCATTGAGGATATCAGTGAAACCTGGCAGCCCAACCAAAATGCTTAGGCCTTGCAGAATTGCAGAAGAACAGCACATCGAAGCTAAAAGCTTCATGGGCTGGGGAGGATGAATAAAGTAGGAGAAATCACTTCTGTATGTTGGAGAGAACAAAACCAGGTGGAGAATGAGCATGGCCACACTCACCAAGGCTGCACAGAGACTGAACAGTCAACTCCTGTGGCTGCCATTTGTTAGAAAAAACAGAATTACACTGGAAGGTAACATGGTTAAGAGGAGCAGGTCAGACAGAGGAGTCAGCCTGCTCAGTAACCTTCTGCTCTGATCCTACTCATGCAAACTGAACCTGCCCTCATCAGGATGTTCAATGCATCCCACAACATAAGGCCTCCATGACTTGGGTTTATGCTGCAATAAACCCATCATAAACCACTTTTTAATATAATGTTATGAAATGCTCACACTAAAACCTGCATCACAATGCATAAACAATGTACTTACCCAAGTTCTTTACTGGCTCATTATGAAAACATCTTGCTACATGCACAGGCATATGGCACCATAAATCTGTCTGGAGCCAGTTCTCAGTGCCTGATGGAGGGCAACACCGAGCCCTTCTGGTCCTTACCTGCTCTCCCAGGCTCCTGCACAGCACCCTGACCCAGTGCTGGTTGTTGTTTCGAGGTGTGGGAGGTTCAAGTAAAGACAGGGCAATGCTTTCTGCATCCTCAGCAGCGATGTTCCTGAAGAACTTGGAAGGTTCTTGGACCCATGGCCTCGGTCCTCCTTCAAACAACATATCCTTAGAGGAACCCAAAGTCACTACAGTGACAGATGGTGGATCGATAGCCTGTAATCAATTCATTAACTCATTAAAAATTAATCATCTATTTACATAGTTTGGTTGTGCTCTGCAAAATAAACTTCCTTCTGAATGAAACAGCTGTATTGGTTACTTGGATAAAGCTGTGATTTCCCCCATGCAGTGGTTTGTCAGCACACTTAGTGAAAACCAGAGCTGCACCAAAATCCACAAGTCCAGCTGGATTAGATTCAAAGGAAGCCATGGATCCAAAGAAAAGTTTTAGCTGCATCTCTCTCATGAAGAATTACAGCAGAAGAGAGACCCTTAGTATATTCTTCTGAGCAGAGATAGTATTCTGCTACGCTTTCAAAGCAGTATTTAAAATAAATGAAATAACATCAAATTGTACTTTCACTTGACAGTGCTCTCTCCAGAACAGTTCTGTGTATGTAATTATTCTCCTACACAAGTTCTACTTCAAATCTCTCTAACAAATTCTACACTGATGTGCATCCCTGGGACAGCCTGTGCTGTTCATCACCAGAGCAATTAACCTGACATTTAGTATACAAAAACCATTTCCAGTCTGTGTTTCACAACATCATATTACATCATTAAAACCACAGATTGGTAAGATTTGCACTAACGTTTTTTCATACTGAAGGAAAGCTATGGTCAAATACTCAGACTTCAGCCTGCAGTCAGTGCTAGGCCTCTGCAGATGAGGTAACAAAGCAGCCTCTTCTCTATTTCCATCTACTGACCCTGGACTCAGCTTCTTTCTTATCTTCTTCACTAAACCAGCCAGTGGCAGAATGTAAACCCACCCACCTGGGTTTTCCAAACCCATTCCTTCTATAACCTGCTCCCTGCCATGTGCAGGTGTTTCAGAGATGGACTGCCCCAGGAGCAGAGGAAGCAGACTCACTCTCAGTGGGAGATAGGCGGCGATGGCGATGCTGGCACTGAGGCGCACGTGCCCGTGGGTGTACACAACCACCAGCCTGGTGTACCCCTGAAATTCAGCCTTCACTCTCACTCCACTGCAAAAGTCAGCAGTTGGCTTAAGTCTTCCTGTCAGATAAATTTAAAATAATACAAGAGTTTATTTGGAAAGAAATGTCCAGGCATGTTCATCAAATTCAATACGGCTGTTTGAAGGGAGCCTACCAGAAAGATGGGGAGAATTTTTTACAAGGACATGTAGCGACAGGACAAGGGGGGATGGCTTCAAACTGAAAGAGGGAAGGTTTAGATGGGATACTGGGAAAGAATTTTTGGCTGGGAGGGTGGTAGGACTCTGGCACAGAGAAGCTTTGGCTGCCCCTGGATCCTGGCAGTGTTCAAGGCCAGGTTGGACAGGGCTTGGAGCAGCCTGGGACAGTGGGAGGTGTCCCTACCATGGTGGAGGGGGACTGGATAAGCTTTTAAGATCTCTCCAACCCAAACTATTCTGCATAAAAAAGCAAACATACCCTCAAAATGAAACTACTTAGATCCCCTCCCCTCTGAAGTTTGCACTTCTGTGGGGATATGGTACAGAGCCATGAATCAGTGACTTAAGGGAGAGGTGAGACTTGGTAACATCTGCCACCAATTGAACTTCCCGACCAGGGAGGGGGGTAAGGGACCTTCAAGCAGGCTGAACACGCCAGGGTTCTCCAGCTCCACCACGAGCTCCAGGTGGGAGCAGTCGCTCAGGGGAACCAGCTCGCCCCTGTCCATGCTGGTCCAGCCACTGACCCTCAGGGGCAGCTCCAGCACCTGCCCCACGTGTGCTTCCACCTGGCAGGGAGCAAACTCCATGGTGCTGGGCTGGCTCACATACACCTGTGGAAGGAGGAACAGGAACAACTCTGTGTCAGTGCTCTGCTCCCATGCCAGCCTAAGCCCACAGCAGCTTGCTGGGCCTTCCTTTTACTGCTGCTCTTGTACTTTTCTCTTCTGGTTTATAGACTTTGAAGTGTGGACTAAGTTGTGTGCCATCTCCAGGAGATGCCATCACCAGCTGGGAGAGGTTTAGCATCTGTTAAAGAATCCACCGCAGACTGACAACAGATTTCATAACAATCACTGTGATCAAAGCTTTTATTTGCAGTATCTTAACTACTTAATCCTCTGCAACTGGCTTCAGGATACCAAACCATATGGTACAGAGTTAAAGCTATAATCTGTGTAGATTAACCACTCCAAAACTACTACTACGAAAAACTTGTTCACTGAGGTCAGTAAACAGAACTCTGAAGAGCTGTTCCACAAAGAAAGCAGCTCCTAACACAGGAACAAAGGCATCCAAAAATAACCTATTCAGATTGTGCAATACACTGCTCTGAAAGCTCACACGGACAGAAGGCTTCTTTCTGTCTTCAGGCTTTGACTTATGTTTGAGGATAAGAAGTTTTAACTGAAAAAAATCTTCATTCCTGTGTCTCAGGCTGGTAACTGCTGCACTGCTAAAAATCAGCATCCTGGGCTGTTCAAAGAATTATTTCAGAGTGAGTGTGCAAGCTTAATTCTGAACAGATGTTAATTCCTGTCACTCTACTCCCTTTGGGGCTACCAGATGTACTGATCCTGCATTCTCACTCCACACCACACACTGACCACTGTGACCAAAGAACAGGGGATCATCTGCAGAGACACCACAAAGCTCCTCTTGGGAGCTATGTCTTTCATTGAACTTCTCTCCTAATTTTCCTAAAATATTGTTTTTTTCTTGGCCAGTTTAGGTATCAGTCCGCAGCACTGTGCTCACTTCAGTTACTTCTCCAGACAGAAATTTCATTACACATCCTGATAACAACTGTCACTCTTTGATATCAAGGGAGAACACCCACCTATCACCCTACAGAATGAATTTTTAGTTTGGCTTGTCTGCTTAGATGGCCAGGCCAGGAGTCCATTACCATTTCCTTCTTGCACTTAAAACTTCCAACAAGGAAAAAGACTTGCCAAGGAAATCATGAAGGGGCAAAAACGGGCGTAAAGTTAATGCACTGGACAGTGTTTGATTCCCTAAAGCACAAACTGAAATTAATCACTTAACCTGCCAAAGAGCAGGAAGTGGAAGGGGAATGCCTATGGCACTCTCAGCTCCTTTGCTGTTTCCAAAAGCCATATTCAAGAACAATCACTGCAGAACAAATCTCTTACCTTCATTTCTCCATAATGCAATGGATTCCGAACATCAAATGCCTGGATAATGCTGACCCCAGCATCACTCCCAGTGGTCATCACTCCTTTCACTGTCACTGTGGCTACTGCCTGGTTAGAAGAGGACCAGCTGAAGTTGCCACTTCCACCTTGAGCCTGGAACACAGAGGGAAAAATCTTTCAAACATTTAATCAAGTACACGGTTCTCACATTTCACAGCTTTGGAAATCTTGCATTAAAACCAAGAATGCACTGAGAATAGGACATACAAATAAAATAACACCTCAGAACTTAATAAGGAAGATGAAAGAGAGAGATGAGAAGACAGCTACTCTTCATTCATTTTCATTTCAATTTCTTTCACATGCCAAAATAAATGTCAAAAGTTCCATCAGAGTAAAACATGGGTGAACACTGGAGCAATTTTTTTACTGTATACTGTTTTAATTTCTTTAACTTCCTCAGCATTTCCTTTAACCTATCTCATAATTAAAAATGAACAAGGTGATAAATCTTGTCTAGAGGGACAGTATGGAAAACAAACAAATCTAAATTATGTAGGAGCTTGGCTAATAATTTTTACCAGGAATAGAGAATAAAAAGAAAATTAAGAGGAGGGTCATTTCCCTTCTTCCTTCCTCTGAGCACGTGCACAGCCTGATTACAGAAGGCCAGATGAATAAATAGATAGTGGTGTGTTACAGGAGATGCATGGGATGTGGTGAGAAAGGCTAAAATAATGCAAGAATTCATTATATTTGTAAGGGTATTTTAGATAAAACAGGGAGATGAGCAGAAAACAGAAATACCCAATTCTTAATAACTGTATGAAGTCTTCTGTACTTGCCATAAACCCTAGACACCTCACTACATTTTCTCTCTCTGGCAGCCAGTCTGCACTGAGGAGAGGAAGGGTAAAGCAGCTTCTCCTGCAGCCTGGTCATTACCCCCAGCCTGGCAGGGAGCTCCACACTGCAGCCTGTGAGTGATGCCTTCCCCAGGAACCAGGAACCTGCACGTGCCCACCTCTCACAGCTGGCACTGCACCTCCTGTGCATGGACTGAAGGAAGGCAACAGAAACCATCTCATTAGCACAAATATGAACAAAGCAACCCAACAAACCAGACAGCTGACAAAGGAAAACCTGCCAAGCACTCTGATACCATCTGGAGGGAGTTACTTCAGCCATACACGGAATTTGGCTAGATCCAAAAATCTCTTTCAATTTGTTTTCAGAAAAACTTTATTCATCCATTTGAAACAGCCTGACTGAAGCTATGGAGTGGGAGGCAAACTCTGATTGAGAAGCAGGAAGAGTTGAGCTGTGTGTGTGCTGTTGACAACCACTGGTATCATGGGATGGAGAGACCAGAAGAAGGGTCTCAGTTTCAGCAAAAGTTAAATCTTGGGAGAAAAAAGCTTCTATGTTTTTATAGAAAAAAATCAGACTGAAGTAAGAACAGCTACACAATTATTGCAGTACCATGAAGGAATGTTCTCTAGTGAGATACTTCATTATATATGCAAGATAAGGTGAGGTAAGAACAGAACTGTGAGAGAGGTAGGAAATAAAACCACATTTCATTTCCCTTACTGGGAAAACTCCAGCAGAATTATGATGAAATACTGAAAATGCAGATTTGTACTAAGAATTCTTACCACACTCTGCTGGTGTGGTCAGGAATAGCATGAAGTAAACCAAACTAATCCCACAGAACCTAGAGATGCAGGGTTTAACTCAATGGAGTTGCCTTCAGATTTACACTGGAGAATGCAGTTTAACCCCTATGACATTGATTCTCTTCATGGAGTCACTGAATCAGTAAGGCTGGAAAAGACCCCTCAGATCAGCAAGTCCACCACTGAACCACATCCTCAGGTGCCAGACTCACACCATTTCTGAGCACTTCCAGGGATGGTAATTCCATCACTGCCCTGGGCAGCCTGTGCCAGTGCTTGACAACTCTTTCTGTGAAGAAATTTTGTCTAATATCCAATCCAAACGTGAGGCTGTTTTCTCTCATCCTGTCCCTTGTTACCTGGGAGAAGAGCCTGGCACCAAGTGCCCTGCTGCCTATTTGGATATGGTTTACTTAAGAGAGATCCAAAACTGAGAACGACTTTATGCTAAAAGGGAGACTAGGAACTGTTGCATCCAGCACTTAGTTCTGAGTATCACTGGACTAGAATAAGAGTCTGGGCTGAGAAAGCACAACTTTCTTTTCTTTACTTAGACTGGAGATACTGGAACACAAGCCATTCACTTCATGAAGCATAAGGAGTAACTGACAGCTTGGCAGCAAAGACACACCCAAAGAACACTGAAATCATCTCTAAATGAGCTGTGGCCTCTGTCTCCCTGGAACTTTGTATTAGGAGCATGAGGTGTGTGGCCAGTGAAGAATACTGATGTCCAAGGCTGGCAGAGTGCTGCTAATTAATCCTGTCATGCCCTTTTTGCAGTCACTTCACACTCCCATTCAAAGGGCAGCCTCTAAGGATTGCTGTGGAGCTTTGGATATAGGATGCTTCCTGGATTCCAAACCACTCCAGGCATAGGTATGTGGTGCATGTGGGAGGAAGAGAGGAAGGGAAGACAAGAGGCAGAAGAGAGTGGGGTTTTAATGTTTGTTGGTTTTTTGGTGCTTTTTTTAAACTATTAATTTCTGTAACTAACGTCCCACGAAGTTCCTCCAAATTACATTTTGGATGCCACCATCCCAGAAGTACCCAAAGCCAACGCTACCTCAGTGGTGTCAGGCCTCAGTGTGCCTGCCTGAGCAACACTCCCTGCAGCTGGGTACTGCTTTTGCATACCTGGATGCTGTACTGGTAGACTCCTGCTTTTGGCTGCCATGGAAACATCAGAATGCTGGGTAAAAGAAATATTGGAACATAGATCTCCACATCCTGCTGGTTTCGCACTGGAACTGGTAAGGTATGAACACCTCCATCCTGCAAAGTGCAAAAGCAGTGTTATAAATGGCACCACAGAGCTTCCCAGAGCTAATTATTAGTCCTTATGTACAGACAAGTCCTTGAAAACACCTCACAGAAGAAGGAAAACTATTTAGGATCACTTATGAACAGAGTTCCTTGTGAGCAAACAGCTCCAGGCAGCAAGGTGTGCCACTGTATTAAATGAGTACTACTGCTATGAAGATCTGGGTGCCCACATTTATTTAAAAGGCAAACAGCAAGAAGAAATACACTCTTTCAACTGCTCCTATTTTGAGACCTCATTTGGAGAACCTGTCTGGAGGCTAGACACCTATTTGCTCATTCCACTGTGTACAAAATTCATCCTGAAAGACCCATTGCTCAGCCCCCCAAACGCTGGCCTTCACAGCTCTGCTGTCACTGCAGTGCCACAGCCCTCTGGAACAACACACTGCTACTGCAGTTCCAAGGGAAAAACTGCTCTCAGGGGATGCCTTTCCATTGAAGAGAACATCTCTGACACAGAGAGTGGCTTATCACATTCAAGGAGCTACTAAATCCTGCTCAAAGAATCACTCAAATGATTTCACAGCAAATGGGCTGAAGTGTTGAATTTTCAAGCAAAAGCAACTCACTTCCACGCCACATGCCCTAGTTAGCCACACATCCAGCAGCCTGCCCTACCAGCAGAAAGTTAATTAATATTAATTTGGAGAAATGTGCAGGCTGATACATTTGGCAGATTGTCATTCCAGAGTTTAAGGTCACTTACCAATTGACAGTAAACTTCCCCAATGTAACTGACTGCAGAACAAGGCCAGGGTATGAGAGTGATGATCCTACCACAATAAAGTGTAAAATTCCCTCAGCCTGTGAGAGGCCCCTTGCCCAGCACAAGGATCTGCCACGAGAAAAGAAATCAGTGCTGTGCACCACTGCCTTAACAGGAGTTTGCCACATGCTTGGGAGCAAAATCCCACAGTCTGTATTTAAGCAAATCCTCTGTTGACTCAATGACAGTTTTCATGAAGAAAGGATTTTAGAATTTGGTTCTTAATCTGCTCAAAGACAGCTCAGACCCATGTAATTCTTAGGTTTCCTTTGGCTAGGAAGTCACTACTGCACAGCTCCATTATTTTTAGGCCTACCAGTGAAGCAGAGTTTTTACAAAGACCCACCTGATCAACTACTGATGTGAGTGCAGCATCAATCGTGGTCTGACCTGCCTTTACTGCCATCACATGATGATAGGATCCATTCAGAGAGGACTGCAGCACCTCGAAGTATTCTTTGGACAGCTCTGTAGTAATTCTGATGTTCTAAAACCAAGACATGAAATAGAAATTGCCCCAGGTAACTGACATCAATAGAGGATAGAAAGCCATGAAAGTACAAGTCAGTGAGCAAACCACTGTTTAATAACAAGGTTCAAAGACACATTGTTGAAACTGGTTAGAACTTTCCCTATGGAAGTTTCAGTCTTTCAGTAAGATTTTACCTTTGGACCTAACATTAACTCCACAGCAACTTATCAGCAACATGTAATTTAACATGAAAGTACCCATATTTATACTAATAAATAATTCATATTTTACAGTATTTTTCTAATATTTTTCTTCTTCAACACAGAAGAATACATGAATATACTGCCTCAACAGCAGACTACTGAGCTCTAGCTCAAACTCAGATCTGTACCCAAAAAGCAATTATGGACAAGTAAAATAACATTCTCATAGCTCCAACACTCTGAAAAGCAATAATTTAATAAATGTTTTCTTGTTGCAATGGTTCGATTTGTATTTATTTTTCTTTGCAGTTTTTTTTAAGAACTATGTACATTTGGTACATAGTACACAGAATTTAGGAAGAAGCTCTTCCCTGGGAGGGTGGGGAGGCCCTGGCACAGGGTGCCCAGAGCAGGTGTGGCTGCCTCTGGATCCCTAACAGTGCCCAAGGCCAGGCTGGACATTGACGCTTGGAGCAGCCTGGGACAGGGGAAGGTGTCCCTGCCATGGCAGGGGTGGCACTGGATGATTTAACCTGAAGGTCATTGTCCAACTTCCATTTTTTTTCTACAGCACTTAAGAATCCAATAATTTCACATTAATCACCCAGAGTGCCTTATTTTTAAAAAGTAACAACAACAAAACAAATGGGAAAATGAAAGGGCAAGAACCAACATGCTTTGCACTGTCCTGTCTCAATGTAAGTAGGAAACCACTCAAAAAATTCCAAAACAAGTCAGGATTTAAGAGACAGTCACTGAAAAGTATCTAAACATTTCAACTCACATCAGATAAATACACCTTATTGCTTGATTTATCATACACGTCAATCGTAATTTCATAAAGTCTGCCCGTTTCCAGGACCCATCTGTCACCTGGATGAACTGTAAATCCTGCAAAACAAGAAATATTGAACAGCACAAACCAACAGCCTCTTTATCTAATGGAAGAAAGCATTTTGCTTCTGGTGCCCACACTCTGCAGATGAACATTCATTATTTTAAACTGCTGACTAAAGAGATAAAAGAAAATACGTAAAACCTATTTGATGTTGAGCTACTTTTATGAATAAAATTACTTTTCTGTGAAAACTAACACTAAACAGAAGAGTGGAGATAAGCATGAAAATCCCAGAAAAAAGGCCAGAAATTGCATTAAGCAATGAGGAAGACTGCTGCAATACCAACCCAAATATGCAGGAGGTACCACGTAGACAGTGCTGTTGGGCAGCCTGGACACCCCCTGCATGCGGATGCCTGAGGGCTCAGTCAAGGAACACACAGGCTCAGTACAAGCCAAGTCAAGACCTACACTTTCCTGGGACTCCTCATGCCTCTTTGGCTACTTTAAAGCTAATTGTACACTGCAAATAAACATTATTCCCACTTCACTGCAAGACAGTGAGCACTTTCAAGAGATCTCACTAGAGAATGTAATGACTGAAATACAAAGATGAAATAAAGTCCCATCACATTTCTACAGTGACTGAGGGGAACAGATATGATTTAAGTGATCTTCTGCCAACCTAATTTGTTAAAACATTCCAAGACATCAGACAGCTCTGCTGAGACTGAATTCACAGCAGTGCTGCTTTCCATGGCTCCACCACTGCTCCTGATTTCCAGGCTCTTGGTACAAATGAGGATAACTTGATCTTTCTGTGCTGCAAACAGTGGAAAGCTTGTCTCCTGCCACAGAGTGGCAGCTGGTGCAGCACTCCCAAGGAAGGATACTCTTGTGCACCAGGATGAGGTTGGTTTGGCCCTGCTGCAATGCAGTCACAATGGATGTTGCCTGGTCCAGCTTGGCAACTGGTCGGGAGGAATCTCCCTTGGGATGGAGGATGTTGTGCTGGAGCTGCAGCTCATACTGGTCTGATGGCATTGCTATCTCTGGAGGTGAAACAGAACATAACAAACAATAAAAGCAGGTGTGGCAGTGTTTGGCTGCTACTAATTATTGCTGATTATTTTTTATTGATGCCTAGCATACATATTAAATCAGTATTTTTAGTGTCTTGCAAAAACAGCACTTCTATCATCACATCAACACACATACAAAAAATTAGCTCCTTGGCAAATTTAATGTCTGTGAAACTGCAATTCCCAACTAACACCATCTCACTACTCAGACCTAACATTCAACTGATTTCCAACTTCAAAAGAAAAAAAAAAAAAAGACAAAACGGAAAAAAGAGAGAAGAAAGAAAACTCAAGGCACTTCATTTTGAAATGGGCATAAAGCCAGCTAACCCACATTTATAAAGGCTTCACTTTGTGGAGCAAATCCATTTGCCAATAAAACATTTTCTGTTAGAAAAGTTACTAATCTAAATTTGATTTAAGTATGAAAGTCAGTCAGTTCCTTAGTGACTGTCAACATCTAAAATGACAGTGTTAGCTCCTATTTTAAGTTACCCTTGTCTTTACATCCTTGACAAATCTGCAAGAGTATATTCTTAACAGTCACAATTTCTTTTGACTGAAAGAACTAAACAGCTGTATCACTGTGTGCCTTAGGAAAACAGCATTAAATATTAAGAAAGTAGTTTAAACATAATTAAAAATTTCTCAGCAGTTAAATATTCACATGAAGCATTAAAAAATAAAAATAAACAAGAACAGAACAAACCTGTGATCTTCCCTTGCCTCAGTTTCTGAACTCTGTACTGAATTGATGTTCCTACCAGAAGATAAATGTCGTATACTGGATTTAAAATTATGTTTTCCAAAATAAGCAATCTGACTTCTGCAGGGTGTACATCCTGTTGATAGAGGGGGAAAGAAAAGTAACCACATTAAAAGCAGCTCGTTTTTTGAAACGGACCATGCAACAGGAACTTAAAATCTAGAAGTGAAAAACATTACTTGTTGCAATTGGCTCTTTACAGTGAATGGTTCAGAGATCTGCTCTGTGTACACAGTGCAAAAATGAAGAAAATAATCATGTCTGTATGAGGATCATTTTGGAGAACACAGAAAAACTTGAAACAGATGCTCATTCAGAAATCTTCCCCCCCTGACATTCAGAAATCTTACTTTATAGATGCTTTCCTGAAGTCTTGCCTTTAATTTAGAACTCCCTGTTTTCATTCCAGACACTAGAATGGTATCTCCTTGCTTGGCAATTTTTTCCATTTCCAATATATAGGAAGGCGGGATGTAAGTGGATTCTAAGAACTTGAGTATACTGAAAGGTGAATCAGAAAGTGAATAGAAAATTATTAACCAACCTTTGTAAACCCACAGAGAAACACCACCAGCATCTGTTCCCAGCCACTTCCATTTTTAAGCCAATTTAAGATGTTTGCCTGGGACCAGATATCCAAATTTTACTCATTTTCTGTGGTATCTGCAGCTAATTTCTGTGGCAGATAAGTTTGTCTGAAGCTTGCTTGGGAGCTATCAGAAGACTGCACATGTTGACTACAATAACCCCTCCAGTTTGTTCAGTAGCTGAGACTGCATAAACTCTGTATTGCAGAAGAACTGATGTGCAAGACCCAAAGCTTGTTTATAAAGCTCAACAAAGCCAGAATGTAACTCAGACATCTCTCAAGAAGCCAGGATGTACTTGATAAATGACTCAGAAAATCATGTACAAGCAGAAGACTCACAGTAACTGATAGAAACTTCAGTGAAAAGTGGCAAAAGAAAAGGAAGGAATTTGACACGAATGGGCAAATTACAGGGAATTTTGGAAATAGGAGCATGTTTTACAGGATGTCATCTTCTGTATGCACATCATCTGCCCGGCTTCATGTGCACTTCCACAGTAAAACCAGTACAGTCATGTGGAGAATAGTTATGGCTATTAACACATTCATGACAATTTGTGCCACCTGTAGAACATTTTTATTCTATCATAGTCATGCTAACAGTACAGCATATATCAATATTATTTTGGTTAAAATAACATCAGCAAAAACTCATACCAAAAGAAAAAGCTGCATATGTTCCAGGACTTGGGATATCCAGTCCCACTAAGCCATTCATTCTGGCTCTCACTTGTACCTGCAGCTTCATGTGTATTACGGGCTTAACAGGCTTTCCCCAGCTAATGCTGCCTCTCTAAGGCTGAAAAATCAGTTTGTGTTTGCCCAGTAGCAAAGTCTTGCTTGCTCCCCCCACCCCCCTCGCAGTGTATTTGGAGTATCAGTTTGAGGATGGAAGCTGGCTGTTAACCTTTCTGCTCTGCAGGAGAACTGGTTTCCCCACAAGGAATCATCCTATTTCAACACCAGAATGTCCACTGACATCTGAAACTCTTCAGGT
The DNA here is from genome assembly GCF_029582105.1 of Oenanthe melanoleuca. Classification (NCBI taxonomy): domain Eukaryota; kingdom Metazoa; phylum Chordata; class Aves; order Passeriformes; family Muscicapidae; genus Oenanthe; species Oenanthe melanoleuca. Next base: position 19,263,307 of record NC_079346.1, read on the forward strand.
TCAGAGAGCTCCTTTCTGAAATGGAAGTGGAGACTCTTTTTCCTTACAAAGCTAAAAATAAAACTCTGCTGAAATGCTGAGATAAGAATCTTACTGATAAATCTTCCTCCTGGATGAGATGTTTCACAAGATCAACAACCCCATCTGTTTATTTCTAATTATTGCATCAGAGCTACCAGAGCTGCTCACTAACACTATCAGTTAAACTAAACAGACATCAAAGCGCCCAGGCTGTCGAGTAGGTACAGACTTAAAAAAACCCAACCTGAAACAACTGACCCTTAACACTATAATTTTAGGCATCAGTTCAGTAAACTGCCTAGATGTGGGGAAGTATTTTTACACATCAGACTGAACAGACTTTTAAGACCAGAGGAAATTACCGTAGAGCATTGTGGGAGTCTGAGAAGCCATCAGCCTCTGGGTCCTTCACCACTGTCCAGTCAAACACCAGCCCTGCCAAAGTGCTGAAAGTGTTTCCTACAAACCAAACAACCAGATTGAAACAAAAATAGAGAACAAGCATAGAGTTTTCCTGGAACATAAACCATCACTTATTTCCCTGGGAAATCTATTGTAACCCTACAAGAAGAACCATGAAGCACCCTTGAGTTTGCACAAACCCAGCACTACACACAGAATAAAAACACACTTACTTTCCATTATTAACAAATCACCATACTTCATCTGGCATTCATGGTTTACTAGCATAGGTGGGATGGGCTCAGTTAGTAACCAAAACAATTAAGTCAATATTTTTCTAGCTGCTTGACACATTATTTCCTTTCAGTAGTTGTCCTAAAGATCCCTTGCTTTGTGTGTTACATGTGCGTAAAACCTAATTGTCAAAAGCATGGAATTCTCACCAGATCTTGGCTCTTTTTCTGATGCTACAGACTACAAAAAGCAGTCTTCTACTCCTATTAAATAATAATGTGTTCAGTCCAAATGCACTGACTCTTATGAGCCTAAATAGGGACTCCCAAAAGTGAGTGTTTGTGTAGTAATTAACAGATTGGGCAATAGGTGGTTGGTCTCAAACATCACCTTTGAACTTCCTGTTGGATACCTGACTGGTCACAAAAACATCCTTTTGCAAAATTTTTTAGACTATCTCAGCTCAAAAGAAGAAAAGAAAAAAGAACAAACAACTTCACAATGAGAATCTCCTTAAAATTCTCTACTTGGCTTCAAACCATCAACTGTGAGACAAATAAAGCCAGTGCACGTATCAGATAGAACTTTCAATATATTATTTAATCTCCTACAAGCAGATCTCTTACCTTCTGAATCCAAAGCATGAATTTTGAGCTCCAGTGGTGAATCCTCAAGGTAGAGCTCTCTCGTTGTGGACACAACTTGAATGCCATGAATTAAATCAACAATGGCATCACAGCGAAGCACTTGCCCAGTCACTTGAAGAGACATCAGAAAGAGCACAAGAAATCACAACACTGGATGTGCTCAGCAAGAACAACGATTAAGTCAAGATACACCTCAAATTTAGCCAGTGACACAAGACACTGACACTGAAGGAACTGAAACTTGGTGGTGACCTCGATGAAGAAACTCATGGTCAAATGGCAGCTCAGAAAGCAAGTAAAGCAGTTCCCTTGCTCACTGAACTGCAGAATAGATCTGCAGAAACTCTGATTTCCATCTACACTGACAGGCACAGGTGTTGTCTGGGAGAGCTTATGCAGAGTCGCTACAGTGCTCATGTCCCAGAGAAATTAATGACTTTTACCCACAGACAATAAACACCCATCAACTCCTTCAGTTAGTGACTGCATAGCATTTAATTGGCCATCTGGTTTTGCCTCTCTGTCACTATAAAAACTAACCTGGTATACTGTATGACAAACACAAAAGCAACTTCCAGCTTTCTGAATGTGAAGTATATGAATTTGCATTAGCCATTTTTATTAAATACTTTTTTATATTTCAGCGCTCCCCTTCTATTTGCGCATTTGGGAGCAGGGGGTTTGCGTGTTACCTTTTTCCTGGTGTACCATTAACTAATCCCCGGTTATGCGAGGCAAAGCGAAGTTAAAAGCACGGCAGTCTAAAGTGCCTGCGCGCAGCACTGCGCAGCGGCTCGCCCAGACTCACGTGTGTCCTCGGCGGAGATGATGGCGGTGAGGCGCGTGGGCTGCGAGGAGCGCGCCTGCACCAGCGCTCGCTGCGAGCAGCGGCAGCCGGCCTGCCCCAGCGGCTCGATGCTCGCCACCTCGGGCCGCGTGGAGGACCTGCGGGGAGCGGGGCGTCAGCTCTGCTTCACAGCCACACGGCGATTCCCTGCGCCTGCTGCGCTGGCTTGGGAAACAGCTCCTCCGTGGAGATGGTAACAGTGATTCGTGTCACTATAGTCAATATGAACAATAATACTAAATCCAGAGTAAAGCATGGACACAAGAAAATATAATTTCATTATGTCTGTTTGAATCACTTTGTTGTAAATTGTTGATTTTTTGTTTTTATGTATTTTTATTATTTTATCACTATAATCATAAATTGTATCCACTCTTATGTATAAAGAATATAGGGCTTGTTTGGACATGGGCAGGCTTGTCCCTGCTGTTACCTGCCTTCTAGGAGTGTAACCTGAAACATGTTCGAGCCTTGTCCAAACCTTGTGGAGGTTTGTAGCCACAGCTGCTGGAGTGATAACCAGCATGTTGGGGCTTGCTCGAACTTGTACCCCAGCACAGTGGGCACGTCACAGCCCACCAAGAAACTGCCTATAGAAGGGGCAGTGACCCGGGGGAGGACGGACGTGTTGGTGGAGAGCAGCCTCCCCTCGTCCCCAGCGTGCTGCTTGCCTGTTCCTTATCAATGAATTAATTGAGTAAGCCCAAACATGTTGGCTAGGGCCCAAGAAGCAATGGCTACAAGCCCCCACCAGGTCTGGACAAGGCTTGCACATGTTCTCAGGTTACACTCCTAGCAAGCAGGTAATAGCAGGGACAAGCCTGCCCATGTCCAAACAAGCTCACATTTTCCTTTTACATAAAAGTGGATACAATTCATGATTACAGTGAAAAATAAGAAAAACAAAAAAAAATTTACAACTTACAACAAAGTGATTTAAACAAATATAATGAAATCATTAAATATTCCTATGCCTCATGTCCGTGCTCTACTTTAGATTCAATATTCTTGTTTATATTGATCCCATCATGTATTTTCATAATGACACAAATCACTATGTAACATCCCACACTAAAAACCAAGCCTGCTGAAAGTGAACGTGAGACAGCAGCAGCGCACAATGCGGGCTCAGCGCAGAGCCAGTGCAACGCTCCAGCCCCACAGCCCTCGCCAACGCCCGGATCCCCAGCCCGGCCCAGCCGCTCCTCCCGGCCGCGCTCGCAGCCCGGAGCCGGGCAGGGACAGCGCCCAGCCCCGACCAGCCCCGCTGTGTGCCCGGGCCCGCTCACAAGGGCCCTTTGAAGGAGCACAACAATGACAGCAAGCACTGATGGGTGACAAAGCTGCTCGGGAATTGCTTCTCCGCGTGATGAGAGCGGCTCTGATGAAAACGCTGCACTATCTGGTAAATGCAATCTAATGCACACTGGATCCCTCCTGGTGAAGATGGGGAAGCTGCACACGGGTTGGGACTTTTTTTCTGGAGGATGTATAGAAATACCTACCTGGGTGTGGGGGGGAAATTCTCTAACCCAGCAAGGAGCAGGATGGGAGCTCCAAACAAACAGCAATGCCACGTATGCCTGAATCCCCAGACAGGTTTCACCTCCTCTTACTGGCACAACCAACAAAGCCACACACTGAAAAACTAAATTTCTCCTTAACTAAAACTGTATCCGTTGAAAAACAGCACATCACACCACACTCAATTATCTGAGGGGTAACAGCCCAGGTGAGCACGGACCTCTGCATGTAGCCACTGCAAAAGAACTGCAAATCCCGTCTTGAACCTTAAGCTCCCAACAGTACTTTGCTCACATAAGGAGTATTTTGAGAGGATTTTGAAACAACAGTACCAACTGCTGACGCAGAATTTCAAAGTATTTTACCTCATCAAGGAAAAAACAGCCCACAGCCATATGCAGTGGGCAATGTTCAAACACCAAGTAGAAGCTTAAACCTGAAAATTGTTTGCTTCTATCTATTCTATATACCTAAACAATGTACACAAATACATGCGTATGTATATATTTTTTATAGTAGGCTTTACACTGTTTCTAAAATAATATGATTTTCTGTATTAGTAGCACACTTAGCTTTACTCTAAAAAATTAAAAGATTTTTTAGAGATTAAAAGTGAGTAATTAGTTATTCTCCTGTTGTTCTGCTGTTCTCAGGAAACTATGAAACAGTTTTCCAACATTTAGAAAGTGTCTTTAAACAACATTAACATTCACAACAAGTAAGGCTTTTCCTGTACTTGGCTGGTTGGCTTTTGAAGCTAAGCATGTGCATTTGACTTAATCTGCAAGCAAGTATTTTTAAATAAGTATTATATGCAAGAAATTGACTTTTATTTAGCTCTTTACACTGCTTAATATTCTCTGCCATTACATTTTTTGTTATTAATTTGAGGGTTTTGCATTCTTGCAGTCTGGAATTGATTGTGTTTACAACACAACAGGGGTTTCACTGTGGTTTGTATTTGTTCATTTAATATCTGGCTATGAACTGTAATACAAAACCACCGTGGTTTGCACTAATAGCAGTGTTGTAAAATTGAATCTAATTAGCGGATACTTTTCCGACTAGAAAAAGGGAGGAACAAAGACCAACAAAAAAAAAATTAACTGTAAAGTTATACACACTCTACAAATTTAAAGGAACTTTCAAGCTTTTACAGCTAAAAGCCAGTCACTGCAGTAGAGAAAAAGAGATTAGACACTATTTGGCTTCTAGCAATAGTTTAAGAGGCAGAGTATCAGCTGAATGTTTTTTTTAATACAAATTTTACTCAAGTGGGCCTTTCTGAGGCTTGGTTTCCTATGGATTTATATTTAAAAACAATCTGCATGAGTAGTGATTTTCCAGGAGAACATAGGAGTATTTGATGCCCCTCTATCAGCAATATCAAATGCACATTCTGTTTACAGCTACCTGGATGTAGGGCCAAGCAGAGAGAGACAAAGGCATTAATCAGCCAGGCTGGAGATTACACCAGCACTACTCTGCAATCACTACTGGGTCCTAGATGGGCAAGAAAAGAAACTTCAGCTTTAAGTGAGAAAATCTGCAATTTATATCCTCTGCCAACGACAGCAGCTCTTCAGCAGCGTGTCAATGTGTGACATTGAGAGCTGGGCTTGTCAGAGGGCAAAATTAGATCCTGAGAAGCCAGCAATGGGAAGCATTTCTGGCACTAGCTCTGGATCCCATGCCAGTGCCTGTAAGAAACAGCAAGACAGGGAGGAAGCACTTGACAGAAGAGTGAGGGAAGGGAAAAAAGCTCACAAAAGTCCCCAGTTCGTATGTCCCTCAGAGTAAAATCCTACTTGCTGAGGAATGAATGGCACTGGCAAAGAGGCTGACAGTCCTCTTGTCAATCTCTGTTTCATTCACAATTTTCATCCCCTCCACAGAAGAGACACAGAGCCAAGTGCCAAGATTGTATCCACACATCTACCCAAACCCAGGCCTGCATTCTTTATGGACTGTCCTGTAACACCACATGTCAATAGCTCACTAGATTATACTTCACTTATTTATCAGTTGGTTCAAAGATCAGGCATCTATTCCTGTTTCTCTCCCTGGCAGTTCTCTGTTGATTCTTATTGCTCCAGTGTTTTATACTGTCCTGCCAGCTTTTCAAACTAAACTCAGCTGACTGAGTCTGCAGAAATCCACCTCTGTGGAGCTGCACCACACCTGGCAGTTCATCTGATCTTTTAGAATTTTGTCAGGCATTTGGGCAGATATGCAGTCAGAGGGAAACTGGGTAGTAAAAGTTTCCAAGAGCTTGGGAAGACTGGATGACCAATACACCAGGAACATTATACAGTCACTCTTGGGACTAAAAAATGAGCAGAAGTCTTAACCATTTATTTTGTGAGTGCTAAGCAATGAAAAGTTGCCCAAAATCAACAACCCCCTAATCCTTCTGTCTGACTCAGCAGGCAGGTGATGCTCAGACTGCGAAAAAGCTTTTTTCAATAGTAAACCTGCACTGACATTGACACATCAGCTAAGAGAAACAACACTATTTCTTGTGCCTCCTGGGCTCTGTCAGAACACCTCTGCTACAGACTCACACCCCTGCTCTGGTTCTGAGCCAACACTCTCAGGTAACACACACACACCTGAGCCACAGCAGCACAGCCCCTCTCACTTTACCAACAAGGACACCTCAAACCAATTCTGAGCTCATGCTGGCACTTCCAAGAGCTTGAAGCCCTGCTGGGAAAGCACAGCCAGGTGAGCCCAGGAGAGTGAGAACATCCTGCTGCCCACTGCAATGCCTTACAAGAGGGAAATGCAGAGCAGGTGAGAAACAAAGGGGGGAAAGCAAACATTATTTAAGGTATCACTTCATAATATGAAACAGTATCTCACACAAAACATTTTTCAGCGAGAGTCAGACAAGTTTTTTTAGCCCTATGGTAAAACAAGTGATCCAGGACAACTCTCAGATTACCAGGGATGAGACTACTGGTCTTACAGCAAGTTTGGGCTCTCTGGAAGTACCTGTGCATCCCACAGCTCCAACACCCCTCAGCCACTCACCTCTCCTTTTACCACTCTGCCACCACTCTTCTCCCATGGCAATCACCTCCATACAACCTCTTCAGGGAGGGCTTCAGTAGCACACACAAACCTTTCATTAAAGTGGCAATAAACTCCTCTTCATTTCCACCAGCTCTCACCATGTATCTCAATTCTACACTCTATGAAATAATGAAATATGTAAACATAGTTGTACACTGCAGATAATTTCTGCCACAAATACCCAGCCATGCTGTGTACCTTGGGGGGAATTTTTTTTTTCTTTGTTTCTATTCCCCTCCTCTCCCCGAAAACGTTATTATGGTATGGCAGGTTTCAAGGAGAACATTCTGCTTCTGAATGCTTTCATTCTTTATTGTGTAATTTCTGGATTAAGGTAATTAAAAGACAAATACAGGTGCAATTTAAATGCTAAATATATCTGCACAGACTGTGTTTTATGCCTGAAGATAGTACCATTACAATATTTACAGATGGAAACACTGTGTGCTTTGAAAACAAAGATTTTTCCCAAAAAATAACTTCAACATAAAGGCAACCCAAACTCCAGCAGACATGAGCATCTTGAAAATAGAAAATACTTTAGAGCCATGCTTGTAACTTTACCACTGCTCCCAATCTGCTGGGATGATGATAGAACTTGACCTTTTCTCTCTGAATCAGTGGAATTCTCAGACACCACCACAATCACTTGGAAAATATCCTACTTTCAGAGGTAAACCTGAAGGCTGAAAGGGAAACTGGGAAAAAATAAGGTCACAACATGCTACAGACTGATCTTTCAGGAAATTGGACACTTGTCTTTGAATTCTGAATGTTTGAGATGAGTAATGCAGGCCTTCAAAAGGTGTCATTTGCTATCAGATGCTGCTGTACAACCAGAACAGCTCTCACAGGCCACCTCCAACTGCACCATCTCCCATATTACAAACCCAGTCCCCTCTCCAGACAGAGGGCCTGAATCTGACCATTTCCATTCAAATCCCTGCTTTCATGCATCCAAACACACCCACCATTTCTCAAATGTGAAGAAGTCACTCCTTCTCCAGCCATTGCATTTGGTACTTCCTCACTTGCTCAGTTCAACAGCCCCTCTCCAGTACCAGCTCCTTCTGACAGGAAGCACACAAAACCTGTCAGCAAGTGGCTGTGGTGCTGCTCTTCCAGATTCATTTCTTTCTGACCCCCCCAGTTCCCGGCCTGTGGGGACAGGAGTGCAGAGGGAGAGGCCCAGATGCAATTGCTGCCCCTGCTCAGTCACACACTCAGCTCCTGCTTCCTCTGGAGGGTTTGCTGAGCACGCGTTGGGTTTTACAACCCACATCCTGCCAGGCCTTGCAAAACAGAAGTGAATAAATGCCCATTTACAATCCTGCCACAGAAAATGATGGCACACAGAAGGTGAATGAGGTGTGGTTGCCCTAATTCTCAACCAAAATTCATGTCTGAAAGGTAGAGGGAGAGGATGGAAAAGGATGTTGAAGCATGAGGGATGTGAGTCACTGCATACTGGCAAACCAACAGAACATGCTCTGAAGTGCACAAAAATCACCTCCATCAGAGATATGAACATGGATCAAATCCGGCATTTCTCTGGAGAACAGTCTTACATCTTTTAATTTGTAGACTTCAATGAGATTAGAAAAGATCTCCGTGCTTCTGACAGCTGGATAGCACCTGGCACGTGCAGGAATGGCTGCAGCCAGCCCAGCATCACCTAACAGCTCACTGGAAAACAGGAAAGAGTCTGTACTTTCAGATTTTACTACTGCTGAGTTTTGGGTTTTAGCTTTATGCAATGTACTTTACCTCACAAACCAAATCCTTTTAAAGACTCAGTAGCCTTCAAAAATTAAGAGTAAGAAAAGAGAAAAAATCCACAGCTGTGAGATTTTCACTAAAGCGGTTCATTAAAAATTAAATTACATGACCAAAAGCAGCTCTAATAACTTTCGTTTAGTTGACTTCTGGATAAAATTAACTACTGCTCTTCTGAATAAGCACCCTCAGATATGCAAACTGTCACAGACCAAAGCTTTGTACCTAGCCCAGAGAAAAGTAGAACAAACAAACAAACAGAATGAAAATACAGCCCTTTAAGACGTGTTTCAGAAACTGCCAGACAAAACAACAACCACTGAAACCTGCTCCACGCATCCATCTGGCACATATGGAAGTATCATCCCAAACATACCAAACTGCCACTTTTTTTCAGGTGGATACCTCCTGCTCATCACTGATTATGTTACCATTCTGGACAGAAAGGACAAGCAGTTGGCAATATTTGTTTAATATGAAGACTACCCTGAGCTTTCTAAATTTGCACATGCTGCACGATTTTGCCTTCAGCCCCAGTGCCCAGCACTGCCCAGTCCTCCCCCGTGTGCGGCAGGAAGGGAGCCCCCGGCCAGAAGTTCCTGGAGTACATCCACGTGCTCAAGGCTGAGAAAACCGGGAAAGCTTTCACTTTTAAAACTTGACTTCACTGTCCCCAAGTGAAGTAATAAGGGCGCTGTTACCTTCACTTAGAGCAGCAGTGAGAGGCTCCCGACTTAGCTCCTTTATGTCCATACCCTGAGCTCGAAGCTGTCAGCACCTTCTTCACTGACCACAGCAAGACAGGGGCATTTCCCCAGCAGCAGCAGAGCTCTGGGCACTGTCCCCGCACAGTGGGGTGGCACAGTGGGCACACGGGGTGTGGGGTGGCACAGTGGGCACACAGGGTGTTGGGATGGCACCAGAGCGGGCACACAGTGTGTGTGGGGTGGCAGCAGGCCGGGCACACAGGGTGTGTGGGGTGGCACAGGGGGCTCGGTACATGAAAAGCAGGGGGAGATGTGTGTGTGGCGTACAGAGAAGCAGCGGGGGCTGTGGGGTACAAGGAGAAGCAGCGGACAGTGCGGGGTGTGTGGCTGGGTGCACACGGGGTGTGAGGCACATGTCGGGCACGGAGCCATGGCGGGAAGCTTCCTTTACAAGCAGACACCTTCTGCTCAGGGCCCGGCCTGCAGACCCTGCCCCTCTGCAGCGGGTCTAATCCCCACTGCACAGAATAAACAACCTTTCCCCTTAGGGATTATCTCCGTGCCTGCTGCCGCACTGCTCGGCCGCCCAACCCGCCCGCAGCGAGGTGAACGCGCTGAGACAGGGCCCGGCTGCCCCGCAGCCGTCAGGCCCCGCCGCGGGCCGGGAGCCGCCGCAGGTGCCGGCGGGGGGACACACGGACAAAGGGCGGCGGCACCTGCACTCACCATCGGTAGCAGCCCTCGCTGGCCTCTAGCGTGAAGTTGACGCGGGTGGCGCGGGTGAAAGGGAGCAGCACCTTGGGGGTGTTGAGCTTGGAGGAGGCGGCGAGGTGCAGGAGGAGGAGGAGAGGCAGCGCCCCGGGCGCGGGGGGAGCCATGCTGCGCGCGGGCGGGCCCGTCCGGGGCGCGAAAGGGCGGCGGGAGCCGGGCCGGGGCCGGGCCTGGGGCCGGGCAGGGCAGAGCAGGGCAGGGCGGCCCGGGGGCAGGACAGCCCGGGGGAAGGGCCTCCCCCGCCCCCCGGGGCCGCACCGCCCTCCCTCGGGGAACTCCAGCGGCGCCAACAGCGAGGCGCTGGCTGTTTGAAAGAGCTCCTTTTCTCCGGGCCGTAACCCCAGCACCTCGTAGGAGCGCTGCTCCAGACCCTTCCCGGACAGGCTCCAGCACCTCAATGTCTGGTATGTCGTGAGGTACCAAAGCTGAACAAGGATTCGAAGCGTGCCTTCCCCCGAGCCCAGCACACGGGGCCCGTCGCTGCCCGTCCTGCTGCCGCGGCAGCGCTGGAACAAGCCCGGTGCCACTCCTGGCTCCCGGGTACACTGGTGCTAACAGCTGTGCTGAGCTACACTTCATTCGTTTTCCCAGCATCTCAGAATGGTTTGGGTTAAATCGCCGACTGCCACCTCTGCCATGGCAGGGACACCTTCCACTGTCCCAGGCTGCTCCAAGCCCCAGTGTCCAGCCTGGCCTTGGGCACTGCCAGGGATCCAGGGGCAGCCACAGCTGCTCTGGGCACCCTGTGCCAGGGCTGCCCACCCTCACAGAGAGAATTCCTTCTTAACATCTAATATCAAACACCCTCTCTTTCAGTTTGAAGCCATTCTCCCTTTTCCTATCACCTCAGGCCCTTTTAAAGCCTCTCCCCAAATTTTTTTGTTAGCCTCTTAAGGTACTGGAAGTCCACAATTGGGTCACCCCAAAGCTTCTCCAGGCTGAAAAATCCCAGTTGTGCCAGCCTTTCCTTGTATGAGAGATGTTCCATGTGTGGATGATCTGCCTGTTCATGGTACATGCATGCATAAGGAGAATGGACTTCAGGAAGGACACAAACATCTTGAAGCAAAGATCATTAAATCCTGCCCAGAGGATCAGCTGCTGTCCAGGGATACCACCTAAGAGTTTACCCAGATCTCATTTAGGTGTTATTACAGAAGTTAACCAGTTCTCATTTATTCTAAACAAATAAATGTGTACAGGGTGTTTTCTTTATCTAGGAGCACTTTTTGCACTATTTATTCAGCTTGTGTTTTATTTATCAGTACCTCAGCAATGCTGTTTCACTTTCTATCCCAGAGTAATGTGTGCTGCTGGACAGTTCATCTCTCCCTGCAGCTTCTGTGTGTGTATTACTCATTTTCTGGTTGCACATCATGAAATTGTGTGTCTGATTTAGAGAAAAGCTGAACTTTGCAGCTGCAATTTTAAGTCAGTAGGAGCTGGGCCTAGAAAGATGTGTATGTTAAAGGTGTTGGCAAATCAAGCCCTTGCACTTCAATCTGCTCCCCTAAATACTGAGGGTTGTTCATTTTCTTTGCTTTATTTCTCAATTAAGTTGGAGCCTTTCTTTGCAGGCATGTTAGGAAGATAAGTTCAGTAAAGACTGAGATATTAGGGAGGAATGTGATAAAATCACCCATGACTAAACAGTATAATGTGTTTACAGTTAGTACAATTACAACTGAGTAAATAAGAGGTAGATAGTGAGTACCTTGCATCCTGTGCTGTGAATGAGGTGAGGAAATGTCTGTACCCAGTACTTCCTAGCTTTATAAGCAGGGTGTGCAATCTCAGAACTTAGTTCCTTTCTCTCAGCAGCAGTGGTGGTGATGAGTATTCAATGTGAGAACAATAATCTTCCAGTAACAAATACTTCTGAGTTATTTTCATAAGGACCAACAGGGTGCAGTTAGCTTATTGATGAAACATGACAGTGAAGCACTGCAAGTAAACATCCAACACATCTTTCAGACCACACAGAGCAATTTTAAGAGCAGAGTAAGGCAGGAGACAGTGATGAGCAAATCTGCAGTTTGCATTATATGGTAAGATTACAGAGTGAATTTTGTGCTCACTTGAATGGGAAGTCATGCATTGCAGCACTGTGTTAGCATTTCTTTTGGCCAGAGGAGGATGAGCTGGGAGGCAGTGGGTGCTCTGTGAGGAGTCCCTGACATCGGGGTAGGAGTCACTAAAACATCAGGGGCTGCCTTAGCAGCCGTGCTGCACTGCTCTGCTTTCCCTGTCCGTGCTGCTCTGACATCCATAGGAGTCAGCACATCCCTCCTCCCAGGACACACCAACACCTCCTCTCAGGGTCACCTGGTGTGCTGGGGAATTGGAACAGGATACACACACCAGCAATCTGAGGGAATTTTACAGACATATCAGTGTACACCCCAGTAAGTCTGATAAAGAACACAAATGGAAATGTCTTGGTCACAAAGAATGTGATTGCAGAGTGATAGAGGGAGTCCTTTAATGAGCTGCTTAAGGAGGGAGACAGGCAAACAATAAATGGTTGTTCCCTAAGAAGCTGAGCCTTTTGTGGAAGAATTTCAAGAGATTTTCGAGGCAATCAAAATACATGCAATAAATAACAAAACACCAGGTGCTGATAATGTTTCTACTGGAATATGAAAATAAAAGGGGGAAAATTACTGAAAGATTTTACAAACTCACTTGGTCTGAAGACCTGAAAACACTGCCAAGAAATCAAAGAGACACGTACTTGGATCAAATCTTTAAAATCTATCAATTTTGGAGGGAAATATATTTTTCATAAAGCTAGAAAAAAGTCTATCAATATCTTATGAGGTGATCTATTGGCAGTGAAATACTTTTAAATCCTTGTTCAAGAAAAGGAAATATTTGAATGGCACAGCGATGAAGGGCCATCTGGACAAGAAACACCTGGCTTCATTTTCAGGCATTTCATATTTTTAAATGTCTGAGTAATTTAAAATATTTTAAACACTCATCTTTGAAACAACCCCCCCCGAGAACCCAAAACCAAACAACAAAGACAACTCTGAATAAAGGCAACTTAGAAAATGAAACTTCAGCAAAATGCTACGGCAAGGAGGTGTGGAGGGTCGTTTTTAAAGTGTACTGGCTGAGGCTGACTCAAACCAGCTCCAGTCCTAACCCCTGCAGGTATCTCTGCACTTGTGTGTTAGCAGTGTAGGGCCAGCTCTGTGAAGCTTCAGCAGCCGAATACATCATCTACAATATACTTGTAAGAACGGTTTCATTAAGCTGAAAGAATCAGGGCTCACCCAGTAGAATGATGAAAACCATTCTCCATTATAACACTCCCGAACCTCTCAAATAAGATAACGTTTGATTTAAAGGCTGAAGAATGACTGACAAGCACTAGTAATATAGTTAATGAAATGCCTGTTCCTGTAGGGATGCAGCTCTGGTTGGGAAGAGAACGGGGAGTTGCCTACACCGTGCTGAGGAGGAGATGAAAAGGGCAGGTCAATAGACTTGACAAAGAAGGTGGTCTGGGAATAGTAACTTTAGAACAGAATAGCAGCAATGGGCCTCTTTTTTTGACTGATGCTGTCTGTGTTTATGCTTCAGAACAGAACAGTATCCTGCAAAGATCACTAGGAAAGATGGTCAGCTTTCTTCCTCCCTGTCAGGCTGCTGCTCCCTTGTCTGTCTTACCTATCACTGAGCTCAAATTATGCATATAATGTATGAATATACAATACAGATGTATGTAATACATGTATTTCCTGACTGAGCAGCTTCTTTTATTGCACTGTTATGACTCTGTATTGTTATTGTTATATATTGCACTGAGAAAAATGGATTGTACTGTACTCCCCACTCAATGGCTTTCATTGCTGGGCTTTTTTCTGCCTAATTTGCTTCCTGGTTCCACCCCCACAGCTGCAAAGCCTTGCAAAGTATCTTCACCAAAGGAACTTGAGTCAAAGAAGTAGGTAAAGTATCCAATATATTAAAACGTACCTAAAAACCCAACAACAGAGGTTGTTGCACTTAAGCCGGTGTCCCTTCGCACCGGCAGAAAACTCGGAGAATCCCGGGTTCGTGTTGGGAGGGACGTTCAAGCCCATCCCACCCCCATCCCGCTCTCCCAGGCTGCCCCAAGCCCCAGCCCGGCACGGATCCTGCCCCCAGGAGCACGGGAGAGGTTCTGCCTCCGGGTCGCGTTTGTGCTCGGCTGCTCCTGCTGCCTACAGAAACTGAGCTGTAGGAGGAGGCAGTGCACTGCATTACCTCCCCATGGCTATTGGAGACGTACAGAGTACAGGAACAGCCCTTTTCCACTTATTTCTTTATCACTTTCATTTCTTTATCACTTTCCCCACCAGTAATCACGTTCAGTTTACTTTTTACAATCAGACTTCTGTATCTTCATACACCTATAGAAGGTTTTATTAGAACACTCTCTCAGCCTTACTACTGCTTTCTACAGGGGTAATGATGGACTGACAGCAACTATAAAACTGAACATTTTGGTTATCCTGCTGGGATTTTCCTTTCAAGGTGTTAGGCCAAACGAAAGGCATCAATTCAGAAAATGTCCAAAATTAAGTCAGGCAGTTACTGGTGTCAAGGAAAGAATATTTAAAATTGATTGAGGTTGAGTTCCTTCAGGTTACTGAGACAAGAGCATTTGTGCTTAGAAAATGGGTAAAATAAGAGCCAAGCCTGCCTTTCTTTGCACAGCCTCATCTGCCAGCGATGCTGCCGGGAGTTTCCCATGTGAACCAGGTACAACTGAGTCCCCACAGAGAAATGCAGCTCTTCAGATCCCTGTTCCTATCGGATAAATCCATTAGATATGCAACACTTTCCCAGATGGTATGAAACCCCAAGACCTCACTAATTTATGCAGCATGAGTCTGATAACATTGAGATTAAGGAACAGCAGCATCAGATAAAAATAAACGGTTTTTGCTTCAGAATTTATCTACCTTTCTAATGTAAATTTATGGTTATTAAAGGAGGTTATTTATAGGTGTCTTTTCAAGCTGTTACGTAACAGTGCTTCTGCCCTGTGCCTTTGTACACAGATAGAAATCACATTAATGAGCTATTCACCCAGCAACTCAATGAATGCAGGAGTGAGGAGAATTCACAAGATGAGACAAGTAACAAACAAAAATCCCAACCTTTGTTTCTGCTTTAAATACATCAGGGAAATTTAGCAGAACACAGAAGTCTAAATCCTGAAAATAATGAATACAATCTACAAGCAGGCATGCGAGTATGTTTAATGACTTAGTTAATAGTACTAACAAAAATGAATTTGGTCTTTTCAAGGTTACTTGGTTGCAAATTATGCTATGTACACCTCACAAATATTAAGTAGGCAGTCAAGTACAATAATTTTGAGTCTGTTTTAAACATTAACACTCTTCTGAATCGGTTTGTTGTATTTTATGCATTAAACAACAATATGGGATGACCTATAAAATCCCATCATCTTTTCTATTTTTCCTGTTCTCTTAATGTAGAAGTCTTCTGGTCTCATTTATCTCAGCACTGGCAGTG
The DNA here is from genome assembly GCF_029582105.1 of Oenanthe melanoleuca. Classification (NCBI taxonomy): domain Eukaryota; kingdom Metazoa; phylum Chordata; class Aves; order Passeriformes; family Muscicapidae; genus Oenanthe; species Oenanthe melanoleuca. The sequence goes on from NC_079346.1 coordinate 19,278,852, forward strand.
ATCTAGAGGGTTCTGTACCTAAATGACAAAGATCTCAGACTTCTCTAGGTGCAGAGACACTAGAAAGTGTGCATTCCAATTGAAAAAATGCATGTATTCATTTAAAATAATTATTTTTTCATTCTAATATATACAAAAGTACTAAAAATTCAACTTGTCCTGCCAACCTTGAAGTAACCTAAATTCTGTTACGTGCACAGTGAGTCCTTCAAAGGAGACATCACTTCCTGCAGTAGAATGTCAGTGAAAAAGCAGGAGGTGCTGCGATACACCACAGAATGTAACAGATCATGTACAGACTGCACTCAGGTTCCCTGATGGCTATTTTGTCTCCTAAAATCCTTTCAGTGTCACTTTTCCAGGTAAGCCACCTACCAATCAAATTACTGTGGGGAATGGAATATTCAACACTGAAAAAATTAATATATGGAGCAAAAAAGTTGTCTTTGATGTGAATTTGCAACTGAAGATTTGTAACAAATAAAAAGGTTAAATATAACGTCCCTGAGACAAATTCATTGCAGACAATGAGGCACAGGATGGTGATTTTAAAGGTCAAGCATTTTGTAAACTCTTCTAACCTGAGTAAAGGAATCTTCTTCAATAGAACTTACTGAAAACTTTAGTAAAACATGGCAGACTTCCCAAAGAAGACATTGTGGTTTCCGCTGGAGAGACCTATTAGTTTATTAACAGGTTTAGTTTAATAATTTTTTAATTAAATGCATGATTACACCTGCACACTTTCTGTGAAGGTCTGTGCTAAGAAAATTTGGTCTCTCAAAATGTTCACGCATGAAGGAGATTCACTTCAGAAGCATGTGAATATTCATTAACATCTTTTGTATTCTTCTACCTCTTCATTGGGACAAAGTTCAAACAAGATGATTTGTACTTGGAAGACACTAATTACAGTTTTTAAAGCTGCTGTATAAATTACACATTTTAGGTGCTGAAGCATTGTAGTTACAGGAATAACTCTAGACTTTCTTCTGAAGTTTATAACACATCTAAGTTTTAATATATTAGTTTTTATAACAGTAGCAGAACACTAAGAAGCTGCCCTTTTTATGTGGCTTGGTGATGTCTGTTCCAAATGCATTTTTTGCTTCCAGAAATGTCCACTATAGATACTATCCCAAAAGGCCAGAGAAATGCAGGAATTTTTCTGATATCCAGAAAAATCTAAATGACTTTGACAAGGCAGCATGTTCTGCCAGCATGATTACAACTACAGTAGTCATCAATTTGGTTCATCTTGCTCATCTTTGACTTCAGGCTTGATTAACTCTAAATGCTTACCTTGTCCCCTCTGGATCAAATACCTAAACGAGCTTTGATGTTCCAAGGATATTTTAGCAATTTGATGGAAGGAAAATGCTTAAGGTACTGTTTTATAGTTCAGTGATTCTGTAAACAGCAAAGGCAACAGGAATACTGAGGTGGTTTTCCCCATTTTTTAAATTAGATTTGTTTTTTTCCTCATGTAGCTTGTTTTTTTCCCAAGGCCCATAATTAAATTCAGTGAAAATTGCTGGTACTTGCACTTGCAGAGTTTTGGGAGGGGTTTTGGTTTGGTTTTTTTCTTCAGCTGAGGAGTATATCACAAGTCATCCTGGTTTTCCCTGTGTCAACACTGTTGTTCTTATGCAAAGAGTTTAGAGATTCATTAGGCTGTCAGTTTTCAATTCAGTAGGAGGTTAATATTAGTATGTCCCAAGGATCTGGACTGTAGTTAGCATTTAATACACTCATTCATTATCCAGAAAGGCAGAAATGAGGTGTAGAACAGAAAAATGAGGTCAGCAGGATTTGCAGATGACAAAATTATTTATCTTCCTAAGAGAGGGCTGTGATGAACTTCATGGGAACAGAACTAGGCAAATTGGCAGCATAATGGCTGGTGAAACTCAGACATTGACAAATGCAGGGGAGAGCACGGGAGATTGGCAAATCTGAACTGCCTGTACCCAGGGCCCTGTTCTAACTTCTCACTAACTGCTAAGGGAAAAAGAACACCCAGCACAATTACAGACTTCTCAATGCCCAGCAGCACTCAAAAGCTAAATAAGGTGATGGAATACAAAAAGAAATGGTCTAGAAAAGACCCAAAATACAGTGGGAAAACATTTGTTCCTGTTTTCCTTTGAACTTTACAATAAGCTGAGGTCATTCCCACTCACCTGAGATCTATCATAGGAGAGGGCCATGTCTCTAACAATTCCTAAATTCATTGTTAGATGTGTTTTGTTGCTGAGGCAGGAAGCTGGAAGCCCATTGTCAGAACTCATGCTGGCATGTGTAGAACCTGTGAAGGTCATTTGCCTCCCTTTGCCCTCCATTCTGGAGATCAGTGCATGCAGTGAATATTGGGGTGACTGTTCTCACCCAGAGAAGAGCTGCTCCCCACAAAGTGTCATCAGCTGCTTCTATTCCTGTGTGATCTCCCTGAGCAGGTTGACATCCATCTGCCATTTTATTTCTCATCAGCCAACAGCTGGGCCACACCAGGTTTTATGTGATTTAGCAATGTTTCTTCTTGGGATCCTGGGAATGTATGTGCTCTCCTTTCTCACTGGTTGTGGGTCCTTGTGAGTAAGTTCTCACTCTCAGATCAGCTCTCTGCATAGCACTACCAGGGCCTTGAAGAGACAGGGGGATCCCCTCAGAAGCTCATGAGCACCTCCCATGCTGCGCTGGGAGCCAGGCTCATTCACACCGCAAGCACTGGAATCCAGATGACTATGGATCTTTGTCACACAAACTCTGCTCCAGCAGTAAACCTCAATTTGAACTTTTCCTCAGTGGAAGTGCCAAACAGTTCTTTACAGTTCTGGTGTAACCCAGACCCAAAACCACAGAACAGTGTTTGTCAACAGATTTTCATGCAATTCGTACATTTTTTTGCTCATTTTAGTTTACTTTTAGTTTAGAATGTTAATTTTTTTTCTCATGTTAGAGGTTTGTGAAGAGTTGTGTGAAACACAGGAAAAGAAATAGAAGATTCTCCATATAGCACAATACTGGCTAATTTTATAATCACTGAGTTGTACTTAAAATTTGTAGATCTTTTAAGCACCTCAAACTGTAAAAGACTCCAAAGTGCCATTCTGATTTATGTAACTACATATCTGATATAATTCATAGAAAGAGGAAAAAATCTTCAAAGCAATCTCTGCACTATGCAGTTTCTCTCTGTGAATTATTCTCCCCATATTTTTACGTAATAGTGTAAATTAATTACAAGAATGCCAATTTAAGCTCTGCGTTTATGAAATGAAATTACAAAGAGATTCCCAGGAGTCCACTGTATGAAAGCTTACATTTTTAGAAATATTTAAGTTGATGAGAAATTAATTTTTTCCTTATTTGTTCTCATTTCACAAACAGAATCTTCTTTGTTCCTAACTAGCTGCTATAACAGCTTTGAGTCTTTAATTATTGCTAATAATTTACTAAAGATTTGTTATTATTGGAAAATTGCAGCCTTTTGGCTCTAACTGATGAACAGGATGGGGCAAAGAAAAAAGGTACTGAATTATTCACTAACATTTGGTTTAATTACAATCAAGTGACGGTCTCTAAACTGGAAAGCACTTGGTGAAAAGCAGAAGACAAATGAGATTTTTCTGTATAAATGATGAATAGCCCTGTTTTTTAAATTTAAACACCACATTAGAAACCAAACAAACAAGAAAAAAATCCACTCTACACTATCCATTCTAGAGCTTTGCAATAAGATGTAATCATTTGTTGTGAGCTCAGAACACATTCTGTTTGACCTTTCTGGAGTTCTCTTTCAGATCTCATGTTGCACCTGCTTGGCTTTAGGGACTGTAATTCTATGCCAGTAAAAAAATTACACTGAAAACTCCATAAAGTGTTTTTTCCTTCCAGCTTATGCCTGATTTTCTTCATGCAGTGAACAACACAGATGAATTATATTGCAGGACAGTATGCAAGAATAGTATTTGCAAGAAACCATACTTGCTTCAGAATTCAAATGGGAAGCAGTATCTCAGTCCCTTAACTATGCTGTTTTTTTAATCATAGATCTTCTTATAAAGGACATATTTTAGTTAAAAAAACAATTTGGAAGGGCATAAGATACTCCCTCAGTGCAAAGAGCAGCTGTAAGGATCTAAAAATTTTATTAACTTTATAAATTACTTTAAAATTCATCTTTCCAATTGCAGGTGCTCTGCTCCTCAGCACACTTATGCATATCCTTATCCATGGACACTGCATGGCCTCCAAATGTTCACAGTTAAATTGCATTCTTTTGCTGTAAATTCATTGAGATTTGTAAGATGAGTGTATCTGAAGTAGATGCATGGACTGGAGTTGACATCAACCTGCCTCAGCTTGCATTTTAAACAGTGAAGTGTTGACACTTTGGAAATACTGTCCTGAATCCTGCCTCTGGAGAGATCAAATTCGGGTAAATGCTGCCACAGCCAAACGTCCCTTATCCCTGCCTGCATCACTGGCAGCAGTCAGCTCTGCCCAAGCGCTCCAGCAAGAGGCAAAGAGCAAGGACAGTGAAGCCCTGCCAGGAGACAGCATCAATCTCCAAAAATGTTACCTGCAGCTGCTTTCAATCCCAGCCAGGGTAACTCCCAATCCTCATTTCTGGAGCGAGGTATTTGCTAGGGACATTGCTCCAAATGATGTGTTATTCAGGAATCTGTTAGTTCATCTCAAACCCAAAGCATGCAGGGAGGTTTGTTGTGGCAGCCAAGACCACCACCTTCCCGAAAGTGTCTCTGCCATGAGAAGGGAGAGCTCAGGGTGCACCAGACGCTCACACACCTTCTTGTATCTTCTGAGGGTCAACAAAATTAATAATGACAGGAGGGGTTCTTTGTGTGGTATTCCTGTGGGGCTTTATTGACCACACACAGAAGGGAACCAGGGACAAAGAACCAAGAACAATGGAGGGCCCAGGCATATAAACCGGATAGCAGAGGGTGGAGCAACAGGACTGAGGGGAACAACCAGCTGTGATTCAGGGGAGGAGTGGCTAGGAACGTGGGCCAATAGGGAAGTTAGGAGCAGGGAGCATTCTAGAACTGGGGAGGAGAATAGGGATGATGTAACTGGGTAATTAGCATGGAAATGTGGAGAACTGTGGGAGAACATCACTGTAACCTATAGAGGGGTGCTTCTTCCCAGGGCCTCTGGACCGTAGCATCCTTCACCAACTCCTGGAATGCAACAATTTTGTGGAACTTTCTAGGGGATGGCAGCATAATACAAAATAAACAGAGCACTTACAATTGAATAAAAGTAATTTCTGATGACTGATGCTGTGCCTCTGGCCTTCAGCTGAAACACACTTGAAACTGTGAAGAAGGTGCCTCCCCAAAGGCTTGGTTGTCTTGGCAATTTAAACAAATCAAGCATACTGCAAGTGTTCAGAAGGGGTTATGTGAAGGTAGCTTCCAATTTGGGTTAATTTGTAAAGAAGGAAATGCTGGATTTTGTCTCCTTATAAATCCGTTCAGAAGAAAAAAACCCCAGAACGTTATTTAAATTTTTTTCTTTTTCACCAAATGCCACTGTTCAGTCATGCAAATATTCAAATAAACCAGTAACAGCTTGTCAGAGGATAGGCTGCTAGAAAATACACAGCTTGTTTTCTTCTCGTATTCAAGAGTGTGCCCTGAAACATTATCTACTACATGTAATTCAAACCATGGTCTGTTGAAGAATAATTAACTTCTTTTTCTGTCACATCCACCCATCCAAGACCCCCCACTAGTGAACAAATCTTAACATTTCTGCAAGTCAGAAAAGTTGTAGTGTGATGGTGGACAAAGGCTGACACTGAAAATAGGGGCAAGCATCAGCAGTTCATTATCTCACAGTACAACTTCTTATACTTTTTCTCTATGTCACACACAAACCACAGGTTTCTTTTGCCATTATCATTAGCTAACAAACTATGTGCATGCGCCTTCAACTCTTTTGCAATTGGTTATAAATTTCTGTTTCTTGTTGTAAATGTCAACACACATCTGCATTCCACGCTTCTTCTCCCTCAAAGTTACCTGTTTTGTTCCAGGACACAGCTCTAACTCATCGAGGTGGAGGCTGACTGCAGCCCCATTCCTATTCTCCTACAGGTCTCCCTTTTTGCTCTTCACGTACAAATGCTGTGTTTACCATCTTCTGCAGGGCCCTTTGCAGACAAGACAGCAAACACGGTATAAGCACCTCCTATGTAGTTTCCATTAATTCATTAATGTGTTTGTGGATTGATTTTGATTCATCTTTCAAATTCATACAGTACATACCATTGAGATCTTCACACCCATGCCCATGGGATAATAACAAAAGCCAATAGCTGTAAGGATTTGCAAAGTAGCGTGGTGAATGCCATCTACATTAGTGGCCAGTGCAAAAATAAGCTAGCCACTATGCATTTTCTTACATTCCCTAAATGCATGTCATCACAATGATCCACAGATAACGTGTTCAGTGCTCTCTGCAATCTACGGTGTGCAGCGTGGTTTACAATGAGTGGCATATCGGGTGTCACCGTACATAACTGTCCAATGGTGCAAGACCCTCCTACTGTTCTACTGGGGATTCCTGGCCATGCACAGTCTATACAAAGCAAAACCAGATCTGGATTTTGTCAAGCCATATGCTGGCTTGCTTTGATATCTACCTAACCGCTGACACCAAGCAGTGTAATTTTGAGAAATCGAACTGCTGGGTGCAGTATTTCGGCCAGGTGTAGTATTTCGGTTTCTGGTGCCACTTTGTTTGGTTTAGTGCGTGCAATGAGGTCACCCAAACATTCTTGCTATTCCAGGAGTCAGGTGAACCATGGCCAGGTCTGTTGCTCCAAGGGGTGTTATCCAACATGCTGAACACAACCAGCAGGCACCCACCAAACTCTGGCATCTACGTCCCCAGGTGACAAGATCTCATGGGCCCTCCCAGGCTTGTGTTTGCACACTGCGAACCCAGACTGGAGCTGAGCCAAGGGTCCCCTCACTTGGTGACTGTAACAATAAAAAATGGATTAGAGTAACACGTATTGTACATGAGGAAGGAACAGTAAGATGGTTCAGTGTAAGCAGAGCTTTCCAAACTCTCGCCTGCGGGTTTCACCCTGGTAGTGGCCATAGTTGTAGGAGTAATGATGCTAATACTGCTAAATGCACCAGTGGACAATGGAGCCTGTGCTGATTTTAGGACTCAGCGAGGAGGGAAAGTAAGGCCATTCAAGCCACCCCCTTTAAATATTAGAGGAAAAAATACTAAGATTATGCACTCCTGCTTTGCCTGCAGCCTCTGGCAACAAAACTGCTCTTGGTGCTCAGGGAAGACACCACATTCCCCTCATCAGCTCACAGGGAAAACGTGAGGAAATGTGAAGTTCTAACTGATCCTATTTTCCTCAGTACTCTGTCTGCTGCCACAGATGACCGTCCTCCTGCTCACTGTGATCGGTTACAAAACCAGGAGAGAAATCTCAGCCACTTGACCAAAAAGCATGAGATAGGCAGAGTAGTCCTTCCATAGTTCTGCCTCAGAGACTCACAGCAGGCATGGGGCTGGCTTTAATGATTAGAGAAAGACATTTCAGCAATGGCAACAGCACTCTCCAATTCTAAATAGTACTCAATTTCTGTTTTTTGTTTTTTTTTTTCCTGGCAGTGCCTTTTTGAGAGGTAACATTTCCTGCCCCCTGAGGGATCAATACACTCCCTCGACATAAATAACACAACTTGCCCAGAATTTCAAGCATTTTCACTTAAAAATGAAGTTTCCTCTTCATCCTTAACCCTCATGGATGCTAATTCCTGATCACAGCTGTGCCTTTTAGATGACTACCTATTCCAGTTTGCCACACTACAAGTCTGATAGATTAAAAAAACCCAAAAGTACACAGTTACACATTACTGGGTTTCCCCATGCTGTTCCAGAACATTTTAATGAGAAATGAGAAGTAAGAAGGAGGTGGGGGAAAGCTCTGTACAGCCCTTGCTGTTCGGCCTTGGCCGAGCCACCGCCCTGGGCCGCCTCCCCTCAGCGACTCAGCTGCCCCGACCACCGGCGATTTACAGCATACTGCTGTTCTATGACAGAACACACTAGTGCCGAAGCACACCAGAGATTAAGCCTGGACTTGGTTAGAACCTGCAGCGGCCATTGTTCCACGAGCTGAGGTGGAGCGGCGCAGATCTGAGGGAAGCGCCCGGCGGCCGCGCCGAGCCCCCGCCCTCCGCAGCAGCAGCGGCTGTGCCGAGCCGGCACCTCGTGGCGGGTTCGCTTCCAGCTCCTGAGGGAAAAGCTTCTCTGGGATCTCTGCCCAAGGACTGCAGCTCCCAAGGGGAAGCCTCTGCCCAGAGCAGATCCCACAGTGTCCCACACGGGCACTTCCAGGAGCTGGGATCTGCCACGGAGCCCTCCAGGCTGTGGGCACAGCCCAGGGCATTGGCTCAGGGATTGCACTGCTCACTGCTTGGCTTTTCTGGGTTTAGTTTTGAAAACAAAACCCTCTGGTCCCTGCAGCAACACGAGGTGGTGAAGCTGCTGTTGCTGGCACACACCAGATCTCCTGCTGGATGGGAAGGGACTGGGGCTGGCACTGCTTGGTTACTGAAAAACTCAGACATTTCAACTCACATAAGGCCTGGGCCTTGGAACAGACACATTCCCAGCAGCCCTTCTCCCTCTCAGAAGAGCAAACTGTGAGGATCAAGCAGTAAGGGAGCAGGGAAAATTCAGCATTGAATATGAAACCCCCAAATCTCTTCTCAATCAATGAAGAAAAAAAAAATTTTTTCTTTACGTTGGCAGCAACCTTCTCAGAAAAATTTATATACCCAAGACCCCTGCCCCCACAAGCCCATGAACTGAATGAGCCCAAATGAGGAGCATTATACAAACAAGAGTAAGGGCTCAAAGATAAACCAAAGCTGGAGCTACTCCTGCATTTCAAATTCCTGACTTCAGATGCAGACTTCAATCCAGTTCTGAAGGAGATACTTAAACATGAACTGTGTACAAAATCATCCTACCTGAATTTGGATTTCATCACACAGTTCTCTTGCCATGTTGTAGAACTGGTTGGCTGCAGCATCAAGGACCTTCACTACAACTTTCAGGCCTGTCCTCCCCTTTACTCTGCCATGAACATCCACTGCAAAGTTGTAGTTTGCAGGAAGCTGAAAAGCAGCCTTGGACAGGAGAAAGGGATTAAAGTTGGACTCATGGAAAGCCCAGACGTTGGCACAGAGGTGCTGACAACTGATCCTGCATTTAGAGGCAGTAGAGGCAGCAGTGCTCCCTGCACTGCCCTGCTGTGGCTGTTTCCTTTTCCCAAGCTGCACACACATGCACTACACACACACACAGAGCTCACCTCACTGTGCCTTGTCCTAACATCCAGAGTGTCCCTCTTGCTGACAGACCAGTGGAACGTTAACCCTGGCACAGCATTGCCAAAGGAGAAAGGAGTCTGAGTGCTGGTGATGCCCATGACATAAACTGGCATCTGCAAAGAGAGAAACCGCCCTGCTTAGGTAATGCCAGCATGCAAACCACACTCCTGCCCATAGCAAAGAGAATTAAAATTCACTGATCAAGAGATGGGGGTCTCTCATGAAGAAATTGTTTTGGCTGCTGCTTATGTTATGAGGATGCATCACATGGAAGAGTCAACCCCCAACTTGTCAAAAGTCAATTTTGATTCCTTCTGATTTGGTACATGCTCTACAAACAGCCAACACAAGGATGTTCATGGTTTCATTTTTAATCTTCAAAGCAATTCATTTACTTGGGATCAATGAGCTGGAATCACTGGCCCTTCCATCAGCTCACAGGGAAAACGTGAGGAAATGTGAAGTTCTAACTGATCCTATTTTCCTCAGCACTCTGTCTGCTACTACAGATGACCATCCTCCTGCTCACTGTGATCAGGTACAGAACCAGGAGAGAAATCTCAGCCACTTGACCAAAAAGCATGAGATAGGCAGAGATTGTCCTTCATAGTTCTGCCTCAGAGACTCACAGCAGGCCTGGGGCTGGCTTTAATGATTAGAGAAAGACGTTTTAGCAATGGCAATATCTGTTGTTCTGGCTAGAATAGACATGCTGGAGATTTTCAGCATACACAGAAAGGAAGTCTCCACTGCAAACAGAATGAAGATGAGAGAACACTTCTCCAGATTGATCGATGCTGTTTCACCAGGCCTTGAATCTGGTACAATGGTAAACTTATTTTGAATTCCGATTTAATATCAGAGAATCAGAAAAGGATTGGATTGGAAGAACCTTAAAGTTCAACTCATTTTCACCCCCTGCTTGGGGGCATTCATCTTGCCCAAGTGGCTCCATGCTCACAACCTCCAGCCGTGTGGAGGAGCTGTGGGGTTGTTGGGCTGTGTCATCAGGGCTGCTGTTCCTGCTGCACGAAAATCAAAGGTCTGTCTTAAAAACCCCCAAAACAATTTCAGTGAAACGTGGATTTAGAGGGAGAAGAGTGACTGAACCATGGCCTGGCCCAGAATGGCGGAGTGACCCCATGCCTGCTCCAAACTGGCAGGCTGATTCCATGTGGCTTCAAACAATCAACTGTGTTGCAAATAAAGCCAGTGCACACACTGGACAGTTAGAACTTTCAATCCATATTTAATATTCTACTAGTACATCTCTTATCTTCAGAACAAAAAGCATGAATCTTGAGCTGCAGTGGTGAACCCTCAAGATATCAAGGTCTCTCCTTGTGGTGATACTGAAAGAGACCAGATAGAACCTTTCCACCACAGTTCCAGTGTGAGAAAGCAGGCACTGTTTATTGCAGTGCTGGTCACTCAGAGGACTCCTCCTCTAATCATGTGCCCCAAGTGTTGGGCAAAGAGTTTTTATGACACACATGGATTACATAGTCATTAGTTCTGCCTGCTTATTTGATATCTATGTATTATTTTATTTTACACAGTCATACCCCTTATTGGAAGTTCTCATGTTGTTCTTTGTGGTCTGTCTTCAACATCCTTTTTAGAGGGCTGTTCCTGGACTCCCACTTTTGAATAAGCACAATATCATTGTTTTGCATATACTTCTCCTTTGTCAGCCTTGCAGAGCTGAACTGGCTTCCTGCTTGTGTTGTGCATGACTTCTGTTTGCCTCAGTTACACCTTTATCTATTTCTCCAAAACTATGCTGTTCTGTTCCACTGTCCTTTTCAGAGTGAAGTGCTGTTCTGTTCTGCTGTCCTTATCAGTGGATGCCATTTGGATGCCATTAATTAAATCAACAATGGCATCACAGCGAAGCACTTGTCCAATCACTTGAAGAGACATCAGAAAGAGCACAAGAAATCACAACACTGGATGTGCTCAGCAAGAACAACGATTAAGTCAAGATACACCTCAAATTTAGCCAGTGACACAAGACATTGACACTGAAGGAACTGAAACTTGGTGGTGACCTCAGTGAAGAAACTCATGGTCAAATGGCAGCTCAGAAAGCAAGTAAAGCAGTTCCCTTGCTCACTGAACTGCAGAATAGATCTGCAGAAACTCTGATTTCCATCTACACTGACAGGCACAGGTGTTGTCTGGGAGAGCTTATGCAGAGTTGCTACAGTGCTCATGTCCCAGAGAAATTAGTAACTTATATCCACAGACAATCAACTCCTTCAGTTAGTGACTGCATAGCATTTAATTGGCCATCTGGTTTTGCCTCTCTGTCACTATAAAAACTAACCTGGTATACTGTATGACAGACACTGTCATACAAAAAGGCACTTTCCATCTTTTGAAATGCAAAGCGTCTGAATTTGCTTTCATAGTTATAAGTGCATACTTTTTATATTTCAGCCATCCCCTCTACTTTTATTTTTTTTTATTTTTGTTAAAGAGTTATCCTTTCCCTGAATGTATCACTGTCATGCTTTAAAGCCAGGTAGAAATTAAGCCACATGGAGCTGCTTCTATTTCCCCAACCCATCAGGAGAGAATGAATCAAACAACCTTCCCTTAAACCCATGGAGCAGGCTGGGGCATTACAGTGTGGACTTTATACAGGTGAATAATTCTAACTGGAGCAGTAGAAAAGACCAGGCTGTCACAACTCACTTTGACAGTAATCTCTTCATAAGAAAAAAAAAAAAAAAATTAAACTGCAGAGAGCAACAAATACTCTCCTTAATTTTACTGATTAGAATGAAAGACTGAGTGGGGAAGCAGAAACACTCAGCAGGTGAGCAGGCAGGGAGATGAATTGCTTTTACCTGTTATTTTGGTGATTTTTCTGGTACTGAGAGAAGTAAGAAAAGTCTCTGCTCCCTGCTGCTGCTTTAAATCACCTCATCCCCTGAATCAAGATGGTATAAACCATCTTTAATGCAGCACTAACAGAAGAATCAGTGTAATCAGGGTTCCCAAATGAGAAGGATGCTAATTGCTGGACATTGGCATCCTTCAGCTGATGAGCAGCCTACTAGCCTGAGAAATGACAGAGGTTTAGTACTGCTGGGTGATCAGAACCTCTTTGTCAAAATAACTACCAGTGGAATAAAAACAACAAGTGAGCTGCTCCTTACACATTAAGAGGAGTTTTCCTAAGAAGCTTGAAAAACATGTTTTTCTTTTGTTTTGATTGCATTTATTAGTCATATGGAAGATGGTGAGGAAAACAGAAGGGATCAGCTTTATCTAATATTTATGAAGGATCCCTGGCTGTCAAGCTTTCTAAAAAGCCAGTATTTCTTAATACCACCTCTACTATTTTTATATATTAAATATACACATATTTCTATCTATCTTGTGGTTCTTCACCAGCAGGAATTTTTATTGCAATACAACTACAAAATGTTATCTTGTGCTCAGGAAAACAAACACAAATCACATGTGGGAGTGTGATGCAGCAATATGTGTCACAACCAGATTGTGGGTGGATTCTGACAGCTCCTCTGGCCACGCACCAGAACACCACAGAGTCCTGCTGTAGATACTCAGAGCTGCAGGCTCTTCTCTGGCACTTCCTTTTCTTGCTGCTGGGGATTACCTTCACTTCATAGATCCCTGGCTTCCTGAAGAGTTTCCTGAGCACAAAGCAGAGCAAGCACTGCGGCAGAATTCTTTCTCTTCCGCCTGATTTCTGTGACCATCTCATCCAGTTCCAGATCAGTAGTAATAAAGTCAATAAATAAAGCCACTTATCTGATAATTTCTGCCTGAATTGTGCTGTGATAGTTGAGAACAAATAAAATGTCCAATCTGGTTATCACAAGACATCCCTATCTAAACCTGCGAACACCTCACGGCGCCAGTGAGGAATTTTAGCTGAAGGCCTTAGACTCTGAAGGAGTTTCTGAATAGTTCTGAGCTTAGGAAACTCCAAAGCTAGGAATAACTCCAGGTTCTTTAGCACTGCTTCACATTACTGTGGTTCCCTTGCTTTTCTCAGCTATGCTCAGGTGAACACCAAGTCTGAAATTCCTCCAGGGTATCTCTGGAGGCATTGTTAGAGTGCAGCTGATGAATCTAAAACTAGCACAGAAATAAGAACATAGTGAAAAGCAGTAATGGGTTTGGAAATGTCTTGAGTATGTTTTGTGTCACAATGGTTCTTCCCATGAGCCACACCTCATTTCCTGAGCCCTGGGCTTCTGTTGAGGCAGCAGAGGTTGTTCCAAGTCATTACAAATGATGATTGTGCTGCTGGTAGCAGAAATCCCTCTCCTGGTTATAAGTGGTCAATACCAGGCTGGATGAGGCACTGAACAAGCTGATCTAGTGACTGACATCCCTGTCCAAGGCAGGGGGTTGGAATGAGGTGGTCTTTAAGGTCTCTTCCTACCCAAACCAGTCTGGGATTCTATATTATCTTTAGAACATAAAACTGCATTTCCTACCCCAGCCCCACTTTGATCAAGTCCAATACCTTTGTAGCAATGGTAAATGAGAAAGGTGCAGGAGGCCATCAGAAACTAAAAATGTCCTTAAATCTAAGAGTTAATCTTTTCCTAGTAGTCTAAATAGTATAATAGTATACTAAGTAGTGTAATAGTGTATTTTAAACCATTTTCTCAGTGTTTAATACACTTTCCCCATCAGTTGAGTGAATGTGTTTCTTCTGAATATACTTGGAAAAGATGGGGCAGAAGAAATGTGCGTTACACTTCACCACTTGTATATTATAAACAGACTAAATATCACTTAGATTATCAAAGCACTTCAAAATCAGAACAGGTCAAATATCAACTAAATGTTCTCAGCTGACCATGCTGATTAGTAGATGAAAACAATTTCTGTGTATCCAGTCGTTCTTAGGACTGAAAACTGTACATGTGCTGCACAATCCTGTTTATTTTGACAGATAACAATACCAGACTTTAGTTTGTGTCTGTAGTTGGCAATGAAATTGCAACAATTGTATACCGTACCTACATTTATAAGTATGTTCTGGGGGAATGGTTACAAATTAATTAGGAGATTAATCTGATGCAGCAGAGAATGTGTTATTAATTAATTGTGTTTCTTCACTGTGTTCATGTTCAGCCAGAGAGTAGCAGACTGCACCTCTGAAGGGACCTGCAAATGAATCACGTTTGAAAACTTTTTTTGCTTCAGACATCACCTCATTTTATTAAACAAAATTTTTTCCAGTTTGATACTGACTTCCAGAGGTTTACAGTGTGTGAGAGTAAATGAAGTCTCATGGCTTCCTCCACTTGCCATCAGCTCAAGACACTGAGCTGAGTCCCTCCAGTGAATCTGAAATGAAACTGTTTTTGAGAAACGCTTGCTGGGGTTTGTACCATCTGAATTCTGTTGCAGTAAGCCCACATCTCTCATCTTGAAAATTGCATGGCACTGAAGGCACAGAGCAGTGGTTTGTAGATCATGCCAAATTGTTAAAAAGTGAGGATTTCAGTTAGGTATAATTCAGAGAGGGAGATGGCCTTAGGCTAATTAGTGAAGGAAATTATTTTTCTTCACTGTAAGGAAAAGAATCGTATCTTTAAGGAATATTCAAGCCTTACATTTCCAGTGGCTCTGAGCAAGGGAAGAAAGCTGTATCAGTTTCTGAGCTATAAAAAGCACAGACCTTTTTCTGCTCTGCTGGATTACAGGAATCAGTAATTTCACATTTTCAACACATCACCAAAGAAAATTCCTGATCTCAGTCATGTCACCCCATGGCAGATCAAAGGCCCCAGGATCAAAGAGATTAAAGTAGCATAGGCTCTCAAAATATTATTTCCTGTTTGAGAAACACATATTACTGTAGCAACTCATGTAATGAGTTACTATTCAAATTTTTTAATAGGAAAATCAAGTCCCCGTGTAAATTTTAAAAAATTCCTTTTCTGTATGTTTCTTTACAAGTGTTTAATTCCTGATTTTATCAACAGATTTCTTGATGTTACCTATTTCAAAAGCCTCAACTCAAAAGAGGTTTGAAGGCAAACTTAGTGCCATGGCTTTTATGTCAGTCTTGCCCTTTAATGATGGGTGTTTAGCATCTCAGCTGAACCAAAAGGAGCTGATTCATGAACTGCTTTTTTTCCTCTACTGAGGACAGGCTGTCGTGACAAGACAGGAGAGAGACTCTGGAAGCAGTTCAGCTGCCTCTGTGCAGTGCAGGAGGAGAGATGCACATGTCAGGCCTGATCAGATCCACTGGGGTTATCCCAACTCCTGCGGGATCCCAGCTCCAGGCACTAAGTAGGAATTTTCAACGAAGCAATACTGTGAGTTTGCATCAGCTCTTAACTTGGCATCACATAGCTTCATCTGTAGGAGGTAACCTAGAGGTCATGCCAGTAATCCACAGTCTTTCTTTGTGGCATGAATTTGCTACCACTGAGTTTAGCCCATAATTTCACTGTTTCTTGATAAGGAAAATCCCTTATCCTGTTTCACCATTCATCGTGTTTAAGTGATTCCACCATCACAGAACTTCAGAACTTTTTGCAGTGTGTCCTCAGGACAAAAAAGACCTCGAGGGGCTGGAGCATGTTCAGGAAAGGGAACAGAGCTGGGGAAGGGGCTCAGCCTGGAGAAAAGGAGGCTCAGGGGGAACCTTCTGGCTCTGCACAACTCCCTGACCAGGAGGGCACAGCCAAGGGGGTCGGGCTCTGCTCCCAGGGAACAGGGACAGAGGAGAGGGAACGGCCTCAAGTTGTGCAGAGGAAAGTCCAGGATGGGTATGAGGAAGAATTTCCTCATGGAAAGAGTCGTCAAGCATTAGCCCAGGGCAGTGGTGGAGTCCCCATCCCTGGAAGTGTTCCAACACAATTTATGACATCCAAGAAATATGGAAACTAGTCTGCAGTTGATTTTTAATTTAAGTAATAGTTAATATAAATGAAAATGAAATTAGAACATGGTAGAAATTAAGCCCCGTGGAGGGCTTAAAACATTAACGAGCTATGTTTGTAGCTCGTTAACCAAACACTCAAACTCTAATTAAGTCCCAAGTACTAAGTAGTCAGGAACAAGGAAGAAAAGGTAAATGTGCTGGAGGAATACTGAGGTGAGCACACAAAGGACCAGAACAAAAGAAATGTTAATTAAAAGATAATGTCAAAGCGATAGAATATTTTCATGGTATAACAGTCTCCTGCTGCTAAATAAATACCAAGGTGAAGCTCAGGCATCCATCAAAACTGAATGTCAAGCCAAAGCCAGCATATTTTAAGAAAAAAGACATTTATCAGTGACTCGCATAAAGAGACATTACTCCTCCAGAGAAAAGAATGCTTCCGGGCATTTATCCCGGGGTTTATAGATACTGCTGCTCTTGATAGAGCGCTTTTCATGACATTGTTGATTCAGTTGTACAACTGTCTAAGAAATGCTTGTTGCATATATTCAAGCAGGATTAGTTAACCATGCTTAGAAATTGGCTTTTGACTTGAAACTAGCTTATTTTTCTTGTGTGCCTGAATTCAGTGATGTTGTCCCTGGGGTGAATCCTGACCTGTCAAAATCACCAACGGCTCCACTCTGCTGTTAGGCAGGATCTCTATTTCACCTTTACTTTCCTCATTTTGCCGCAGACCCACTGGTATCAACTGCTCATTTCATTTTACACGGAGGATCGTATTTTCCTGAGCACAGCCGCCGTTAGTGCGGTTTCTCCTCGAGGCCCTTGAGGCCGCGCTCCGTACCTCCCCAATCGCTCTGATCCCTTCCGCGGGCCGGGCCGCGCTCCGCCGCCCATGGCGCAGCCGCCGCCGCCGCGCACCCGCCGGGCCCAGCACGGCCCGGCCCGGCCCCGCAGCGCCGCCCGCCCCGCGCCGGGCGGAGCCGGGGCCGCCCCTTCCCTGCGCGGCCCGGCGGAGGCGGGGATGTGAGTACGGGCACGGGGACGGCAGCGGGCCGCGGCACCGCGGAGACCGGCGGCTCTGGGGGCGGCGGGAGGGCTCGGCCGGCACTGCCCGGCCTAGGGGCCGCGGAGCCGCAGGGCCGGGCTGCGGCTGCGGCAGCGCCCGGAGCCCCGCGGGCCCGGCCCGACACCGGCCCCGGCCCGCCCCTGCGGGAGGAGCCCCGCTGGGAAGGCGGTGTCCCGCCGGGACCACCCGGGGTCCAGGGAAACGCTCCGTTCTGCGGCCCCTCAGGGCCGGGGGTGTCGCAGCCCCTTCCCCGCACCCCGCGGGTGCCGCGGCGAGGCGCTGGGCGGCCCTGGCTCGCCGGGTGGGCGGTGTGTAGGCACCGGGCTTCTGCTTCTGCTGAAAAACCTCCATTGTGCTCGTGCTTCGCTTGGTTTGCTTCTAACAGGGTTTGAAAGGGTACTTTTGAGCATGTTCAGACTGGAAATAAGGGTGTTTCTGTCTGTATTGTTCGCCTGACAAAACACTCTTGTGTCTTGCACAGTATGTTGCAAAGCCTTTTCCAAACTTCAGATTTCGGGGAGCAGGAGAGGTCTCGGCATGACTCCGGGTGGGGTTTGGGGCACAGCAGGCAGCCCGCAGGTGATGGCACAGTGTGAACGCAGAATCTCCTCTCAGCCTTGGCTCGGCCTGCTGACCCCCGTGTGTGGGCTCCACAAACAATTGGCGCTGGTGTCGGTAAACACAGCACAGCACTGCCGGGCTTGGGGAAGGCTGCTGAGGCAGCTGGGAGCTGGCAGGGCTGTTTCCTCGTCTTGGGAAAATACACTGCTTTGGAGGGGGTGGGGCTAAGGAAAGTACCGGTTAAGGGTTGCAGGTGTGGCATCTGCGGTTTAGAGCATGTCCTCTGCAAATAAAAATCTAAGGCTTGTTAGTTTGCTCAGATAGTCATAAAGTAGTTTGTTGCTCTCTAGGAAAGGAATGTAGAAATATTTGTAAGCTTCTGTTGTTAGAAGCATCCTGGTTTGTGTTTTGATACAAAATTTAAAAATAGGAGTCTAGTTGTGCAGGTATTGTTGTCTGCAAACTGGGTTCACTTGAAGGTGCTTATTGGTGCACCTGGAAAGACAATGGGAGATAACCAAATGTTTCAGTTTTTCTGTTGAAAATACCATCTTTAAGAATTAGCAGGTCGGTATTAGTGCAGACCAATTTGTAATTTGGGCCTTCAGTGTAAAAGTGGTGAATGGTTTTTGAAGTGGTGACTGGTGTGTGTTTGCTTGCCAAGGCCTCACAGGACGGAGCTGTACGACCCCCCCCCGCCGGGGTGCTGGCCCATCGTGTATTCTCCAGACTACAACATCACCTTCATGGGACTTGAGAAGCTGCACCCCTTTGATGCAGGGAAATGGGGGAAAGTCATCAATTTCTTGAAAGGTAAGATGACAGAAGGTGCCTCTTAAATTAACATTTGCACAAAACCTGAAGTAATGCAGACTTATGTTGGGTTTAGCAGACCTGAATTGCAGTGTGTTGTTTCCTGACTTTACAGCTGGCATAGCAGGAACTGGGGTGTTCCTGTGGCTGGTGAAACACCAGGTGTTAATGATGGTTTCTGCAGGTGTAATTTAGTTACTCAGCCTGGACAGCACACAGGGCTTCTCAGGCTGAGAGAGAAGTGCAGCTATGGCACTTGAGTCCATTCTTTAGCAGCCTCATCTTATTGCTCTGATGATGTTTGGAAAGAGCTTTGAGGCTCCTCTGGTACAGGCAGAGCTTTTTAGGATGCTTCTAATTATTGCTGTTTAAACCATTTGGAGGATACAGGTAGAAATGCATTAAGGACATGCAAATGTAAGAGCCAGGTTCAGGATCAGGGTGGTGAAATCTTGTCATCTCTTAATTTAAAGCACAAACTTGCTCATCAAGGGTTAAAAAAAAAAAAAAAAGATACTTTTTCTCTTGCCAGGACAAAGGCTGTTGGTTGTCCCAAAGCCAGGCCTCTTTATGTGGTCCTAATGACTCCTTCAGCT
Source organism: Oenanthe melanoleuca (assembly GCF_029582105.1). Taxonomy (NCBI): domain Eukaryota; kingdom Metazoa; phylum Chordata; class Aves; order Passeriformes; family Muscicapidae; genus Oenanthe; species Oenanthe melanoleuca. The sequence goes on from NC_079346.1 coordinate 19,298,196, forward strand.
GATGATCGTTTGCAGCTCAGGATTGCCCTTCACGCTGCAGGCTGACTTGTAATTCTTTTAACTGAGGTCAAATAATTTTAACACTCTAACAACTTCGTAGCTGAGTTTTGGCTTTCTCTTCTAACAACCTTAAATAATTTAGTCTTGGGTTCCACTAGAGTTTTCTTAATTAATCAGAACCTTTGCCTTTCTGTTTCTTCTACGTAAAGTCTTCCTCCAGCTCTTTTCTGTGTGACATGTCTGTTCTGAAGTGTCCCAGGCTTTCACAGAAAATTAGTTTTCCCAATTATTTTACTGTCCTTGCTTTGAAAGGAAGAAGAAGCCCCAGGATACCCCAGAGCACTTGGTTTGCTCTGGATCTGTAGCAATTCCTGGCAACAGCTAACCTCCTCTGTGCCTTACCACTGAGCAGATCAGCAGTGAACATCTTTCCAGAGCACCTTCCTCCTGGAGAAGGAAGCTGGCAGCAGTTTGGCTCTGTTTCATACCAGTGCATGAATGAATTGTTCCTCAAGCCTCAGTCAGGAGAAACAGAAGCTTGCCAAAACAAATGTTGTTGCAGGTGCTGTTCTTGTACAACACTTCCGAACAAAATCTCTCACATTTCCGAGTTGTTTTCTTTCTCCTCCAAGTATAAAATTTAAGAAGAGATTCAGGCTTAGAAGGCTACAGCTGTGCAGCAATTAAATATCAAAATTTGCCTGGAAAGATTGGCGGGATTCCTTGTAATTGTTTGTAGTGATCATATGCACTCATTCTGAATTCTTGGAATAACTTTCTCTTGTAAAACAAAGTTTTGAAATAATCTTTTGGTCTCTAAGGGAAAGAGCTAATAGCTGCTCATTGTTTTTTCTTGAAGTTAGATTGAGGTAGGGGGTGATAGAAATATCCTAATTAAGCTTATTTTCTTCCATGAACATCCAAGCCATTACTTGGTTTTGAATTTTGATTTATTACTTCATTCTTCTGTGATTTATGGGATTAAATCCTAGTATAAACTGTGGGATTTCTTGAGGCATGTTAAAACAATGGTGGTGGTTCAAGCACCAGGATTTTCCCAGTGCACCAAACCCTCAGCTGTGAGGAGTTGTGTGATTCCAGTGTGTGTTCATCATCTGTCATTACCTCTCTGTCCTTTCAGTTCAGAGAAGAGCTTCCCATGATCTTAGCACACTCTGAAAACTTTCTGTACACAGTATTTCTCAAATACAGACTACCTGAACAGCTTACCTGGGATGGTGGGGATATATTTGGAAAACTTGCAAACTCTGAGCAACCTAAAGTTGTTCCAGCAATAAACATGGCAGAAGAAGCTACCACAGCAAGATCAGGGCAGTGTGTTTGTTGGGAGGGGGACATGGGGAGCTAAGCACTGCTGTACAATGCCAATTGTTATTTCTCTCCTGTTGCAGAAGAAAAATTAATTGCAGATGACTTGATTGTGCAGGCACGGGAGGCGACTGATGAAGATCTCTTGGTTGTTCACACCAGGCGCTACCTTAACAAATTAAAGGTGCTGTACCTGTTCATGTGTGTGTCCAGCAAACTGTCCAGAGTGAGTGTCAGAGGTGTGGGTGTCTTGTACAGTTGCTTTAAATCAGCCTTACAGATATGGAATGGTGTCTTTTGATCACACTGACAACATTAATACTGAGAATAGTGAAAGAAAACCACAGAAATATCGGGCAGTTCACACTAGGGAGGGTGGAGGGGAAAGAGGATTACCATATTAAATAGGTGGCCTGAAAGGATATTTCAAGGAAATTAAACATAGGGAAAATTAGAATGTCTGAAATGTTGGTAATATCCTTGTTAGTGCAGGGGTTTTAGTGTTGAGCAGTGTACCTTTTGTTGTACTCTGGTAAAATACAGTTCTGGAATTGAAAATACAATAGAAACCACTAACATGGGGTACTTCACTGAATGTTTTCTGATGCAGGGATTGTTTTGGTGTTATGTAATCCTGACAGAGCATCTGTGTAGGGGTTCTGTGGTCAGTCTGTTGAGGGGGAAGTACTGGCTTCATACTCAGACACTGCCTGTCAGTGGAATATGGAGAGAGTTGAAAGATCAATGTAAGGGCATAACCAAGCATGTTATCTGTTGTGAAGGTTTCCAGAGCCAGCTCACACAGGACTGCAGGGGAGGTGAAGAACATTCCTGGTGTACTTCTAAAGGAAACACTGTTTGTTTGACTTCAGTGTAACTCTAAAACAGCAACATGAGATTTCTGGTTCTGAATCTATCCAGTCATCTATGGGTGGAGTTGGATAGGTAGATGAGTGCAGGTGACATTACTTTTACTTTGCAATTCTGCTTGGAGGGCAGAGAATGGATTTGTAAGAGAAAAGAAATCTTCCATTTCATAATTCAAAAGAAGTTATTTTGAGTCACCCATGCCCTTCCACAGTGGAAGAGTCCTTGGATTGCTATTTCTGGAATGTTTTATTTTTCTGTATAAGTGATCTGTTATTTGTGTGAACTTTTTCACTCTTAACTGCTTTTCTTAGTTCTCTTATGCTTCTTCATTCTGTGCTATGAGGTTACATGCAATTTCGTGCATCATTAAGATTTGATATTATTGCAGCTATTCTTGATATTGAACTTTTAATTCCATAGAACCACCCACCTCTTTTTACTGAATCACTTCTTTGAAGCAGGGTTTAATGTGCATAGCTCAGATTGGAATGCCATAATAATATTTTTAGTACCTATGAGATGGCTTCACAGGGAATTGTCTGTATAACTTGTGTCTTGTGGGTCAAGACCAGCACTGGTGTGTGTATCCAGATGGGATTAACTGGGTGTCTCCTCTCCCCCTTTTCTTGAGAGAATATTTTCTGCAAGTGTAGGAACTGGAAGATGTTGTATTGGTTATGCCAGCAGATTCCTGCCAAGCAGCAAAGATAAAAATGCCTAGTTCCAAAAGCAAAATAATGTCCTAGATGTGAAAAAGCCCTGTGAAAACTCTTTATTGCCTTATCCCAAGTCTACTGTGCTATTTTTCTTTTAAATCCAGACAAATACATATAAATGGTATAGTTTTATATTAGATCAGCTGGAAGGACTGCAGACTTGCTTATTTTTTTCAGAATGCCCAAGTCTCCTAAAATAATGGATCCTTTCAGTGTTCATTTAAAATCTGAGCATGAATTTGATAGGAAATTGCCTACACTTGCAGGTGTGATTGGTGTCTTAGCAGCAGCTGGAAGGCCAGCTGAGTGTTGGGTGAAGGGAGACAAAAGGTGTGCACAAGGTGGTACTTCTACTGGAAATCAGGTCTGTGTTGGCAGGAAGGGCCTCCCTGTTTCCCTGCTCAGTCCTTAAAACAAAGTTTGGCCTTCTGAATTGAGGTGATTCCCCCTCAGTTATTCCTCTGAAGAATTTAGATCTCCAAGGTAATGACTGGACTGTGGGTAGTTTGCTTGCAGTACTTTTCCACTTGCTGTCTTTTTCTGGTGTTATGTAAAATAATGAATTTCTTGTGTGTCAGCATTCTGAACTTTGGGAAGGAGGTAGGCAGTGAGGTTAGAGCCAATTTCAGTGCCTTTCTCTTTTTATTTATGAGAAGTTCCATTGTTACATACATGAGCAAACACTGAAATGCCAATGCTGTGGGTAAAGCCAGTCTGGGAATTTATTGTGGGAAATTCTGGAAAACAAAATCAGCACACTGAAGAAAAAAGCATAAAACATTCCACAGATTTTCAGTGACTAAGTGCAGAAACATTTTCCTTCACCTGTAGCTGCCTTCTTGACCCCCAGACTTTGCTCCCAGTTGGTGACTTCCTCCATCTGTTGGGTATTACTAATCCCAGTTCAGGTCCAGGTTGTGGGCAGTGAGTGGCAACAGGAACAGCCTCAGCCAGTGAGCCTGAGAGTCAAAACTCCCACCACACCTGGACTTCTTGCCTCCACTTAAAAACCTGCAGCTGCATGATTGTTGGTTTGAGTCATGATTGCTCCCACTTTTCCCTGTTGATATAAATTTTACTTTAAACTTAGTTAAAACTTTCTGTGTGATTATCATTCACATTTGAAGTCAAATTTATTTTTTTAATCCAAATGTGACCTTTTCATTTCCATTTTAGAACAACAGGATTAAATATAGTTTTTAATAATGTGCTTGTTCAAAAGCTAAAATGTCTTGCAAAGGGCTTTATCAAGATTGACTGTACTAAAAAATAATTAAAGCACCTTGTGATGGACAGCTGATAAGATGGTAACAGAATAGTGTCTTGCAAATATAAATGTAGAGAGATTTTGAAATTAACTCTTGGCAAAATCTAGTTAGGTACTTCTGAACACCCAGTAGTACCTGGTAACTGAAATATTGCTAACTGGGAAGTTATTTTGAGCATCAGAGGACCCTGAGATGGTGATGTGATTGCCTTTGGTTCAATCTGCCCACCTGAACATCCTGCCAGCTGTGAACAGCACAGGAATGGGGCAGCCAATGCCCTCAGCCTCGTTGCAGTTCCTAATGTTGCAGAAAATAGGATCTGTTCAGACTCTTTGTACATGGTGGCAAGTCATAATGCTCAGTCCCTCAGTGTTTCAGTACTGGTTGGACAGGTATATTCTTGCTTGTGACTTAGGCTTTGAAATATATTTAGCAGTGTTATCACTGGTAGCAGTGTTAGTGGAAGTGCTTTGAAGTAATCAATGTGTTTGCAAAAAAAAATGCATTTGCATATTGCAAATATTTTGTATCCTAACCTTGAGGACTTTCGAACAAAATTTTTCCTTGAAACATTTTTTAAAAGTGTTTAGTATGCTAAATAAATTTTAATCAGTTCTCTATGCTGAAGTTTGTACTGTGTGTTCACTTAAGTGTTTGAACTTCTTAGTTCACTTGTCTGTTTGTTTTTGTTTGCTTTCTCCTTGGTGTATCCTTTTGATTCCACACAGGAATAGATATTTTAGTTTTGAACAATACATCAAGTGTAGCTGAAGGACATTTTACAATTCTTCCTCCCAATCTGAGGGATATTACATTTTCTGAAATATTACCTTCCTGAAAAAATGTTGATTTAATACAGTTTGATACTAAAATCTGGAAAGTGATGATTCTTAGAGCTAAAATCTTGAACATGAACCTATTTGGAGGTCAGTAATAAGGACTGGTATGGTCACTTCCATCTGAAAATATTTAAAAATCTTCCTAAGGACCTGTGAGCGCTGAGAATAAATAACAACTAATGAGAGAGCTAAGTATCATCATTAAACCAGACTACATTAATTGGAACTTTCTTTTTCCCCATTGCAGTGGTCATTTGTTGTGGCTACAATCACAGAAATTCCACCAGTTGCCTTTCTTCCCAATTTTGTTGTTCAGAGAAAAGTTCTGAAACCTCTACGAACCCAGACAGGAGGAACAATAATGGTAAGGTGCTCATGATCCACTTTTATCATATTTAAATTTGTTCATCAAGCTCTGTAAATCTGGGAGTTGTGATGTTTGTGTAACTCAGATTGTCAGCCTTGTGCTGCCATGCCAGATACAGGAAGAGGGTTTATTGCAGCTCCTAGATATCGAAGGAAATACAAAAGTTAAGCCAGTTTTTTAAAGGACTATTTAAGGACTTTAATTGTGAAGGAACCTGCTGGGTTCTGGATAAGTCTTCAGATATATTGGATTATGGTGATAGGCTAGGTAACAAAAGTGCTGCCACCTTTAGCAGGCATGAGCTGGCAAAAGCAGGGATGGGCAGGAGGAGGGAGAAAGAATTTCATCTGGTTCAAGGTGCTTAAAATATTTGATTGTCACTCAGAGTAAGTCCTGCTGAGCAGGGACCTGCAGAGTTTCCTTTAATTACAGCAATGCTGTCACTGCAAGATTGGCACAGGCATGAAGGGAATGATCTGAGAGAGGAACTTGGGAAAAGTTTAGAGCTTCCTGGTGCTCTGCCTTGAACATTTCTTGATAGGAGCTCAGTGTGTGTGAAGGCTCTTTCAGCTTGGCTCCAGCTAGGCACCACTTTTCTCTAGCTGGGTGATGTTTTTCACTGTGCTTGTGTTATCTTTAACTCCCAGGTGTGTGTTCACCAGTAAGAAATGTGCTCAGGTGGAGGAGGCACCCACCAATAGTCTGGCTTTTCTCATGGCCCCTGAAACACAGATGCCACTCCTGTGCACTTTGGGATTCATCTTGAGACCATGTGCTGTTATTTTTACTCTTTTTTTTTTTTTTTTTTTTTTTTTTTTTCATTATGGGGAAATAAGTATGTACTTTCAAAGCAATTTTGATTCATCAGACGATAAAATTTGTGTGGTACAAGTCAGAAGTGCAATTTTCTGCTATTCCTGATGGGCCTGTTTATTACAAAAATTCCTGTTGAGCTTCTCTACTTTTTAATGATATTTTAGCAATATGGGAAGATTGGGTTTTGGTGAGGAATCCCTAGGAAGTGTGATAAATCGCAGATAATGTGTTCTTCCTGGGACTTAATGGGTTTTATAGTTCAGAAACTGCAATCTTTCCCCAAGATCTAATTTGTGTAAGTTGGCATGATCATAGCAGGATCATGTTTACCATGCCTGTACTGAATTAAAAGCGTTCAAATGTAAATATTGGTTATCAAAATTTCATAACGGTCCAAACTTCATTTTGGATATGATGTGTAATTTTTTCTTTCCATGACTATGGGCAAAAAATAATAACTTTTAAATGTTTTTTTCTCCCCACTTTTTTTTTTTATTTTTTCACTTGTAACTAGTAATATCTTAATGTAATATTACTTTTATTAGACTGGTTAAGGAATGCTGCACACTTGTTTGACTCTTCCTGGCTGAAATAATCAGGATTTTTAGTTAAAATTCCATCATTTAAGTCTTGTGTATCTCCTCACTGTCAATACTTTCCCTTCCCTGAATGTCATTTGAGTTCAAAAGTGAGATAAAGGCACAGTTTTCCTGTACTGGAGGGGAAAAGATCAATAATAATCTATACCCTGCATGTTCTATCATATAAAAAGTAAAAGAAGTGCCAGAACACTTCACCCTGGAGCACTTGTCTGGTCCCAACCCCAACTGGCATGATGTTTTCTTATGTCTGTGTTCTGGGATTTTGAGCTTACATTCCTCTATTTGTGCATAAACAGGAAGGACATCAGGAGCTTCATCATTTTTTACTCCTCCCAGCACTGCACATTCTCTTTTCCAGCTGCCAGAGAAGGAAGTACAGATGACATAGCAAATTCTCTTTCACCTCCTTATGCTGGGGGTAGTTTTGTTAAGGGTTGTATTTGGGGACCTGCTTCAGTGGCAAAAGATCTGAAAATTCCACAGACGTTGGAATTCCAGGAGTTATTTGGGGTGGAAGCAGACATTAAGTGTTGCCTCATTCATTTATGGAATTCCAACTGTAATTTTTTTTTTAAGGCAGGGAAGCTTGCTGTGGATAGAGGCTGGGCCATCAATGTGGGTGAGTACAAATTCAGTGATACACTAAACAGTGTGTTAAAAGCATCTTATTTTCATTTATGTCTCTTTGCAAAGCACATCAATATTTTTAGTATCTGGCGTTTGTTTAGTATGTAGCTTTTCACCCCTTCACCACTTTGTTCAGGAGGTGGTTTCCATCACTGCTCCAGTGACAAAGGGGGAGGATTTTGTGCATATGCTGACATCACACTGGCCATCAAGGTAAGAATGCTCTTAAACCACTGTTTTTGGTGCTTGTGCAAATGGAGGAGAAATCCACATAAATTCCTAAGAACTAATTACATCCTAATAGGAGAAAACGAAGCTGTTTCCAGATGGGCTGGAATAAGGGTATGGAGAGTTGTAAAGTGGAAGAGTTGCAGGGGTCAGAATTATCAATGTAAATAGGCACTACTGTAATTGCATTGATAATATTGTCTTGCAAAAACCACTCCAGATCAAACAGATGGATTTCTAATATCCTCTGTGATAATTCTCGTGGCCTTGCAGGTGAACATGGACATTCCACATTGATTTCAGTGGTTACAGTCAGGGCAAATGCAGAGACAAAAATCCTCTCTCTGAATCAAGCTGGGCTCAGACTGGTTCAGATTCATGAATAAAAATGTGCCTCCAAAATAGTCACCAAATGGGAATGAATACATTTTGTATTTAGCTGTTGAATGGCTGAAGTAAGAGCCTTGTGCAATTAGGGCTTATTTTTATCATATAAGCTATGGCATATTTGTATGCTAGAATATTTATAAAGTATCAGTAATAATCAAACCTTAAAGAGCTGTAATGATTGCAGCACACCATATGACATAACATCCTAATTTCTGTACACAGTAATTTGCAGAAAAGTAATCCATAGTGTTATTTTTTCACCTACCATTAAAACACAGATTGAGAAATTAGTGGGTGACAGTTTATACCAAATCTTTAGGTTTTACCATGTCTGTATTAAAGATGGTAACTTTCAAAGTTAAGATTCAAAGAAGTAAAAACCATTTTTTTTCTTCCCAGACAGAATAAGAAATTAATTCTATCACTAAAAGTGGTTCTAAGGCACACAGTCCTTACAGCAGCTTTTTCTAAACACTGAATTTTAGGCTGTTGCAGTTGGATGTTGTCATTGATTGCAGTCCAGCCTTTAGTAGCACCAATGACACCATCAGCTGTGTGATCCCTGGGTGGGCCTGGCCTCTCTCTTTTTTTCTGGTGGAAATAGATAGAGTTTTTATTTTAACAAAAATTATCTTTTTTTTAATTATATTTTTCAAATAATGAGATGCTTTTACTGAATATATGAGAATTGTGTCTCAGTTTATTTAGCAACTGAAACAAATAGATGTGCCCTACATTCAAATTCCAACAGTCATGCACTGTGCAGTCTTTGAGCCTCCCTCCAGTTCAATCTGTCACCTAACTTCATGAATTTCTCCATGTTTTTCCTTGCTTATATATCCAGTTCTTATTTGAGAGAGTACAAGGAGTGTCTAGAGCCACAATTATTGATCTGGATGCCCATCAGGTGAGTAGTTTACCTCTGTTCAGTGCTACAGATGTTTTGCTTGAAACACCAGTGTGTGATAAATTCCATTTTTAAACACTAACATAAAATCACAGAATACAAAGTCAGTCAGAGATGATGAAATCTGTGAAGAGTTGATTCTTCAATTATTTTATGGTCCACAAGGCTCTTAAGCCAGTTTGATGAGATTATCCTGAGTTGCAGCTCCATCGTGTGGCTGCCTGTAAAAATCTTGCAGGGATGCACTCCAGGTCTCCAGGGGTGAGAAACAAGGATCTCTCCAGACACAATCCCAGCTAGTTCTGAGTGCCTGGTCACTGCAGCAGCCTCTGCAGGGGAGGGATTTCACCTTCAGTGGTTTCATTTTAAGCCTGGCTTCAGGCTAATGAAGTAAAGGATCCATCTCTCTTCACCTGGTGATTTACTGTGGTAGCGAGATAAAATCTCAGCTTTGGTGGGGTTTGCAAAATAAATCCTGAAAGGATGGAAATGGTATTTTTAGAAAAGCAGTTAATGCACCAAAGTGATGTCCAAACTGAGGCATTTCAGGTGATTTATTACATGTAAAGAAACCATTTCTGTACACTTCCTTGGCACTGGGGAAGCCTAATGGCTGCAAGTTATTAATTTTCTCTCATTTCTCTTATGTTTGCTAAAATCCCCACAATAACAGGACACAGATTATGCAGGAGAAAGAGATGTTTTGTATTCATGGTTCTCTTCAGCCTCTCTGTCACATTTCTTTTGTGCTATATGGGGATGGTTTGGTTTTGAAAAATTCTTGGAATGTATTTTGGTTTTCAGATGTGGTGGTAGTCTTGGTGTGCACATTAAAACACCTATTGTTTCCTTTCTTTGGGGGCTGAGAGGTGTCTGAGGTAGCTCAGCAGATCCTGTTTAAGGATGCAGATATTCTCATCTTGTGGCTGTTCCAATTCTTAGTGTCCTGGTGAGTTTCACCTCTCATAAGAAAATGGTTCCCCCAGAGGCATTCATGTTCCCAGGCTTGTATGTGTGAACTGCTTATTTGTGGACCAAAGATGCTGAAGAAATAAGTAGAGTTGCCATTTGTCAGCATAAAAAATAAATTACAGCAGATATGTCTGTTTTTGTAGTTCAAGTGAAATTCTGGGTCTGTGGTCCTGTATGATACACTGATTTAGACAAAATTATCATAGTGATTGCTGTGGTAAAATGATTTTTATATTAGTAGAAATAAGTGAGAGCTAAAAGAATAGTATTTAAATTCAGAAATGGGGAGGGAAAACTATTCCAAATCCAAGTCTTCTCTCAAGCATCCCTCTTTACACCCAGTACAATTTTTGCAGGGAATTTCTAGTGTTAAACTGTTGGGTTGTTAGTGTTTGTAATTTTTCCAGGGAATACTTACCTCACCAAGGCTTGAGTTACCAGGAGAGCTGTAGTCTGTTTTATTTATTCATTAATTCTTACATAAGAATACTCAATATTCCTGCAGCAGTTGAAAGTGACTTTTTCTTGCACAGTTGGAAGATGATAGATCTGTTTGGTGGTCACAGTTGCTTTTGTGATGCTCTTGAGGACAATTAGCTTCTCATTTTTGCTTATTTTTCTTATATGTGTAATGACATCCATGCAAATTACCTTCAGAGAGACAAGGATTTTATTTGTGGTAATACCTGAAGTCTTCAGACTGATACTGTCAAGCCCCCCCCCAAATTCCACACTTCAGGATAATCTCCAGGGCTATAAATAAGGGAATGATACGGGAGTTCTGAATATTAGAACTTTTGTAGTGTTAATTACTCTAGAATTTGCAGTATATTTAATTCTGTGTTGGCATGCCAGGAATAGCTAACTGTAAATTTCCTTCAGGGAAATGGCCATGAGAGGGACTTTATGGATGATCCTCGGGTTTATATTATGGATGCATACAATAGATATATTTACCCAGGGGATGGTTTTGCTAAACGTGAGTATAATTGAAATTCACCTTCCCAAATGTACCAGACCTACTGTGTTGTTACATAAGTTCTTTATTTACTACTATAAGCTTCCTTGCAACACCATTGCCTAGATTTTTTTTTTAATTATTTTTAATTTCACATCATTTTCACTGCTCACTGTGATATATCTCAATAGTGTTCATGTTGTAGTGTTTTCCCTCACTTCAGGAATGACTTTCTGGAGTGCAGGGTGTGGGGAGGTGTCAGTGGATGTTGTTAGCAGTCCATTGCAAAGCTCAGAGCAGCGAGTGTAGTAATCCTTCGATGAAGAGAGTTGCTAGAACTTCATCTTTCCCTTACATTACATTTGTGAGAGAATTCACTGAGGATTAGCTGACACTGAGTAAAAAGGTTTCATGTTCTTTTGAGAGTGAAGTTATAAGGTATTCAGGTGTTGCCTTGCCAGTATAATTTCTTTGATAAGCATGAAGGAAACAATCTGCATCTGAATGTGACACAAGGTGGGAGGCAAAGCAAGGCCTGGAACAGAACCATAGAATTTCAAGTTGGAAAGTCCCTCTGAGGCTGAGTCCAACCATTCCTCCAGCACTGCCACCACTGACCAGTGTCCCTAAATGCCACATGCACACTGTTAAATTCCTGCAGGGATGGGTACTTTCCCCTTCCTGCCATCCCCACATTAAGAGCTGGTGCTTGGTTTGGTTTGGTTGTGGTTTGTTCATCCCTGCTGTGATGTGTATGTTGTGTCTTGTGACCTGCCACAATTAATTAGTGGGACTTTGATAATGGTTAAACTGGAATGCAAAAGCCCCAAGTTTATTTAGTGTTTGATTCTGTTACACTGTCATTTATTACAGGCTTAATTTGTTCATGAGTCAGGGGTTGCTGGGGGAGTTGTTCTGCTGTTGGATTCTTTCAGTGATGCTGTCATTGCGAAAAACCTACTTAATTTGGATTCTTGACAAGAGTTAGGTGCAGTGCATTGCACTGCTGTCTTTTGGCTAGTAAAGATATTAAGAATTGTAGTATTTTGAGGTTTTAAGCTAAAAAATGACCGTTTAAAATACACCATGTCTGGAGGCAGACAAATTGCAAGCAAATGTGGAGGTTTTTCCCCAAGAAAAGCATCCCTTTATTCAAATATCACATGGCAGCATTTGAACAGATGGATTAAGACCAAAACAGAGTCAGTCCTTGTTAGCAAGTCTGAAGGACTGAGCTGCAGTATCACACTGAATACCAGCATTCCCTCTCTGCAGATTAAGGGTGAGGTGCACAGGGCTGGGCCAGAGCCTGTGAATATGTAGTTCCTTGCAGTTTGCATTAGAATGTCTAAGTAGGACTTTTGTGGCTAAATCCCTTAAACCCTGTCCAATAGATGACCAGGGAGAGATGAGATCACAGGGGGAATCTCTTTGAAGAGGGGCAGAGGCTTGAACATGAGGTTTTGAATCCTTAGGGTAAACTCCAGCTGATCACTGTCCCCTTGGACTTCCTGCCTGTTGTTTCCAGAGGTTGCAGGAGCCTCTTTGACATGTTTTTTGCCCCATGCATTTCATGAGAAAAGGGAGCAGCTCACCTTGCCAATGCTAAGCCATAGGCACCTTGAGTCCCTGGGGGAAGCAGTGTGGAACTACACAGGCTTAGGAGGAGAAAGGAGGGATGAGGAATAGGGCTAGTTCACTGAAGGGTAAGCAGGAAAGGCTGAAGCTCTGAGAAACCATAAAGAAACAAAAATATTTGAAGCTAATGTTGATGCAATATAAAATAACAGGATGAAAAAGAAAAGCTTCTCTGATGCTGAACAAAGATGGAAAGCAAAACAAAAGGCAGCAATCACAAGAGTAATTAAGTGTCATTCTGTGTTGAGTGCATTCTTGCACACTTGGTGGGGGCTGAATCCATACTTGAGATATGAGACTCCTCATAATTTAGTATGAGGTAGAAGTTGTGCCTTGGAACAGCTCTGGCATGCCTTTGATTAATTCAGAGGTGGAATCACATGTTCCCCCATAAAAGCACCCAAAATTGGGCTGCACAACCTTAGGTTTCTTTCCTTTACCTTCTCAGCCTTCATTTTCTACTTCTATTGCTTTATTAGAAGCATTAGAAATAATTTTATTTAAATTAAGAATTGATATGTGCTCTTCTGGTAGGATTACAGGATAAGAGCATTAAATTGAAAATGCTTGGGGCAAAGCTGAATCTTGTTATACATTCATAAAGCAGTTCACATAAATTCATGATCCCTTGCAGTGAAGTTTTGAGTGTTGTGATAAAAATAAGACATCTTCATAATTTCTCAGTGATATTTATCTTGTTTTTCCCCCAGCTGTTTCCTCTGCAATAGCAGTTCAGTGTTTTCTTTGCCTTACACTTTATTTAGGTTACTTTTAGGTTAATGATTTTCTTTATTATTTCTCTGCTGATTGGTAACTGGACTTGCAGATCAGCTGTTTTTCAGTAACATTTTCCATTTGCATCTCAGATTATTTTTTTTGCCCTGCATTTAATTTCCTCTCTTCGATGGAATTTTTTCAAGGTCATTGTTCTTTACATTTGCTGAGAAAACAAGCATTAAATAATTTTCTTGAATTCATGTTTGTGTGAAAATGCAGTGTATTGAGAGAGCTTCCAGAAATGTAAACTTTTTTGCTTGCTTACCTAAATAGTGCATTTTCTTTCAGAGCAGTGCTTTGTTTATTGAGCTTTGTTGTCCCTCAGGTGCCATAAAACGCAAAGTGGAGCTGGAGTGGGGCACAGAGGACACTGAGTACCTGCAGAAGGTGCACACCCACGTGGAAGGAGCCCTGAATGAGTTCAAGCCTGACATAGTTGTTTACAATGCTGGCACTGACATTCTGGATGGGGATCCCCTGGGAGGCCTGGCCATCTCCCCCCAGGTGTGTGAGCTGGGGCTGCAGGGAGGGGCTGTGCCCTCAGCACAGCACTGTCCTGTCACAGACACACATCCATCTCCCTGCCTCTTCACCCTTCTCTTCCTTCTGGTCTCTCCCTAACTCTGAATGTTTTTGTTCTCCTGGTGCCTGTTCCAGTGTCATTCATCTTCTCTCTAAAACACACTGATTGCCAACAAACAGGAACCAGAGAGATATGTATATTTTCACACTTCACCTGACTTCTGTTTTCCCTGCTTGGCTTGTTCTTTCTTAGTTTCTTTTTGCCCCTCTCATGACCCATTTTGTAATGTATTTCTTTTGTCACCTGCCCCCAGTGTGTATCTTAGACTAATTTCTTCTGCAGCACTCCCAGCTGTTTCAAACTACCCTCATGCTTATAACAATTTTGTGCAGCCTGGCTGTGTATACTTAGGAAATGAAAAGTTATTTTACTTTTCTTGATTCTTTCCTTTAGATACTATTTACTTTCCCCAGTTTGGTACCAGGCTCAAATTTTGGTTTTTGTAAAGCTTCATAGAAGTCTTCACCTTTCTGCTTTTCTTAAAAGGAACAAAAATTTACAGTCCTCTTATTTCCTTCATGGGTTTTAGTGATTCCTTCTTTGACAGTTCCTCTGTGCTATCTCTCTCCTGTTTCACATTTAGGTCTCTTTAATGGCCACCAGATCAATACAGAAAAGTACTTGTTTGATCTATGAGCTCTCAGATTCCCCTCTTTGAGCCACCACTTGATCTGTTAAGTTTTAATTCTGTTCAATTCTCTTGCATGAAGCAAGAGCTGAGGGGCTTGGACTTGGTTGTGACCTTGGAGAGGAGATGGCCTGTGGTGTGAGGTGGGATTTGGTGAAGCAGAGCCCTCTGGGGAGCAGTAGCCACCAAAGCAAGTGGCAGCTTGGTCATTGGGAGATAATTTGAGATTTGCCTTAAAAAATAAAAAAATTCCAAATTTCTGCACTTTGAGAAGGAGCATTGTCAGCTGCCAAGAAAAATTAGTTGCTGTAGCTTGTTGGGTTCTGTGCAGACAGAGTATGTGAGGATGGGGGAAGGAAGGTGAAGCAGCTTCCCTGGCCAGATGGAGAGGTGCAAGGATATTCTCTGCACACCTGGAGGAAGCTCAGGCCTTCAGTGTCTGCTCTGAGGGCAGGATTCTTGTCTCTGGTGTGCAGGCTTGAAATCCCAGTGCTGCAAAGGCATCATGCCTGCACAGTCCCTCTCTTCAAAGATCCAGGCTTCAGTCCTACTCCTGAATATGTCATTTGTATTTCAGGCTCTTGCTGCAGTGTTAGTTGTGCTCAGAATGAGGCTCCTCAGAGTGCTCTGAGTGATGGTTTCCTGGTTCTTGAGGCTGTAGAAAAGCCTGTGGTGCATCAGCTGGGTTCCTCTTCCCTTTGTTTGGGAGTGGGAGCTGTGCCAGGCTGTTGTTTTCCTTAGAAATGTGAGACTAAGCCCATGTTTTCCCCTCTAGTTCCTCCAGGCTCACCCTGGAGCTGCTGGAGCAATGAGGCTGCTGGAGCAATGAGGCTGCTGTGAGCAGGGCTTGCTTCCACTTCTGGTGTGGGATAATAGCGATGCAGCCACTGCTGGCTCCCCAGGGCCCTACAGCTCCTTCTGTAATTCTGTTGCTTCTTTTCAGGATCTGTTTCTAATAGAATTCTTCAGTTTCCTTTGTCTTGCTGTTCATTTGTTATTCCTCATTCTTTTGCAGGGTTGTATCAGACTGTGCAGTGAACAATACTCTTGGATGGTTTTACAAGAGACCTTTTTTCTGCTACATTTGTTTTTTATTCTTTACCATCTGTTTGTGGTCTAATTAATGGCAGGGTGCTATTTCTTGATGTATTTCCACTTTTCCTGTAACCAGCCTGAGCAGTGCATGTTCATTTGGAAACACTTCTGCTGCTGCTTCCTGAACATTTAATTTGTATTTGATTGCATTGTGATGCCTTTTTCCTTCTCCAGCTTTGCAGTCATTTAAGTTTTGAGCTGTCCATTGTAAGCTATTGTCAGTTGTGTTGCAAGTTTTTGGGGTCTTGGGTTGTTTTTTTTTTGAGGAGTTGTAATGAGTCGCATGTATCTGGAACTGTGCTTTTACAAAAGTAGATTTTAATTCTGTTCTCACTCATTCCTGAAGTATTTTTCACCCTCGTGTGCTTATTCGTACCCAGAAGACTTACACTCTGCTCTTGCCTGGGTTCAGTGACAGTACAGCACCTCTTGGTCAGCAGTCTTTGTTATTTTGCAGTTCCATACCCTTGTCTAAGTAAGAAATTACTTAAATTTTATTTTCTTTTTATGAATTTACCATTGCTTACATTCTGCCACTTCCCCTTCAGCCATAGATTCTTCTAGCATTAACCAGAGGCTCTTATTGCAGAAACTGGGACTTAAAATTCAGCCAGTGATTGTAAATGTGTAAAACATTATTTGAATTTTGGGTTCTTCTGTAGAATTGTGAAATTTTGATCAAGTTACTAAACTTTTGATAGAGGGTGCTGTGCAAGCTGAGCACAAACTAAAGCATTGTTGAATCTAGAGAGTCTTTCCTAGTCTCAATTTCTCACGTGGGAAATAGGGTGAACATTTGTAAAATTTGCAGTCAGTTTAGACTTTACGGCCATTGAGCTGGAATTCTTGTAGGATTTTGTACTAAAGACTTTTCTCTGCTGTGTCCTCTAAAACAAGCCAAGAATATTTGATTTGCTGAGGGTTTGTGGAGGATGTGGTGGGTTTTTTTTGTGGGTTTTATTTAATGATTATGCATTCAAACCAGCTAAGAGGACTTAAAAATGAATTTTTAATTGCTACTGTAAACTGTAAGGCCGAAACACTTAGCAAACATCCAGTACTCTAAATTCATAAACCACAGGTTAGAAGTTGCTCATCATGTTGCTCTCAGTGATTTTTTTCCCGTGGTGACCTGCAGGGCATTGTGAGGAGGGACGAGCTGGTGTTCAGGGCTGCCAGGAGCCGCGGGGTCCCCGTGCTGATGGTGACATCTGGGGGCTACCAGAAGAGAACAGCGCGGATCATCGCTGACTCCATCCTCAACCTGCACAGCCTGGGGCTCCTGGGCACGGGGCAGGCAGCGTGTGCACTTGGGAGTCCCAGCCTGGATCAGATGGTCAGAGACTCTGCCAAGGACTTCAGCAACTTGTCACTGCAGTGACAGGTCACTGGATGTTAGTCATATAACCCAGAGGCAATACAGAGTAATGCCTGAGTTTATCTTGAGCTAAGGCAACACAACCTTTTAAGCTAATTGAGATATGCACTAAAGGATACTGTCTTTGTGTCTAATATTGCTGTAGAAAGCTTAATTTGCTTCTCTAATTGGGGGGGGGGGGGGGTGGGGGTGGGGGGGTGTGGTCGGTCCTGTTATATTGGAAGAACTGTGCAGTTGGTTTCCAAAGACTGTCTCAGACCTGTTTCAGATGGTGCAGCATGGTCTGAGGTAGGAGGAGTATGGACTAAAGCTACTGTTTTGTGGGGTTTTTTAAATACTGCGTTTTATTTATTACTTTTAAAATTGAAATACTGTTATAAAATGAGTTCTGGGCAGACTTCAACTGTCAGTTTTAACACTAAAGGGAAGTGCAATACTGTAAAAGCCAGGGCTGTTTGTTTATGGCTTTGAAGCCATAGGCAGTTAGAAGGAATGTTTGTAAATTCATAATTTATTCCTTTTGATAGTGTCTGAAGTCTTGCTCATAAACACCTTGTGAAATCGAGTATGAAACACCATTGGATCCATATGCAAATGAGCCATAAGGGCTGACCAATACCAGTCTGGTGTTCAAGGTGAGTTCTGCATGTCACAAGCAATAGTTCCTGTGCACTGCAGCTCACAGAGAAAGTACAGTCCAGTGAAAACTGATCTAGCAGTTCTCAGCAACCCTGCAGGAAAAACTATGTAGAAATACAGGCTGTCTTATTATTGCCAGCTTGCCATGTATAAAACAGTGTGGAGTACATTTAAATAATTTTTCCCCATCTACTCCTGTGTTTTCACTTGCTCAGAGATCAGTGGTACTTCTAGTTGCAGTCATAGTTGGTAAGCAAGTCCTTCATTATTCTTGTTCCTCAAGGAATGCAGTGACATTTCTACATTAAGGTAAAGTCCTGACTTTGTATGGAGCTTTTAGGAGAACAAAATTTTTTGAGAACAAAATAGTGTATTCAAGGCAGATTCAGTTGCACTACCTGGGAAGTTTGGCTTTGTTCAAGTTGGTATATTTTGCATTGGGTACTGTTTGTAGCAGTCGGTTGCAAATGTACTAAACTGTGTATTTTGCAAGAGCTTTTAGAACTTTCACTGATTTGTACTACAAGTTTTACGTCATGTTTAGGTTGGAGCCGTCCTGTGAAGGAGCACCAGGATTTTCCTTGAAGTAGAGTTGTGTGTAAGCTATTTTAGGGAAAGTTTAATTCTAATACTTACCTCATTTAGTGTTCATGTTTAGATCATGGAGTTTGTCCATTGTAGGAATCGCATAACTGCTATAAACACTTGTTTTAAACAAGATCTGACCTATTGCACTAAGCTTGAGTTGCTACACTGGGATTAAAGAGCACTTTTAAATTTCTTACTAGAAGGACCGTCAGAGTAGGAATAATGTTGAGTTCTATTTTTTCTATACTGTCTGACATTACTGAAAGATGTTGTTATTCTTTCATATAATTTTTATAAAAATCTAGATTTCATTTCTATGAACTTAACCCTCGTCATAGCACCATATGGTCTTCCCCCAAACATTTGCTGTTTGTGTTAACATGTTTCTATAGTTTTCCCTCAGTGGAGATTAAAATTATGTTGAACAATGCTGACTGAGTTCTTGTCACTTCACATGGATCTTGACTGTCCAAAAGTTTGACTGAACAGTTTATTGAACAGACAAGAAGATGTATTTTTCATACTTAAAATGTGGCTGAAACAACAGTGAGTCTCAAGGGTGAGTAGTACAAGGTTTGTCAGAAGTTTTTGAGAGTTCAGTGGTGATTTCTTGAAGAGAGCTTGCAAGTTTTGTGTCCAAATACATTCTAAGATGCCGTTGTGTGTTGGATTGCAATACAGAATGTGACCAGAAATGTGTATTCTGTCATCATCTGTTGAAGCCTGGTGGGGCAGTGATTCCTTATCTCTGTGGCACATACTATCTGCTAATGGGCCATCTTTAAACCAGGTGGGGCAATCAGCTTTATCTTTTCCACAACCCATCCTCCCTCCAGGAAGATATCATCTGCTGCTGGCCCATTAAGTCCCACTGTATGACTGATAAAATTACATTAACCCATTGGGAGATGCTCCAGCCAGGGGGAGGAGACAAGCCTTTCCTACCTAGATAAAAAAACTCAGATTTTCGACAGCAAGTTACCTTCTTTCCACTGGATTCCAGAGGAACACCGGCCCTTTCCACATCATCTCTGGACCTTCAGAGGAAAACTGCACCTTCTCCAGGAGCACTGCTCCAGCTGAACCACATCTGCCCCTGCAGGAGGATGCAGCCACCATTTAATGGCACTGCTACCAACACCCTGACTGACTGACGGGTGTCAGCTTGGATTCTGACTCTGGCAGGGTTTTGGGAATGTTCTTTGTAATACTGTAATTCTATTTAAATTTTTCTAGTAAAGAACTGTTATTCCTAATTCCCATATCTTTTACTGAGAGACCTTTACTTTCAAAATTAAAATAATAATTTGGAGGGAGGGGGTTTACATTCTCCATTTCAAAGAGAATCTTCTGCCCTTATTGGCAGACACCTGTCCTTCAAACCAGGACAGATTTTGGTGCCCAATGTGGGGCTCAAGGGCATCGAGAGATAAGAGGAATAACAATTCTTGAATAACCTAATTTTTGTGTGCTGGATATAGAAACCTCATTCGGTGGCCTCATGTGGTCTAGCTTGCCCTGGTTCGGGTGGCACGTGATCGTGGCTGTATTTCTCCCATTTGCAGGCCCTTAGCTAAACATGGGCCCTATAACTAAGGCTACTGTGTCTGTTATCCAGTTTGCTTTATGGGTTAATAGGGTGAGGAATTAATGGATTTTTAACTTCTTTGGAAGGTGGGTACATGGATTCAGGGCTATCACACACTCACTGTATTTTTTTAGAGTTACTTTAATAATGGTACCTACTGTGAGGGAATGACACCAGAGAAAATTTTCTCCCAACCCTTCACCCAGTTTTTTGGGTCTACCCCACCAGTTTTTGAAGGGTTCAAATCTCCTCTGAATATAATGATATGATACAGTGGCTGGTGTTGCTGATAGGCCTGTTCTACTTAGCATTCAGAGATAAGGGGATATTGGCTTGGATAACAACTCTGATACCTACCCCAGGAAACAGAGGTGCTGCCCCGAAGCCCGACCCTGCCCCACAGCCCACCTCAGAAATAAACTACCCAGACTGGATGTAGGTAATGGAGGAGAAGATACACCAGATGCCAAAGGAGCACTTTTCCCCAGCTGGTGAGAAACCCCCTGCCCTAAAGAGGGAGAGTCAGATGGTGCTGCAGTGGAACCCGTAGATGTTGTATCTGTTCAGGTTCCAGCCGGATCACAGGGGCAGCCACAGCCAGCAGCAGTTCCCCTGTGGAAACTAGAAAATCTAAGATTAAAACAAGGCACCTAGATAATGGGGATCAGCCAGGAGGGTCCTCACAACCAGCAAGGGAGCCAGAGGTTGAGATGGTCACCGAGTCCCTCTCATATGATAGTCTCCGTAACCTGCGTAAAGACATTGTACAGCGAGGCCGTGAGCCTTTTACAACTTGGTTACTCCACGTCTGGGACCTTATGGGAACAGGTGTGCAACTGGATGGAACTGAGGCCAGGAATTTGGGATCCTTGGCCCAGGATTCAGGTGTGGACCAGATATTTATAAGGGAGCCAGGCCTCCTTTCCCTCTGGGACCGGCTTTTAATGAGTGAGAGAGAGGTTTGTCCACAAAGAGAGAATACAGGAACACCACCTTAGAATGTGCTGGAAGATCCTTGAGGAAGGGATCCAGCAGCTGAGAGAAGTGGCAGTATTAGAGGTACTCTTTGGGAGGGATGGACAGCATGACAATGACCCTGACAAGGTCAGGTGCACAGGGCAGATGCTGTGGAATCTGGCAACCCTGGGGCCATCTCAATATACCACCTTCATTGCAATGATCAATGCTGATAACCACCAAGAGACAGTGGGTTCTGTTGCCAACAGACTCAGAAATTTTGAGAGTATGATGAATGGCCCAATGTAGGCCAATGTCTCTGCTGTGGCCAGGGTCCTCCAAGAGGTCCAAGACAGGATGGAGGAGATGAGGGAGGAGATAAGGGAGGAGATAAGAAAGATCAGTGCAGCACCAGTGCGAGTCACAGGCCCCAAATCTAGAACCCAACGCCCCCCAGCTAGGGAGAGAGGGTACACCCCACGAGCTGACCTGTGGTTTTTCCTGCGAGACCATGGGGAAGACATGGGAAAATAGGATGGGAAACCCATTTCTGTCCTGGCAGCACGTGTGTGTCAGCTCAGGGAGGGAAACGCTAACCAAAGGAGCCACACTAAAGTGTAGGTAGACTTGACCTCCCATAACCAAGGTGCAGGATATAACAGAAGGGAAGATAATCTGTCAGACCCATTTGAAGGAACCTCTACTATGTGTGCCCAGGAAAGAAATAATAACCAGGGCTAGACAGGCCCTGCCTCTAGCCAGGGAGAGGCATGGGATGACAGGATCTATTGGATAGTGTGGGTGCGATGGCCTGGCACATCAAAGCCACAGGAACATAGAGTGCTGTTGATACTGGTTCACAATGCACCCTGATACCATCAGAACATGTGGGGAAGGTACCTGTTTCGATTGTTGGGGTGACGGGGGGATCACAGGAATACACTTTGCTGGAAGCTGAGATTAGCCTGACAGGGAAGGGGTGGCAGAAACATCCTATTGTAACTGGCCCAGGGGCACCACGTATTCTAGGCATAGACTTCCTCAGGAATGGCTACTACAAAGACCCAAAGGGGTTCAGGTGGGCTTTTGGAATAGCTGCTGTAGCAACAGGGAGCATTAAGCAGTTGAACACCTTGCCTGGACTATCAGAAAACCCATCTGCAGTGGGGCTCCTGAAAGTGACAGAGCAACAGGTACCAATTGCCACCATGACAGTGCACCGCCGGCAGTACCAGACAAATCGAGATGTTGTGATCCCCATCCACAAGATGATCCGTGAGCTGGAGATCCAAGGAGTGGTCAGTGGTCAGCAAAGGCCACTCACCCTTCAACAGCCCCATCTGGCCTGTGTGCAAATCTGATGGAGAATGGAGATTGACTGTGGACTATCGTGTCTTGAATGAAGTGACTCCACTGCTGAGCGCTGCCGTGCCGGACATGCTGGAACTCCAGTACGAGCTGGAGTCCAAGGCAGCAAGGTGGCATGCCACCAGTGACATTGCCAATGCAGTTTTTTCTCCATTCCTTTGGCAGCAGAGTCAGGCCTCAGTTTGCTTTCACCTGGAGGGGCGTGCAGCACACCTGGAACAGACCCAGGGATGGAAACACAGTCCCACCATCTGCCACGGACTGATCCAGGCTGCACTGGAAAAGGGTGAGGCTCCAGAACATTTGCAGTACATCGATGACATCATTGTGTAGGGGAACACGGCAGTGGAGGTATTTGAGAAGGGAGAGAAGATCATCCAGATTTTGCTGGGAAACGGTTTTGCCATTAAAAGGAGCAAAGTCAAAGGATCTGCCTGAGAGATCCAGTTCCTGGGAGTGAAGTGGCAAGATGGACGGCACCAGGTCCCCACTGAGGTCATCAATAAGATCACTGCAATGTCTCCACCAACAAGCAAGAAGGAAACACAAGCTTTCCTAGGTGCCATAGGCTTTTGGAGAATGCACATCCCTGAATACAGCCAGATTGTGAGCCCTCTCTACCTGGTCACCTGCAAGAAGAATGATTTCCACTGGGGCCCTGAGCAGCAGCAAGCCTTCGCCCAGATCAAACAGGAGATTGCTCATGCAGTAGCCCTTGGCCCAGTCAGGACAGGACCAGAGGTAAAGAATGTGCTCTACTCTGCAGCCAGGAACCATGGTCTGTCCTGGAGCCTGTGGCAGAAGGTGTCAGGTGAGACCCGAGGCCGACCCCTGGGATTCTGGAGCAGAAGTTACAGAGGGTCTGAAGGCAATTACACTCCCACAGAGAAGGAAATCTTGGCTGCCTATGAAGGAGTTCAAGCTGCCTCAGAGGTGATTGGCACAGAAGCACAGCTTCTCCTGGCACCCCGACTGCCAGTGCTCAATGGGCCCACAATGCCTCAGGTCATCAGGGCAGAGATGCCACCTATAAGTGGGCACGAGACCGAGGGGTGGATCTAACCATGGACAGCATCTCCCAGGTTATCCACAACTGTGACATGTGCGCTGCCATCAAGCAAGCCAAGCAGGTAAAGCCCCTCTGGTATGGGGGGAATGGTCCAAGTACAAGTACGGAGAGGCCTGGCAGATTGACTACATCACACTGCCTCAGACCCGCCAGGGCAAGCGCTACGTGCTGACCATGGTAGAAGCCACCACCGGGTGGTTGGAGACCTACCCTGTGCCTCACACCACTGCTCAGAACACCATCCTGGGCCTGGAAAAACAAGTCCTTTGGAGGCATGGTACCCCTGAGAGAATTGAGTCAGACAACGGGACTCATTTCAAAAATAGCCTTATAAGCACCTGGGGTAGACAACACGGCATTGAATGGATGTATCATACCCCTTACCATGCACCAACTGCCCGGAAAGTTGAACGGTGCAACGGCCTACACAAGACTACCCTGAAGGCACTTGGTGGGGGAACCTGCAAGAACTGGGAAACCAACTTAGCAAAGGCCACCTGGACGGTCAACACCCGAGGGTCCATCAGTCGAGCTGGTCCTGCCCAATCTGAACCCTTGCACACAGTGGATGGAGACAAAGTCACTGTAGTACACAGGAATGGTATTTTAGGGAAGACTGTTTGGATTAGTCCCACCTTGGGCAAGGACAAACCCATCTGTGGGATTGTCTTTTCTTAAGGAGCTGGTTACACTTGGTTGGTAATGTAGAAAGATGGGGACACCCATTGTGTACTGCAGGGAAACCTAATCTTAAGTGAGAACTGTGTGTAAGGTTTTCATTATGCAAATGGTACTAGAATAAGGAGTGAATAATGTGTTGTGTTGCAATACAGGATGTGGCCAGAAATGTGTATTCTATCACCATCTGTTGAAGCCAGGTGAGGCAGTGATTCCTTATCTCTGTAGGACATATTATCTGCTAATGGGCTATCTTTAAGACCAGGTGGGGCAATCATCTTTATCTTTTCCACAACCCATCCTCCTTCCAGGAAGATATCATCTGCTGCTGGCCCATTAAGTCCCACTGTATGACTGATAAAATTACATTAACCCATTGGGAGATGCTCCAGCCAGGGGGAGGAGACAAGCCTTTCCTACTTAGATAAAAAACCTGAGATTTTGGAGAGCAAGTTATCTGTCTTTCCACTGGATTCCAGAGGAACACTGGACCTTTCCACATCATCCCTGGACCTTCAGAGGAAAACTGCACCTTCTCCAGGAGCACTGCTCCAGCTGATCCACATCTGCCGCTGCAGGAGGACTGTAGCCACCATTTAATGGGACTGCTACCAACACCCTGACTGACTGATGGCGTGTCAAGTTGCATTCTGACTGTGTCAGTGTTTTGGGATTGTTCTTTGTAATACTGTAATTCTATTTAAATTTTTCTAGTAAAGAACTGTTATTCCTAATTCACATATCTTTGCCTGAGAGCCCCTTCATTTCAAAATTATAATAATTTGGAGGGAGGGAGTTTACATTCTCCATTTCAAAAAGCAGCTCCTGCCTTTCTTGGCAGATGCATGTCCTTCAAACCACTCACTTTCTAAGTGCCAAATTTTATTTCATTACCAACCTCGTAAGTGCTAATCTAAGTATTTCAGTATTAGAGGTGTTAAACTGGTAACTGAGCTTCTGATAAGGATACAGTAGTCTTGGAGGCTTTGCATAAATCAGTGTTTTTTCAGAGTTTCAATGTTTGCAGCAGAGCCTGCTGGCTCTCAGACTCACCTGTGAAATTCTGGTAAGTAGCAGACACATTGACTGCATTTCAGTATTCAATGTATAGTTACGAATGGAAGACACACCACTCCTTCATATTTTCAGAAATTTGGTGCCTTAATACAGAAAAGGAAGAACAGTGTGTGTGGAATTCTATCTTTAAAAGTTGCTCTATATTACCAGATATATATGTGGTGTTCTGTGCTTTAATTGGTCTCCTCTGCTGCACTAATCTGTTAGATGAATAAATTAGTGCACAATGTTTTCAAAAAATGCAATTATTAATCATAAGCTGTTTATAAATTGAGTGTAAATATGGCTGGTCATGTAGACTATTGTAAAAATTATACAGGAGAGAGAGACATGGCAATGGCTGAGGAGTTGGAGTCTGGCAGCTGAAGAGGGTTTGAACTACCAATAAATAATGCATGGAGGGATAGGGAGGCTGCAAATCCTAGAAAATAATATATTTTTTTTTGCCAGAAGTTTCCAGAGGAAAATTGGTTTGACCTATATAAAAAGGATACAGATTTCACTAAAGTACTTTAGTGTTAAAATCCATTTCGTCTGTTCACATTTGCTTTGAGTATTTTCTCATGAAGTGCAGAGCTCTGGTGCAGATGACCAAGATGCACAGTCATGGTTTAGCGCAAATTTGGGAGGAGACCTCTGAATGGGATCCCTCTAGGAAACTGATTCAAGCAGTCCCTCCCCCAACTGGTCTGGGAAAAAAATATTTCGTCAGAATATTTCCAGAACAGGAAAAAACCCTTTATTTAACAGACTGTCATGGTGTTACTTGGGTTTGCCAGCCTTAATATATTTAATTCCTTTTAGAGACAGGACCCAGGAGTAGAGACAAAGCAGGCTCAAAGCTTAAAAATGTACAAGAAGCAATTTATTAATAACACAAAAAGAATTCAGGATAAGATTCCTGGATTGTTCCCTCCTCCCCTTTCCTTCATTCCACATTCCTTAACGACAACATACAGAGAACATTTCAGTCAGTCATGTACTTAAATAATCATTTCAGTTCACTCAAGAGAGAAAATCCCGTTTTCGATTTAGGCTTAGGGGGGTGTCTTCACCTTCACAGTCTGCATCTACCCGGGACCTACAGAACCATGGATTTTCCTCCCATTTACACAGTCCTTCCAGAGCCATGTTATGGGTTACGATGCACACATGGGGTACTACTTTTAATGGCAGGCTGGTGCAAAAAAGCAAAATTCTCTTAATCTCCTTCTCTATCAAATGTTTCTGTTCATATTCCAGTCCCAAAACAGAGTGCTCAATTTCCCCGAGGCAAAAAGTCTTCTTCTCAAGCACCCCAAACCTCCCCAAATATATTTCACAGTTTAAAGGAATTTTAGTGAAGTCACAACCACCTCATAGCCCCACAAAAAAAACTTTTCAGCTACCTATTAGTTGCATCTTTTCAATCTCTTCCCCATGAACTTTATCTTCATTCCGCTGACCTCTGTAGTCTCTATGCTTCATTTCTTCTCATTCAGGGGAGCTCAGGAGATCGAGAATCTTATTCAGGCATGAAAAGAGTTAATTGTATCCAGATCGTGAAGAAGCCTCATGGGCAGTTGGAGGCCTCTTCTCTCAGAACGAGGAGGGGAGGGGGGAAGGGAGAGCCTTTGGTGGCTCCCCGATCCCCCCGCTCGGCCACGCCACGTGGAGGGTCAAGCCCGGGCCACGCGGGGCCATGCAGTTTGGGGGGGGCCGGGACCATGCAGCCAGGCCGGGCCCCCCACCAAGCTGGGGCCAGGGTGCCGGGCCGGGCCCCAGGCTGAGCCCAGAGCCCCAGCCAGGGACCACCACACCTCAGGAGGCCGGAAGCTGAAAGAGAGGGCAGTCAACTTGAGCCACTGTGATTTATGAAAGCAAAATAACTTTTAATTGGTTTCCCGAGCTGTCCATCACCAAATCAGCTCTCTGATTGGTGCCAGCAGCTCACAGGGGAAGCTCCCAGAGGCGGGAGAGTCCCTCCCACTCCCCAGCCTCATGGAGCCTGCCCTGAGGCAAATCCACCCCTTCGCCCCAGCACATGAAACCAACACAGACAAAGCACTTCCCAGTACGAAAGTTAACAACGCTAAACAGCAAAACCTCTCTCTGCTCCGAAGAGATGACAAATTCAGAAGAGTCCCTTCCGTGGGTCGCAGCCTGGCTTACTCACTCTGTTCTCAGTCCCTCCTACGCTGGGAAATGTCACAGCCCAGGCCAGGCCTGGTGGGTCACAGGTGTGAGCTCCCAGCGCTCCTCCTGGGTTTTCAGTCCAGAGCAGGTTCAAACAATTCCAGGAAAAGGGAAAAAACACAGTCCAGGGGAGTCCTTTGCCTCAGCTAGCCAGAAAGCCTAACCAAAAAGCAAAGGAGAGCTCTCTCCTGCTGTCCACTGCAGACAGCACAGTCTGTGTGAAGGATGCTGGGGTGCAAGTGCAGTCTCTGATAACAAACTCTGCACCTCTTCTCTCCCCCTTCACTCCTGGAACCAAAGCTGCAGACCTCAATATTCAACACCAACAGAACAGATGATTTGGGTATACAGGCATCATAAAGTCACCCCAAGGCATTCACAATCTCTCAGTATTTCTTTACAAACACAAGCAGAGGCAGTGAAATTCTGGATTTGACTGTGTGGAAGTTAAAGAGGAGACTACCATTGCTGTTGATATCTGTATGTGTACATCTCTTTATTCTGCATGGTGATGGTTTAATAGGTTTCTCCTGCCACCAAGGATTGGCTTAACTCTTTCTACTAGCAGAGAGAGGCTGGTGAGGAACTTTCTTGAGATTTTTGCCACCAAATAACCTGGACCCAGCATTCCCAGGCCAGTTTACAGCTGGAAGTCCCTAATATGTAAGCACAGGACTGAATTTAGAGAAGAATACAGGCTTGTTCCTTCTTCAGGTT
This sequence comes from Oenanthe melanoleuca, assembly GCF_029582105.1. Classification (NCBI taxonomy): domain Eukaryota; kingdom Metazoa; phylum Chordata; class Aves; order Passeriformes; family Muscicapidae; genus Oenanthe; species Oenanthe melanoleuca. The sequence continues at coordinate 19,326,040 of NC_079346.1, forward strand.
GCGAGAGCCTACCTTGCTTTTTGCCAGTTCAAGGCAAACAATGGCCTTCATAGTCCTGAAGATAAAATCTGGGAGAGAACGTGTCTGACAGGAATAAGGCTCCTAATGAAGCACGGTTGAGTTGTCAGCTAATTATCTTTTCCATCTGTTACCTAATAGAATTCTGCAACACTGGGATTTAAGGTTTGTCAAGTTTTGCTATCTTTTGCTCTAAACCTGGACATGTCTGCCAAGACCAACAATGAAATGAGCACATTAAGATAATAAATCTCCAGTGAGGAGCCCGAGCTATTTATATTGGATGAACAGATCTGGGGTGTCTTTTGGGTTGCTGGAGGTGGGACTGCTTTAGGAGTTGAATACTTTCATATTCAGCTTTAGCTGTGGGAATGTTTGGGCCTGAGACATGAAAGAATGCAGACCTTTCAAAATACGGTATGTGAGAAAAATGTATGATTTAGTGTTTCCATTTCCATAGAGGAAATAGGAATGCTCTGCTTGAACCAAATGATAAATTCCCTTTAAACTTAGTCCTATGATGATCAGGGAAACAAATTCCCTCTCAACCCCTGGCAAAGCAGCTGAGGACAAAGTTGGGTGTCTTAAAGCCACCTGCTACCTACAGGGCATGGTTCCATTAGTCACTGAGAAGAGGATTCCTCTTTTTAAAGGCTTTTTAAACAAGCTTAGAGTAAGAGATAGAAGCCTTTGTCAAATTCATGAAAAAATTATCAGAATTTGAATTGGATGTGTGGTTGCTTCACTGTCAGACCCATTGTGAGTATTAGTCAGCCTTGGACAAACCTATACCTTTTCCTTCAGCAGAGAATTGACAGGCAATATAATCAGTGTTTCTGCTTTTGAGCTGTGTGACACTGTTTGAAATTGCAGAATCCCAGAGTGGTTTGGGTTGGAAGGACCTCAAAGCTCATCCAGTCCCACCTGTTGTCATGGGCAGGGACTGTCCCAGCCTGACCTTGAAGTGCATGAGGTTCAGTATGTAATACATCTTTCCAACCTCACCTTGCACACACATGTGGCAGGAAAAGGCCATTTTGGTTCTTCTGTTACTGTGAAATGCATCTTGAGTTCTCTGTGTAGCACTAAACATGGAAATAACCAGGAAGAACCTTTGATAGGAGAGTACAAGGAGAATAGTGCACAATCATTCCTGGGTGCAATCAAGGTTTTGAATAAATACAGCTAAAGCAATAATTATCACTGCTGCCTTTACATCTCTTAAACCTGAGGCAAAAAAGATCTTTGGGTGTTGCTTGAGGTGTTAAAAGTGTGAAGGGGATGCAAAGGGCATTTGTGGCCAGCGAGCTGCTCCCTGTGGAGCAGTCCTGGGGCTCTGTTTAGGATCACCAACTGCAGCTGCATACAGCTGGAGCCCACAGGGAAGAGTCCTGCTGACAGTGACTGCCAGGAGTCAGCAGGACTGGTTTCAGACAGGTTTTCTCCTGATTTGTACAAGGGATGGTTCAGTCCAGTCGGATTTTGAATTAGGGAGACTCATTTACATCATATTGAAGCAGATGTTCAATTTCCAGTGACCCACTTAAAACTTGCTCCCACCAAAGTGTTCCTCAGCTTCGTGGGCTGATCTGTGTGCTGAGAGTCAGAAATGTCCTTCTGTGGGCTATGGCAGGAGCAGGCAGAAGTTTCTAAGGATGATCCTGTCAGGAATGTGCAGTCCTGGATTAGCATCACCTCATAACACACTGCAGGCTTATTGAACAGGTACAGTAATGTGGTAAGAGATGTGGCATTAAAATGAAGGTTTTTAAAAATTTTATTGCATTTACAACAGATAAAGTGCTCTGCAATGAGCAATCCATAAGTGCTCAGTTTAACAGTGCTGAGCTACTGTGTAAATCCTTAAATGGGCCCTTTCCTGGTCCAACCCATTATGCAACATAATTGTGTGGCCAGGCTTGTTTCCAGGAAATCTCCTCTCTGGCCCTGTGGCAATCTCACCATCATCATGCTCTCCCTGCAGGGAAAAGTGAAAAAACATGGCAGTGGGAAAGATGACCAGTGTTTACCAGCTGATGGGAATCCCAGCTGCTTTGGTGGGGTTGCATAACCTTGGAGTGGGAAATGCAGTGCCCGAGGAGAAGTCGATGCCAGTGAGCGTCTCCGTGGGAATGCTGTCAGATGGAGTGTTGGCATTGTGTGTATGGTCACATTTAAACCCTCCAGTCCTTGCTGAGCTCCTTGCTTATGCAGAAGGGCCTAGTGGGTTTATATTGTAATTGGAATAAATATCTCTTGAGTGCGTGTTGAATTTGGAAGTCTGATGTGGCTCAATTAAAATGTGATTAGGTTTTCTATCTCCATTGTAGAGGCTGTAAGTGCTCTGGAGAACCGTTTAATGCTGAAGGCTGGCCTGCTGCTTTTGGCTAAGATGCAGCTTGAAATATGCAATGCTCTTAGAAATGCCAGGACTCCCACTAGGTCAAAAAATTTTCTCTCAACTCTAACATTTCATCAAGTTTCCTAGTAACATGTCTCCATGTATCACAATCCTTATTGCTTGGAAAGCCACCAACTTTGCAATGAGCTAAGAGTTTTTGTTATATGTGCTGGATGACATTCTCTAGGTAGAGAGGCCTGATTAAAACTATTTCCATCCCTCTGGTTTCAGACAGCATTTGTATTTCATGCTCGTTTTACTATGTTACCTTAATTCAGTTACACTGAGTATCAATTAATTAACTATAGATTAATTTAGTTACAATATTTATCTAGTCTCATTCTGTTAATTACAGTATTTTTAACCAACTTAACCCAGGATAATATGTCCAGGATCCAGTCCCTTAAATCTGGGCTGAAGCAGAAATGAGCTGTGCTTTCAGAAGTGTACTTGGCATAAATCAAAACATTGTGGACAGGACAGAAGATCCTAAAAATCCCTGAGCTAGTCATGTTGTGGTGACCATGCTGACTGGGACTCGATAATGTCTCACTTCAGTACAGCAAACCTTTGGAAGAACTGTGTCCAGCTGGTCTTATTATGGACTTTCACTTTCCTGGGGAAAATACAGAAATGTTCACTTTACCCAAGGTAAAACCTGCAGTGCTGCTGTGCTCTGGTCTGAAGCTGGCTGAGGTCTCACCCAGACCTTTCTGGCTTTGTCACTTTTGATTAAGTTGTTCGGAGATAGTCCAATAAATTGTTTAAGGACTCATTTTCAGCTGAAAGGACAGTGTGATTTGCATGTGGAACCAAAAACCTCTTCCTTTGTTTACTCACCCAAAAACATAGATAATACAGTAGTTTTATAGTAAAAAAGGGCACTGATGTTCCATGGAGTCTCAGAATACTCAGTATTAATGACTCTATGATGTGCTGGATCCCCTAGACCACACTTATTCTAGATGTGTCCATTTGAGCTGGTTTCAGCAGTCTCCACTGCTGAGAATGCTCTTTTGAACAGGTACAATGTTTTGATGTTCTTTAATTTCAAGAGTATCTTGGGAAGCGGAGTTAGAACATTCCACATTCTGGGCCTCCCAGCAGCTTCTCCATGTGGTGAAGGCTTGTCCATGCCTGTCCTGTTCCTGCAGCAGCACTGTGCTCACACTGGTCTCTGTGTCCTCATGGCTTCTTAAAGAAAGTAAAAGTTCTAACCTTGTGGGACATCAGAACGTGTTGGCTAGGACCAAAATTTCTGAAAATATTTGGGCACTCTGGGCTTATTTTAGTGCATGTTAAGCACCTTGGTGGCTCTCTGAAGCACACCTGCCCTGAGTTGCCAAGGGCTGTGCAGGAGGTGCCTGGGGGGCTCCTCACTCCATGCCCAGAGCTGTAACCTCTGGAGGACACTGCCTCGTTATTGCTGGGGAAATGAATCACTGCAAGTGCAAAATGCAAATGATGGGGGTTGCCTTAACTTCATCTTGGATGAAATGGATTTTTGCATTTTGCACTGTCACTGTGACAGTGGTGCCATGTGCTCAGGTTCTGCTTTGAGCTGAATTGGTGCCCAAAGGCAGCTGTGCTGCCCTGCCCCAGGTGCAGTGAACACCTGAGCTCCTTGCTCAGTGCCTCGAGGGCAGCAGAGCACTCCTGGAAGACCCTGCAAAATTCAGAGCTGAGCTTTGGCTGGTGGAAGGTCTGGATGGGAAACCACATGAGGAACAGCTGAGGGCACTTGGTTTGCTCAGCTGGAGAAGGAAGACTGAGGTCAGATCTCCCCGGGGGCTGCAGCTCTGATCTCTGCTCCCTGGGACAAGGACAGCACCCAGGGAATGGCTGGAGCTGGGCATGGGGAGGTCAGGGTCTAGACGATTTAAACTCTGATTATTAAATTCCAAGTTAACATGAGTAAATGCATTGGGATCCTTTAGCACTAAATCACAGTGGTATTGTTCAGATGCTGAAAATATAAACCAAAAATCACTCATTTAGTAATATTCTAGAAATTATTTTAGGTTTCTGCCTTTTAATATCTTTTGACATATAATTTTTGCATGATGTATCTATGCATTTATAAATTTCTCTTCTGCTTTAAATAAAGCAGAACTAGGTATTTGATAGTTAGAATCCTCATAATTGTTCTTGATGTTTTTCTTTGGATGAGAATTTTGGCATGGATGATACTTTACGAAACAGTCCCAAGTCTGGATCTCATTCATTACAGATCTTGAAAATAAATGTCCCTTGGCTTTCAGATAGGGCCATGGAATTTTTCAAAGGATGAATTGGAAATATAAAGTATATGTACATTTAAATATAGGTTCTTTAAATATGCAGAGCTTCCATAAGGATCAGGTTTGTACACACTGCATTAATTTTAAGTGTAAATTTAAAATCTATTAAATGCAATGCATTCTAGAACAACAGAATCGCAGAATGATTTGGGTTGGAAGGGACCTTAAATCCTATCCAGTGCCATGGCAGGGACTCCTTCCACTGTCCCAGGCTGCTCCAAGCCCTCACCAGCCTGGCCTTGGACACTGCCAGTGACGGGGCAGCCACAGCTGCTCTGGGCATCCTGTGCCAGGGCCTCACCTTTATATTATGCTGATTTTAAATACGCCAGAATTTGCCAAATAAACTGATTTCCTTGAATTAATTCTGTTCAGATCAGGCATGAATGGAAGCTAAAGTTATTCCTGTATATTTATGTTTTGTAGCTGGCATATGTTTGTCCTTGCAGAGTTTGCAGCAGGGTGCTCAACACAGACCCCCCCATCTGGGGCTGGGGCTGGCCCTGGGCTGGGCTTTGGGCAAAGGGGAAGCACAAGGACAAGGGTGAGGGAGCAGCAGACGAGTCCTGGACTGGCCAGTGTGAGAGGTTTTGTCTGTGTCTGAACTCCATGCCTCCAGTCCTGAGAAAGTGTTTATGAGCTGTGCTCTGTCCTGCTGCACCTCAGAGCTACTCCTGGTGAGCAGAGTGAAGCTCAGACTTACAGACTTACATCTTGTCATATTCAGGGTTTGTCACTGGGCTGGAGTGGGGTTACTGCAGCCAGAGTTTGCTTTAGACACGGCACTGGGATTACTAAATTAAGTATTGGGTTGTATTAAAGTAACTGAGCTCATATTAGCAAAGCCTGGCAATTCTGACATGGAGCCTTTAGATTTACACCATCTTTTGCCTTGGGTCTGACCTAAATCCCAGGCAATTAAGACAAGAAATGAACTAAGACTTGTCTCTGTTCAGACCAAATTCCTGGCCAGTGCTGCACACACCATTAACGGAGCCAGCAGTGGTTGTGTCTTTGCCTGAGACTGTCATAAATTGTATTTATTAATGGCAGATTATACAAACATCAGCCAAGTCTTTATCAGCACTTAGGCCAGACACCAGATAAACAGTTGGCTGCAAGTCTGTGCTCTAATAAAATAGCACATGAGCCTTGAACTCAGTGTTGTGGTTTAAACACTTTAAGAAATGAGCCGGTTGCTCAGCAGGGTAAACTGGACTGGACGCTCCTTGAAGCCCGAGCAAGGCTGCTGTGGCACATCTGCTGAGGATCCCACCCCTGGTTCTCCGTGGGAGTGTCCTGGCTCCTGCCCCAGCACCCTGTGTCCCTGCAGGATGAGGAGGAGCAGAGCTGGGGCTGCCCAGAGCCTGCGCATGTCCGGCGCTGTCCCCTGCACGCAGCTGTGCCTCATGCTTTATTCCTTGGGATGAGTTTCCCTTCACATCTGGCCTGCCATTCCCCCTCAGAAGAGCTGGCCCTTTGCTGCCAGTTGCACTCCAGGAAATTCCCTGCTGCTGGGAAGAGATTCCCTGCTCAGGACATGCCGGAGCGCCCAGGGCTGTGCTCCCAAATTAAAGCAAAGTGACAACACATGTACATCATGTTTGCTTGGGGGGCTGGAGCAGCTCTGGCAAAGTCAGGGAGAGAAGTGCAGTTTTCCTAATGTTTTTTTTCTTTACCAAGTCTTTGAAACCCTTTTTTACATCTGCTTTTTATTACACAACAATATAACTGTCCTTTTAGGAAAAGAGACATTTTTCATTATTCATTTCTAAGTTAAGAAACATTCCCAAGTGCCTACAATAACTGTGAGGGTTTTGCTTTTAGGTGATTTGGCCATACAGCTGAATCTAACTCCAATACTTTTTTTTGTTCCATGTCTGCATTTACCTTGGTCACAACTGAAACCAGGCTGTTATCAGAGGGCCAGGGTTTGGTTTTTATTAAAGAAATAGTTTGACTCTGTCTGAATGAGGGACATGAAATGTTCAGAGGAAATCTAAAGCTTGCAGCTCCTCACATCCCAACTTCATCAGCAGAAGCATCTTGTTTGTTCTTTGTAGGGATAACATTGTTTCTTTTCCCTTTCCCATCCCAAGGATCACACTGTGTTTTCTTCCTTTACGTCCAAGTAAAAAACATATGTAAACTTTGTGGGGTTTTAAATCAAAAGTAATATGTAAGAATTTTAAGGCAAGGGGATGGAGCACTGAAAAGCTGAACTCTGTTTCCCCTTTCATGCCAGACAGCATTCCCTGTATTTGTGTTTCTGGAACAGAAGCGCAGGGCTGGGACTGCTCTCTAGGAGCCAGAGGCTGTGAAGGGGCAGGAGCTGTAAGGGCAGTGGGCACCTGTCCTGCCCTGAGTCTCCAGTAATTACTGCAACACCATGAATATTTGCACACCAGGGAAAATTATCCAGGCACCTATTTTTGATTTTTGCTGTGCTTGACTCCAAAGTTACGTCTGCATCAAACTGATTTTAAAGACTAACACATCTGCAGTTTCAAGGGATAGTAAAGCCAGTGTTGCACTCTGAGAAGTAACTCCATAGTCTGAGTTGTTGATGTCATTTAACTAATTTGCAGTTCATTGTGATGATGTTGAGGATATCATAGAACATATGCCTTTTTTTTCTCCCCCAGATAAAATGTGCGGTTCGGCTTCTGGAGAAACGAACTGTCAAAGGTGCTGTTTGGAAGTCATGGAGGGAGAGGTGGGGGGGAGAAAGATATGCCCTGGATGGATGATCTAGTGGGCTCCAGCATTCAAACAAGATTCTTTTGACACATAGATTGGGTTACTTTCAATACTAAATGGCTCCATGAAATGTTTTTTCAGGCCTTATGCTGGCCAGAAAGCTTTTAAATCCCATGGGAGTTTAGCCTCCACAAGAAAGGCTGCATCAGTTCCGGTGATGGGTGAAACATATTATTCAAAAGAGAAACTTGTGTTTGGAGAAGCCAACAGCCTAATTTAAACAAGGCCATAAAGCTTCTCCAGTGTTGCTGAATGGGTGTGGCAGAGCTGTTGTGTTTTACAGCACTTCCAATGCCCCACATCACCTGCAGGAAAGGGTTCAGGACAGGCTCGGGGTGGAGCAAAGTGGCAGGAAGCTCAGGGAACCCCCTGCTCTAGAACTGAAGGAGTTCTTTCAGAAGCAAAGACAGTGACTTCAAGAGATTCCCACTGTGCTCAAAGTCTCCCTCTGAAGACAAAGAGATGAGCTTGTCAGAAATCCTAGAAAATACCTCAGAAAAGATTTTGCATAATTTGGTTGTGACTAGCTAAAAATCTCCAGTGGGAAAAGAGACTCTGCAGTAGGTTGGGTGTCTTGAAGGTGTCTTCTTCCAAGAGTAGAGTAGCAATTAAATGCAATTTTATTTTTTATTCTAGAAGTGTAAAAATGTTTGAAGCTTTTCAAAATTCTAGAATTACTTTGAAAAATCCTAAACTACTAGGGAAAAAGGGAAGAAATATTTTGGAATTTCTTTCTATGAAAATTATTCCTAAATCTAACAAAATGAAAAACAAACATTGTAGCAGCTGGTCCCAGGAACATGGTGCCTGGCTGCCGCCTACCCAGCCCTGGCTGTGCCCAGACAAGGAGCTCTGCCAGTGCTGGTGGTACCACCCAGACACCAGAGCTGAAGCCCAAAGGCAATGCTGGACTCAAGCCTATTCCTGGCAGGAGGGGGCCACCTTCAGTCCTGGCGGGACTGCATCATGGCCAGCATCATTGGAGACAGAGGGTCCTGTTCCAGGTGGTGGCGGCAGAGCAACAAGCTGGTAAGGTGGCTCTGAGAGGGACAATGAACACTGGCTTGAGGATGGCTGCTGACAGCTTAAAGTGTCTCCAGCTGATGGCGTTTTCTCGTCTTCTGAATCTGCAGTGTCACTCCTGTGGAGAGAGGAGTGTCTGAGGCCCAGCTGCCGCTGGCACACAGGGAGCCTCGTGCCCAGCAGGGCCCAGAGCTGCTGGCACAGCTTGGCCCAGCTGGACAGCTGCCCCTCAAGGCCCCGGCCAGCAGGGGATGGCTCTGGGCAGGGACCCTGGCCAGGAGCGGGCCCCAGAGCGCCTCTGCCTTTCAAGGGCAATCTGCTCCCCGCTCTTTCTCCTCCCCACCTTGCTCTGCCTCTGCCCGCTGCTCCTGGGGCTGCTCTTGGCCACGCAGCCTCAGTGGGAGCCAGCACTGGCTGCAGCCCCAGCGGCTCCCCAGGACAAGGCCCAGCAATTGGGAGGCCAATGAAAGCACTGGGCAGCAGCAGAACCCTCAGCAGAGTTATGTGGACAACCACTGACCATGCACACCTCCACAGCAGCCTCACTGGGAATGTTTGCTGTCTACAAGAAGCCATCAAATGCAGCTTTTTGAGGGGGAGAGCAACAAAACACTCACCGTTTTCTCTTCCACCAAACCCAGGTTCCATAGCAGGATAAAATGAAGACAAGCTCCAAAGCTAGCAGGACTACCAATAACTTTAGCCAGCAGCCTGTGTCCTGACAGAAACCCTTTCCAAGGCCCTTCTGGGAGCCAGGAACACATGTTGAGGTGCTGGCTGCATCTGTGGGAGCAATGGGGAGCGTGAGCCTGTGCTGTGCTCCACTGCTGAGCTGGCAGCTCGCTGGATACAGCCAGGACAATCTCTGTTTCCCCCAGAGCTGGGCCTGGGGCACCTTGGCCCCCTTGGCACAGGCTTTGCCACCCAACAAAGCCCAGAAGGCCGGGAGGAGAGCCCGGGGGCAGCGCAGCTGCTTGGGCAGTGGCTCCTTCCAGGGACCCGGGCCCAACCCATCCCTGAGCAGCCACTGCCAGCCGCGACCCTCCCTGCCCCGTGACAGCTCCCCCAGCCCCAGAGGACACAGTCAGGCCCTGTCAGGAGCCAGTGCAGCCCCTGCCCAGTCGGGAGCCAGGGCTGGCTGTGGCCCTGGGCTCATGGCAGGGCTCCTGCTCGGGGCTGCTCCTGTGCCTTGGGCCTCTGGGCACTCAGGGCAGCTCCGGGAGCAGCTGCAGCAGGAGGGACCTTGGTGCACGAGTCCCCTTTCCCAGGGGCTGGGAACGAGCTCCAGAGGCCTCGAAGCTGAGGCGCCTCCAGCTTTGGCTGCTACCAGGCTGTGCAAGGGCAAGGGCTGAGCCTGGCACAGCAATTACCTCCTGTGCCTGTGCCTGTTCCTGTGCCCGTGCCTGGCATTGCTTTCCCTCCTGCAGGAGAGGCTGGCACCGAGCCACTGCTTCCATTGGGATGTGCTCCCTTCTGCACAGACTTTTGCTCTATCACTTGAGAAAGGAAAAGAGAAAGCAGGATCAGATGGAAACATTCCCCATTGGAGAGGTGGCATCTGCAGGACACAATGCTTGGCAAACACATGGATAATGTTCAAAAAACCTCTGGGATTTTGGGCAGAGCCAGGGCCGTCACTCCCAAACAGCTGCAAGGCCTGAGCCGCAGGATCAGTGAGGGGATTGCACAGGGCGAGGGCACACACGAGCACGGCTCTGTCCTGGCACCTGCAGCGATGCCCCCCCCTGGCCGAGCTTTGGGCTCTGAGCTGGCAGCTCCCCCAGGGGGAAAGGCCTTCACCTACCCTCACCAGCTCCCAGAGGCTGTTCCCTGAATGTGGGCTGGATAGCCAGATCACCTTTCCCAGTACGTTCATCTGCAAAGAAAGGCAGGACAGAACAGCTCCCAGCACTGCAGGAGATCCTCAGGCTGCCTGGTGCTGGCAAAGGAGCCACACAGGGCACAGCCCTGGGCCCTTCCCTTCCCTCTCTGCTCTTCTTGTGGCTGCACAGAGCACACGGAAGGAGACACTGGCATTGCACATGGGAAAAGCATTGGGAGCTAAATGCTCCTTCCTCCCACTGACAGCGATCCTGTGGGACCACCCAGGGCTCTAGAAGGGAGCAGGGCAAGGATTCTAGAAAACATCAGCCTTCAGAAGAATTTAAAGGAAATGGCGCTGAGTGACTCCTAGCCACAGTGACAAGGCTTATTCTGTCAGGAAAGGGACATCAAGAACTTGCCTCGAGCATTCTCCAAGAATTTCAAACCGTTCTGTGCCAAGGCTTCCAGATAATCCATGTCCTTATCCCAATCTAGAAAAAAACAGATCAGAACCATTTCCATGGTGTACTGGGATCCCCTTCTGCCTTAGGGAACTGCAAGAGGGTCAGGTATGGCTGTGGGAGCCAGATGTGAATAGATATGGCCAGAGCTGCAGAGGGGCTTTGGGAGCTCTGGGCTGGCTCCTGGTCACTCTCCACGCTCTTTCCACATCCTGTGCAACATCCCTGAAGAGTTGTTCCCACCCGGCCAAGCAACAGAGAAAGCAAGTTAAAGCTCAGCAGGGCTCAGGCCCAGAGGCACAGCAATTACCTCCTGTGACTGTGCCTGGCATCGCCTCCCTTCCTCCAGCAGAGACTGGAACAGAACCACTGCTTCCTCGGGGAAGTGCTTCCTTCTGCACAGACTCTCTTTTCATTTCTGGAGAACGGAAAATGAACAGCTGCATCAGATGGAACCCTTCTACACTGGGAAGGTGGAATCTTCACGAGACAATGCTGGTGAAAGACATGGTTAAGGATCAGGAAAATGCCCAGGCTCTTCAGGAGGGGCCAGAGCACTCCCTCATTGAAACACACGCCCTGTCTGATCCATCCCGAAAACAGGAAATTGCAGGGAATCTCAGGGTGTGCTTGCTCTGTAAGGGACATTGGGCTCCCTGTCAGCTGATGCCAAAGGCCTTCCTGCAGAGGCTGGGGAGAAGCTGCAGCCAGGCCAGGCTGGGAAACAGCCCTGCAGGGTGTGACAGCAGCAGTGGGGCAGCCAGGCTGCCATGGATCCCTTCCCGCTGTGCTGGGCACGGCGTGTCCAGATGTGCAGAGAAAGCCCCCGGCTGCTGAGTCTCAGGAGAAGGCTGAGGGAAATGCACCCACCTTGTCTTTCCTGCAGCATTCCCTTCAGCATTTGCCACAAGGCTTTGAACGGTTCCAGGGATTTCTTGGCTTCTGTGCTTTGGTACTTTCCCTTTGGAGGACCTTAGAGCAAAGTAGTTCTGTCTCTCAGGAATGGATCCCACAAAAGCAGAGCTCAGCCTGTGGGCTCAGCAGGGACCCACTACTCACCCCTGTGATGGGACCTGGGCTTTTGTGCAGAAACCAGCAAAGGACCAGGGAAAGTGTTCCCTGCAGGCACACCTGTAACTCAACAACCACAGAAGCTTCTGTCATCTCTGCTGCTCTGCCTGGACAGCACTGAGCCACAGGAGCAGTGAGGGGATTGCACAGGGCGAGGGCACACATGAGCACGGCTCTGTCCTGGCACCTGCAGCGATGCCCCCCTGGCCGAGCTTTGGGCTCTGAGCTGGCAGCTCCCCCAGGGGGAAAGGCCTTGACCTACCCTCACCAGCTCCCAGGGGCTCAGTCCTGAATGTGGGCTGGATAGCCAGATCACCTTCCCCAATAGGTTCATCTGCAAAGAAAGGCAGGACAGAACAGCTCCCAGCACTGCAGGAGATCCTCAGGCTGCCTGGGGCTGGCAAAGGAGCCACACAAGGCACAGCCCTGGGGCACAGCCCTGGGCCCTTCCCTTCCCTCTCTGCTCTTCTTGTGGCTGCACAGAGCACACGGAAGGAGACACTGGCATTGCACATGGGAAAAGCATTAACAGCTAAATGCTCCTTCCTCCCACTGACAGCGATCCTGTGGGATCACCCAGGGCTCCTGAAGGGAGCAGGGCAAGGATTCCAGAAAACATCAGCCTTTAGAATAAATTAAAGGGAATGACACATGAGTGAGGTCTTTCCACTGTGACACTGCTTATTCTGTCAGGAAAGGGACACTGAGGCCTTGCCTCGAGCATTCTCCAAGGATTTCAAACTGTTCTGTGCCAAGGCTTCCAGAAAACCCTTGTCCTCATCCCAAACTAGAAAGAAACAGAGATCAGAAGCATTTCCATGATGTGCTGGGGGTCCCCTTCTGCCTTAGGGAACTGCAAGGGGGTTGGGTAAGGCTGTAGGAGCCGGATGTGAATGGCCATGGCCAGGGCTGCTGAGAAGACTTGGGAGCACTGAGATTGCTCCTGGTCTCTCTCCACACTCTTTAAACGTCCTGTTCAACATCCCTGTAACACTGTGCTTGAACTGCCAAGCAGCAGAGATGGCAGCTCAAGGCTCAGCAGGGCTCAGGCCCAGAGCCAGAAAATTACCTCCTGTGACTGTGCCTGTCATCGCCTCTATTCCTGCAGCAGAGGCTGGGAGAGAACCATTGCTTCCTCTGGGAAGTGCTTCCTTCTGCACAGTCTTTCTGTCCAGTACTAGGAAAAGCAAAAGGCACAACTGCATCAGAGGGAACCATTCTGCACGGGGGAGGTGGTATGTTCAGGAGACAATGAAGGTGAAAGACATGGTTAAGGATCAGCAAAATGCCCAGGCTCTTCAGGCTGGGCAAGAGCATTCCCTCACTGGAACACCCGCCCTGTCTGATCCATCCCGAAAACAGGAAATTGCAGGTGAACTCAGGGTATCCATGGCCTGTGAGGGACATTGGGTCCCTGTCAGCGGATGCCAAAGGCCTTCCTGCAGAGGCTGGGGAGAAGCTGCAGCCAGGCCAGGCTGGGAAACAGCCCTGCAGGGTGTGACAGCAGCAGAGGAGCAGCCAGGCTGCCATGGATCCCTTCCCACTGTGCCGGGCACGGCGTGTCCAGATGTGCAGAGAAAGGCCCCGGCTGCTGAGTCTCAGGAGAAGGCTGAGGGAAATGCACCCACCTTGTCTTTCCTGCAGCATTCCCTTCAGCATTTGCCACAAGGCTTTGAATGGTTCCAGGGATTTCTTGGCTTCTGTGCTTTGGTACTTTCCCTTTGGAGGACCTTAGAGCAAAGTAGTTCCATTTCCCAGGGGAGGATCCCACAAAAGCAGAGCTCAGCCTGTGGGCTCAGCAGGGACACACTACTCACCCCTGCGATGGGACCTGGGCTTGTGTGCAGCAACCAGGAAAGGACCAGGAAAAGTGTTCCCTGCAGACACACCTGTAACTCAACAGCCACAGAAGCTTCTGTCATCTCTGCTGCTCTGCCTGGACAGCACTGAGCCACAGGAGCAGTGAGGGGATTGCACAGGGCGAGGGCACACATGAGCACGGCTCTGTCCTGGCACCTGCAGCGATGCCCCCCTGGCCGAGCTTTGGGCTCTGAGCTGGCAGCTCCCCCAGGGGGAAAGGCCTTGACCTACCCTCACCAGCTTCCAGCGGCTCAGTCCTGAATGTGGGATGGGAAGCCAGATCACCTTCCCCAATAGGTTCATCTGCAAAGAAAGGCAGGACAGAACAACTCCCAGCACTGCAGGAGATCCTCAGGCTGCCTGGTGCTGGCAAAGGAGCCACACAAGGCACAGCCCTGGGGCACAGCCCTGGGCCCTTCCCTTCCCTCTCTGCCCTTCTCATGGCTGCAGAGAGCACACGGAAGGAGACACTGGCATTGCACGTGGGAAGAGCATTGACAGCTAAATGCTCCTTCCTCCCACTGACAGCAATCCTGTGGGATCACCCAGGGCTCCCAAAGGGAGCTGGGCAAGGATTCCAGAATCCATCAGCCTTCACAGGAACTTTAGGCATATGGCACATGGGTGCGCACTTGCCATCTTGACACCGCTTATGCTTTCAGGAACGGGACATTAAGAACTTGCCTCCAGCATCCTCCAAGAGTTTCAAGCCGTCATTCAGCACTGATTCCAGATAATCCATGTCCTGATCCCAGTCTAGAAGGGAGCACAGATCAGAAGCATTTCCACACTGTGCTGTGATCCCCTTCTGCCTAAGGAAACTGGGCACTGTAGGGGGGTTGGGTAAGCCTGTGGGGGCCAGATTTAAATGGATATGGCCAAAGCTGCAGAGGGGCCTGGGGAGCTCTGGGCTGGCTCCTGGTCACTCTGCACACTCTTTCCAAGCCCTGTACAACATCCCTTGCAGGTGGGTTGTTCTAATCCAGAGGCCATGTTAGTTCTTTCGAAAGAAAGCATGCCTAAATCCCTGGGAAAAACTGAAACAAGCCTTGCCACAAATTGACCTACCTCTCTCCAGCCTTCCCTTCCTCCTTCTGCTGGAACAGCTCCCCCAACCAAAGGGGACAGAGTCAGGCCCTGTAAGGGCACACTGGAGCCCTGCTCTCCCCCTCTGCTCTTTCCCCACCATGGGCACCCCTTGCAGCCCCTCCCAGGTTTTGGGCTGTGTCTCCCACGGAGGGAGCCCAGCAGGACTGCTCAGCACCCGAGTGCCCTGAGCCTGCTCGGGATAATTCCTCTGGGCTGTGCCGCTCTTGTCCGGGCTGTGCCCGCTCTGCCCAGCAGCAGAGATGGCAGCTCAAGGCTCAGCAGGGCTCAGGCCCAGAGGCACAGCAATTACCTCCTGTGACTGTGCCTGGCATTGCCTCCCTTCCTGCAGCAGAGGCTGCCAATGAGCCATGGTTCTGACTGAAAAATGCTTCCTTCTGGACTGTGTCTCTTTCAAGTCTTGGAGGAGGAGACAGATGGGTGAGATGGAAATGTTCTCAAAGGGGAAGGTGGTATCTTCAGGACAAAATGCTTGTCAAAGACATGCTTAAAGATCAGGAAATCATATAAACTTCTGGGAGTGAACTGTACCCTTCCTTTTCTAAACAGCTATCCTTTCTGATCTACCCCTAGATCGGGAAATTTCAGGGGATCTCAGGGTGTGCATGGCCTGTGGAGCACATTGGGCTCCCTGTGAGCTGATGCCAAAGGCCTTCCTGCAGAGGCTGGGGAGAAGCTGCAGCCAGGCCAGGTTGGGAAACAGCCCTGCAGGGTGTGACAGCAGCAGCAGGGCAGCCAGGCTGCCATGGATCCCTTCCCTCTGTGCTGGGCACGGCGTGTCCAGATGTGCAGAGAAAGCCCCTGGCTGCTGAGTCTCAGGAGAAGGCTGAGGGAAATGCACCCACCTTGTCCTCCCTGCTGCATTTCCTTCACAATTTGCATTGTCCGTTCAGATGGATTTCTTGGTTTCTTGTGTCCTCTGACTCTGTACTTTCCTGTTGGAGGACCTTGGAGCAAAGTAGTTCCATTTTCCAGGGGAGGATCCCACAAAAGCAGAGCTCAGCCTGTGGGCTCAGCAGGGACACACTACTCACCCCTGCGATGGGACCTGGGCTTGTGTGCAGGAATCGGTAAAGGACCAGGAAAAGTGTTCCCTGCAGACACACCTGTAACTCAACAGCCACAGAAGCTTCTGTCATCTCTGCTGCTCTGCACGGACAGCACTGAGCCACAGGAGCAGTGAGGGGATTGCACAGGGCGAGGGCACACACGAGCACGGCTCTGTCCTGGCACCTGCAGCGATGCCCCCCTGGCCGAGCTTTGGGCTCTGAGCTGGCAGCTCCCCCAGGGGGAAAGGCCTTGACCTACCCTCACCAGCTCCAAGAGGCTCAGTCCTGAATGTGGGTTGGATAGCCAGATCACCTTCCCCAACAAATTCATCTGCAAAGAAAGGCAGGACAGAACAGCTCCGAGCACTGCAGGAGATCCTCAGGCTGCCTGGTGCTGGCAAAGGAGCCACACAAGGCACAGCCCTGGGGCACAGCCCTGGGGCACAGCCCTGGGCCCTTCCCTTCCCTCTCTGCCCTTCTCGTGGCTGCACAGAGCACACGGAAGGAGACACTGGCATTGCACATGGGAAGAGTATTGGGAGCTAAATGCTCCTTCCTCCCACTGACAGTTGTCCTGTGGGATCACCCTGGGCTCCAGAATGGTGTAGGGCAAGTTTTCCTGAATCCATCCACCCTGAACTTGGCCTAAGGAAAAATCTTCCTGAGTGAGCTTTTGTCAGCTGGACAGATTATTCTGTCAGTAATCAGGGAAATTCTAAACTTGCCTCGAGCATTCTCCAAGATCTTCAGAATGTCATTCACTAGGAATTCCAAATAATCCAAGTCATGATTCCAATCTAGAAGGGAGCAGAGATAAGAAGCGTTTCCTCGCTCTGCTGGGATCCCCTTCTGCCTTAGGGCACTGGGCACTGCATGGGGGTCAGGTAAGGCTGTGAGGGCCAGATGTGAATGGACATGGCCAAAGCTGCAGAGGGGCCTGGGGAGATCTGGCCTGGCTCTGGTCATGCACTACATTCTCTCTATGCTATCTGCAACATCACTGGAGGGGTGGCTGGAGCAGCCCATGGTACATGGGGTTCTCTATCTCCCACAGATAAAGTCTTGCTAAGGCACTGGGAAAAAGTGCAGCAAGCCGTGCAACAGACATAGTTCCCAGCCTTCCTTCTGCCCTTCCTTCCTCTCTCCCAACCTTCCCCTAATCTCTCCAACCCACTGTCCTCTGAAACAGCTCCTCCAGGCCCCAGGGGACAGAGTCAGGCCCTGTCAAGACACACTGGAGCCCTGCTCTCCCCCTCTGCCCTTTCCCCACCATGGGCACCCCTTGCAGCCCCTGCCAGGTTTTGGGCTGTGTCTCCCACAGAGGGAGCCCAGCAGGACTGCTCAGCACCCGAGTGCCCTGAGCCTGCTCGGGATAATTCCTCTGGGCTGTGCCGCTCTTGTCCGGGCTGTGCCCGCTCTGCCCAGCAGCAGAGATGGCAGCTCAAGGCTCAGCAGGGCTCAGGCCCAGAGGCACAGCAATTACCTCCTGTGACTGTGCCTGGCATGGCCTCCCTTCCTGCAGCAGAGGCTGCCAATGAGTCACTGCTTTCTCTGGGGAATGCTTCCTTCTGGACTGTGTCTCCTTGCAGTTCTGGAGAAAGGGACAGATGGATGAGATGGAACTGCTTCTCATTGGGGTGTGGGAATCTTCAGGACAAAATGCTTGTCAAAGACATGCTTAAAGATCAGGAAATCATATAAACTTCTGTGATTGGACAGGACCATCCCTTGACCAAATAGCTGCCCTTTCTGATTTACCCCGAAACCATGACCTTTCAGGGGATCACAGGGTGTGCATTGCCCGTGGGGCACATTGGGCTCCCTATCAGCTGATGCCAAAGGCCTTCCTGCAGAGGCTGGGGAGAAGCTGCAGCCAGGCCAGGCTGGGAAACAGCCCTGCAGGGTGTGACAGCAGCAGTGGGGCAGCCAGGCTGCCATGGATCCCTTCCCGCTGTGCAGGGCACGGCGTGTCCAGATGTGCAGAGAAAGCCCCTGGCTGCTGAGTCTCAGGAGAAGGCTGAGGGAAATGCACCCACCTTGTCCTCCCTGCTGCATTTTCTTCAGCATTTGCATTGTCCATTCAGATGGCTCATGGAATTTCTTGTGTCCTCTAGCTCTGTACTTTCCTGTTGGAGGACCTTGGAGCAAAGTAGTTCCATTTTCCAGGGGAGGATCCCACAAAAGCAGAGCTCAGCCTGTGGGCTCAGCAGGGACACACTACTCACCCCTGCGATGGGAGCTCGGCTTGTGTGCAGGAATCGGTAAAGGACCAGGAAAAGTGTTCCCTGCAGACACACCTGTAACTCAACAGCCACAGAAGCTTCTGTCATCTCTGCTGCTCTGCACGGGCAGCACTGAGCCACAGGAGCAGTTAGGGGATTGCACAGGGCGAGGGCACACACGAGCACGGCTCTGTCCTGGCACCTGCAGCGATGCCCCCTGGCCGAGCTTTGGGCTCTGAGCTGGCAGCTCCCCCAGGGGGAAAGGCCTTGACCTACCCTCACCAGCTTCCAGCGGCTCAGTCCTGAATGTGGGATGGGAAGCCAGATCACCTTCCCTAATAGGTTCATCTGCAAAGAAAGGCAGGACAGAACAGCTCCCAGCACTGCAGGAGATCCTCAGGCTGCCTGGGGCTGGCAAAGGAGCCACACAAGGCACAGCCCTGGGCACAGCCCTGGGCCCTTCCCTTCCCTCTCTGCTCTTCTTGTGGCTGCACAGAACACACGGAAGGAGACACTGGCATTGCACATGGGAAGAGCACTGACAGCTAAATGCCCCTTCCTCCCACTGACAGCAATCCTGTGGGATCGCTCAGGTTTCCTGAACAGAGCAGAGGAATGATTCCCAAGTCCATCAACCCTGACTTGACCTCAGTGAAAACTGCGTAAGTGAGCTTTTGCCAGCTTGACAGATTATTCTCTCTATAAAAGGGGAAATTCAGAACTTGCCTTGAGCATTTTCCAAGGTCTTCAAAATGTCTTTCACCAGCACTTGCAAATAATCCAAGTCGCCATCCCAGTCTACGGGGAGCACAGATAAAAACCTTTTTTATCGTGTGCTGTGATCCCCTTCTTCCTTAGGGAACTGGGGACTT
Organism: Oenanthe melanoleuca; assembly: GCF_029582105.1. Classification (NCBI taxonomy): domain Eukaryota; kingdom Metazoa; phylum Chordata; class Aves; order Passeriformes; family Muscicapidae; genus Oenanthe; species Oenanthe melanoleuca. Next base: position 19,345,008 of record NC_079346.1, read on the forward strand.
CAATTGGATTGGGTAAGGCTGTGTGAGCCAGATGTGAATGGACATGGCCAAAGCTGCAGAGTGGCCTGAGATGCTCTGGGCTGGCTCTGGTCACTCTGCTTACTCTTTCCATGCCCTGTGCAACATCCCTGGATGGGTGGCAGGAGCAGCCCAGGGACACTGCGTGTTCTCTCCCTCCCACAGAGGAAAGCCTCCCTAAAGCCCTCTGCAGAACCATTCCCAACGCTTCCTGGGGAGAAGGGAGCGCTGTCCCGGGAAAGGGGAGCCAGGCCGCCGGCTCACCTGCTCCCCGCGCTGGCCACGGAGCTGCCTGGGCAGCCCTGGCCGGCAGGGCCACTGCCAGGAGGAGCAGGAGGAAGAGGCGCAGAGCAAGGGCCATGGTGCCTTGCCCTCTGCCAGTCCCGCAGCTCTTGCTGCCACCGCTGTGCTGCCACCGCTGTCCCAATGTCAGCACCACTGCCGCCGCCGCCGCCGCTGCTGCCGCAACAGTTGTGCTCAAGGACTGAGTGGTCGGTGGCTGTGGTGCTGTGCAACCACGGGGCTCTGGGACCTCTGTGACCTCAGAGCCTGCTGTGACCTCAGCCTGCTGTCACCCCAGAGCCTGCTGTGACCTCATGGCCTTAGCTGTACCCGCAGAGTGTACCCCATCTATACATTGGACCGCCCTTATTATAAATATTTTGCTTCATTAAAGGGCCTTTGCTTGGCAAAACCTTTTTTTTCTTGCTGACATTGCTGGTGAGGCTGGAGATGCTCTTGTTGTCTCCCCTCTTTTCCAGGATATCTTTTTTGAAGAGATTTATGCCCAGATATTCCACTGTAACAAACAGAATCCCTGAATCACAGAATATGCTGAGTAAGACTGGACCCACAGTGATCGTGAAGTCCAGCTCCTGGTCCTGCACCAGAGCATCCTCAGGAGTCAGTGCTTCAGAGTATTGTCCAAATGCATCTGGAGTTCTCTCAAATGCAGTGCTGCCTTGGGATGCCTGTTTCAGTGCCCAGCTGTCCTCTGGATAAAAACTGTTTTCTAATATCCAGCCTAAATCTCCCCTGACACAACTTCAGGCCATTCCCTACCAGTGGGGACAAGGCAAAGAGATCAGTTCCTGCCTCTCCTCTTCCCATCATGAGGAAGTCACAGATGCCGATGAGGTCTCCCATCAGTCTCCACCAGGCAGAAGAGACAAAAAGTCCTCTGCTGCTCTTCACACAGCTTCCCCTTAGCCCCTTCACCATCTTCACTGCCCTCTCCTGATGTGACCAAAACTCGAGACAATATTCGAGGTGAGGCCACCCCGGAGCAGAGCAGAGTGCGACAATCCCTCCCTGGCCTGACTGGCCATGATGGGCCTGGTGCCCCTCAGGACAGGGATGTGTCCCCTGGCTGCCAGGGCACTGCTGACTATATCCAACTCTGCATCCACCATGATTCCCAGGACCCTTTGCACAGTGCTGCTCTCCAGCATCTCATTCCCCAGCCTGCCCGTACATCCATGTTTGCCCCACCCCAGGTGCACAATCTGGCACTTTCCCTTGTTGAACTTCACAGGGTGTTTGATTGTCCAGCCGTCCACGTTGTCCAGGTCCTGCCCTAAGCCCAGGGATGCTCAGCATGGGCTCCCCCAGCCCCTTGAGGCCCCTGGTCACAGCAGCCCCTGCCTGGCTCCTGCCTGCCCGCACCGTGGGCATCCATGGCTACTCCTGGACATGGAGCTCAGTCAGTGCTGGTGCTGTGTGGGCTTTGCTGCTGGTACCATGCGGACACTGGGGTGACAGCTCCATCTCTTCACTGGAACAAAAGGGCTGGGCCAGGGCCTGCCCTGGCAGGAGGGACCCGCCTTCAGTCCGGGCCAGAGAACAGGGCCAGTGCCTTCAGGGGGAGAGGGTTTTGTTTTGGTGGTGGCAGCATGTGCACAGAAACAAGGTGGCAACACAGCTGTGACAGGGACATCAGGCATGGGCATGGAGATGTGAAATCACAGATGCAGGTGGCCTTGAGGTCTTTGGTAGGACTTCTGAGGGGGGAGAGATGTGACTGTGCACGTAGGCCATGGCACAGGGGCACAGTGAACAGTGTCAATGCAGCACCCATCATGCACAGCTTGTGCCCATCCTGTGGTCTGGGAATCCTTGGAATTCATCAAAATGGAATCAGAGCATGTGTTCCCATCTCACTGTGCGTGTCTCAATGGGGAGCGTGAGCCTGTGCTGTGCTCCACTGCTGAGCTGGCAGCTCGCTGGATACAGCCAGGACAATCTCTGTTTCCCCCAGAGCTGGGCCTGGGGCACCTTGGCCCCCTTGGCACTGGCTGTGCCACCCAACAAAGCCCAGAAGGCCGGGAGGAGAGCCCGGGGACAGCGCAGCTGCTTGGGCAGTGGCTCCTTCCAGGGACCCGGGCCCAACCCATCCCTGAGCAGCCACTGCCAGCCCCAACCCTCCCTGCCCCGTGACAGCTCCCCCAGCCCCAGGGGACACAGTCAGGCCCTGTCAGGACACACTGGAGCTCTGCTCTTCCCCTCTGCCCTTTGCTCACCCTGGGCACCCCTTGCAGCCCCTCTCAGTTTTTAGGCAATGTCTCCCACAGAAGGAGCCCACCAGGACTGCTCAGAACCCGAGTGCCCTGAGCCTGCTCGGGATAATTCCTCTGGGCTGTGCCGCTGTTGTCCAGGCTAAGCAAGAGGAAACACTAAAAATTAATGTAAGTTTATTTTTTATTGGAGAAGTGTCAGAAGATTCTACGTTTCCATAACTGTAAAACTACTTCGAAAAATCAAAACTGGTGGGGGAAAGGAGAAGAAACGTTTGGGGTATATAATCTATGAAAAATATTTTTAAATGCAGGAAATGAAAAACATTTCTAAATGTTTCAAAAAGAAAAACAAAAATAACATGTCTGTTGGTCTCAGGAGCCCTGTGCCAGGCTGCAGCCTGCCCAGCCCCGGCTGTTCCAGGCAAGGAGCTCTTCCAGTGCTGATGGTGCCACCCAGACACCAGAGCTGAAGCCCAAAGGCGATGCTGGACTCAGGCTCTGCCTGGGCCACAGGGCCCCACCTCCTGCCCTGGCTGGGGAGTAGGGCCAGTCCCCCTGAAGACAGAGGGTCCTGTTCTGCATGCTGGGGGCAGCATGTGCACAGCAATTAGCTAGCAATGCAGTTTTAGCAAGGAAAACAGACACGTGCATGGTGATGCAAGATGTCAGATCCAGTTCATCCATCCTGAAGTCTTTGGCCGGTCTTGAGAAGGGGGAGAAGTGCTCCTGTGGAGAGAGGAGTGTCTGAGGCCCCAGCTGCCGCTGGCACACAAGGAGCCTCGTGCCCAGCAGGGCCCAGAGCTGGCAAGGCTGCCCAGCACGGCTGGAGCTGCTGGCACAGCTTGGCCCAGCTGGACAGCTGCCCCTCAAGGCCCCAGCCAGCAGGGGATGGCTCTGGGCAGGGACCCTGGCCAGGAGCGGGCCCCAGAGCGCCTCTGCCTTTCAAGGGCAATCTGCTCCCCGCTCTTTCTCCTCCCCACCTTGCTCTGCCTCTGCCCGCTGCTCCTGGGGCTGCTCTTGGCCACGCAGCCTCAGTGGGAGCCAGCACTGGCTGCAGCCCCAGCGGCTCCCAGGACAAGGCCCAGCAATTGAGAGGCCAATGAAAGCACTGGGCAGCAGCAGAACCCTCAGCAGAGTTATGTGGACAACCACTGACCAACCACAACTCCACAGCAGCCTCACTGGGAATGTTTACTGTCTACAAGCAGCTGTCAAATGCAGCTTTTTGAGGGGGAGAGCAACAAAACACTCACTGGTTTCTCTTCCACCAGCTCCAAATTTCGAGACAGAATAAAATTATATTAAGTAGGATTCCCATGAGCTCTATCCGCCAGCGTGTATCCTGACAGAAGCCCTTTCCAATGTTTTTCTGGGAATCAGTAGCACATGTTGAGGTGCTGGCTGCATCTGTGGGAGCAATGGGGAGTGTGAGCCCGTGCTGTGCTCCACTGCTGAGCTGGCAGCTCGCTGGATACAGCCAGGACAATCTCTGTTTCCCCCAGAGCTGGGCCTGGGGCACCTTGGCCCCCTTGGCACAGGCTGTGCCACCCAACAAAGCCCAGAAGGCCGGGAGGAGAGCCCGGGGGCAGCGCAGCTGCTTGGGCAGTGGCTCCTTCCAGGGACCCGGGCCCAACCCATCCCTGAGCAGCCACTGCCAGCCGCGACCCTCCCTGCCCCGTGACAGCTCCCCCAGCCCCAGGGGACACAGTCAGGCCCTGTCAGGAGCCAGTGCAGCCCCTGCCCAGTCGGGAGCCAGGGCTGGCTGTGGCCCTGGGCTCATGGCAGGGCTCCTGCTCAGGGCTGCTCCTGTGCCTTGGGCCTCTGGGCACTCAGGGCAGCTCCGGGAGCAGCTGCAGCAGGAGGGACCTTGGTGCACGAGTCCCCTTTCCCAGGGGCTGGGAACGAGCTCCAGAGGCCTCGAAGCTGAGGCGCCTCCAGCTTTGGCTGCTGCCAGGCTGTGCAAGGGCAAGGGCTGAGCCTGGCACAGCAATTACCTTCTGTGGCTGTTCCAGTGCCTGTGCCTGGTGTCACTGTCCCTCCTGCAGGAGAGACTGGCACCGAGCCACTGCTTCCTCTGGGAAATGCCTCCTTCTGCACAGACTTTTGGTCCATCACTTGAGAAAGGAAAAGAGAGAGTAGGATCAGATGGAAACATTCCCCATTAGAGAGGTGGCATCTGCAGGACACAATGCTTGGCAAACACATGGATAATGTTCAAAAAACCTCTGGGATTTTGGGCAGAGCCAGGGCCCTCACTCCCAAACAGCTGCAAGGCCTGAGCCGCAGGATCAGTGAGGGGATTGCACAGGGCGAGGGCACACACGAGCACGGCTCTGTCCTGGCACCTGCAGCGATGCCCCCTGGCCGAGCTTTGGGCTCTGAGCTGGCAGCTCCCCCAGGGGGAAAGGCCTTGACCTACCCTCACCAGCTTCCAGCGGCTCAGTCCTGAATGTGGGTTGGATAGCCAGATCACCTTCCCCAATAGGTTCATCTGCAAAGAAAGGCAGGACAGAACAGCTCCCAGCACTGCAGGAGATCCTCAGGCTGCCTGGGGCTGGCAAAGGAGCCACACAAAGCACAGCCCTGGGCACAGCCCTGGGCCCTTCCCTTCCCTCTCTGCTCTTCTCATGGCTGCACAGAGCACACGGAAGGAGACACTGGCATTGCACATGGGAAGAGCATGGACAGCTAAATGCCCCTTCCTCCCAGTGACAGCGATCCTGTGGGATCACCCAGGGCTCCAGAAAGGAGTAGGGCAAGTTTTCCAGAATTCAACAGTCTTCAGAGAAGCATAAGGGATATGGCACATGAGTGAGGTCTTGCCACTCTGACACTGGTTTTTCTGTCAGGAAGGGAATATTGCAAACTTGGCTCCAGCATTCTGGAAGGATTTCAAACTGTCATATGCCAAGACTTCCAGATAATCCATGTCCTGATCCCAATCTAGAAGGGAGCACAGATCAGAAGCATTTTCATGGCATGCTGGGATCCCCTTCTGCCTTAGGGAACTGGGCACTGTAAGCGTTTCAGGTAAGGCTGTGAGGGCCAGATGTGAATGGACATGGCCAAAGCTGCAGAGGAGCCTGGGGAGCTCTGGGCTGGCTCTAGTCACTCTGCACACTCTTTCCATGGCCTGTGTAACATTCCTGCAAGGGCAGGTAGAGCTGCCCAGGGCCCCTGTGGGCTCTCTCACAGGAACCCCAACCTATAGCCAAGGAGAAATCTGCAGCAGGCAGTGCCACAACCATCCCTCCTTGCATCTATCTGCTTGCACAGCTCAGACAGCCCAAGGAACAGTCAGGCCCTCTCAGACAGGACAGATGCTGGTGGAAGAGCTGCTGCCACAGAGCCCTGCAGAGGCCTCAGCCTGGCACAGCAATTACCTGTTGTGCCTGTGCCCGTGCCTGGCATTGCCTGCCTTACTTCAAAAAATGCTGCCTTCTATAGAGGATTTCTGTTCATCCCTTGAGAAAGGAAGAGGTACAGCTGCATCAGATGGAGCCAGTACATAGCAGGGAAGTGGCCTCATCAGAAGGCAATACTAGTCAAAGACGTGGATAAGGATCAGGAAAAGGCCCAAGCTCAACGGGGCTGTGACAGGGCTCTCTTCTCCAAACCACCAAATCTCCTGATCTACCGCGAGACCAGGAAATTTCAGGGAATCTCAGGGTGTGCATTGCCCGTGGGGCACTTGGGCTCCCTGTCAGCGGATGCCAAAGGCCTTCCTGCAGAGGCTGGGGAGAAGCTGCAGCCAGGCCAGGCTGGGAAAACAGCCCTGCAGGGTGTGACAGCAGCAGTGGGGCAGCCAGGCTGCCATGGATCCCTTCCTGCTGTGCCGGGCATGGCATGTCCAGATGTGCAGAGAAAGCCCCCAGCTGCTGAGCCTCAGGAGAAGGCTGAGGGAAATGCACCCACCTTGTCCTCCCTGCTGCATTTCCTTCAGCATTTGTATCATCCGTTCAGATGGCTCATGGGGTTTTTTGTGTCCTGCAGCTTTGTACTTTCCCGTTGGAGGACCTTAGAACAAAAAATTTCCATTTCCCTGGGGAGGATCCCACAAAAGCAGAGCTCAGCCTGTGGGCTCAGCAGGGACACACTACTCACCCCTGCGATGGGACCTGGGCTTGTGTGCAGCAACCATGAAAGGACCAGGGAAAGTTCTCCCTGCAGACACACCTGTAACTCAACAACCACAGAAGCTTCTGTCATCTCTGCTGCTCTGCCTGGACAGCACTGAGCCACAGGGGCAGTGAGGGGATTGCACAGGGCGAGGGCACACACGAGCACGGCTCTGTCCTGGCACCTGCAGCGATGCCCCCCTGGCCGAGCTTTGGGCTCTGAGCTGGCAGCTCCCCCAGGGGGAAAGGCCTTGACCTACCCTCACCAGCTTCCAGAGGCTCAGTCCTGAATGTGGGATGGAAAGCCAGATCACCTTCCCCAATAGGTTCATCTGCAAAGAAAGGCAGGACAGAACAGCTCCCAGCACTGCAGGAGATCCTCAGGCTGCCTGGGGCTGGCAAAGGAGCCACACAAGGCACAGCCCTGGGGCACAGCCCTGGGCCCTTCCCTTCCCTCTCTGCTCTTCTCCTGGCTGCACAGAGCACACGGAAGGAGACACTGGCATTGCACATGGGAAGAGCACTGACAGCTAAATGCTCCTTCCTCCCACTAACAGTGATCCTGTTGGGTCACCCAGGACTCCTGGAGGGAGTAGGGTAAATTTTCCTTAATCCATCCACCCTGAACTTGGCCTAAAAAAAACCTTCCTGAGTGAGATTTTGCCAGCTGGACAGATTATTCTGTCAGTAATCAGGGAAATTCAAAACTTGCCTCGAGCTTTCTTCAAGATCTTCAAAATGTCATTCAGCAGGAATTCCAAATAATCCAAGTCACGATTCCAATCTAGAAGGGAGCAGAGATAAGAAGCATTTCCACGCTTTGCTGGGATCCCCTTCTGCCTTAGGGCACTGGGCACTGCAAGGGGGTCAGGTAATGCTGTGAGGGCCAGATGTGAATGGACATGGCCAAAGCTGCAGAAAGGCCTGGGGAGCTCTGGGCTGGCTCTGCTCGTGTTCTACACTCTTTGCATGCTCTGAGCAACATCACTGGAGGAGTACCTGGAGCAGCCCAGGGTCCGTGGGGCTCTCTCAGTCCCACAGTAGAAAGTCTTCCTAAAGAAGTGGTGAAAACTGCAGCAGACAGTGCCACAGCCATACCACCCAACCTTCCCCCTCCCTCCCTACTTCTCAGACTACCTTCCTGTATCTCTCCAACCCTCTGTCCTCTGAATCAGCTCCCCCAGCCCCAGGGTTCACAGTCAGGCCTTCTCAGGACACACTGGAGCCCTGCTCTCCCCCTCTGCCCTTTCCCCACCATGGGCACCCCTTGCAGCCCCTCCCAGGTTTTGGGCTGTGTCTCCCACGGAGGGAGCCCAGCAGGACTGCTCAGCACCCGAGTGCCCTGAGCCTGCTCGGGATAATTCCTCTGGGCTGTGCCGCTCTTGTCCGGGCTGTGCCCGCTCTGCCCAGCAGCAGAGATGGCAGCTCAAGGCTCAGCAGGGCTCAGGCCCAGAGGCACAGCAATTACCTCCTGTGACTGTGCCTGGCACAGCCTGCCTTCCGGCAGCAGAGGCTGGCACAGAGCCACTGTTTCCTCGGGGAAATGCTTCCTTCTGGGCTGTCTCTCTTTGCAGTTCTGGAGAAAGGGACAGTTGGACCAGATGGAACATTTCTCCATTGGGAAGGTAAAACATCTAGGTGGCCATTCTTGTCAAGAACAAGCTTAAAGATCAGGAAATCATATAAACTTCTGTGATTGGACAGGACCATCCCTTGACCAAATAGCTGCCCTCTCTGATCTACCGTGAGACCAGGAAATTTCAAGGAATCTCAGGATGAGCATTGCCCATGGGGCACTTTGGTTTCCCTGTCAGCTGATGCCAAAGGCCTTCCTGCAGAGGCTGGGGAGAAGCTGCAGCCAGGCCAGGTTGGGAAACAGCCCTGCAGGGTGTGACAGCAGCAGTGGGGCAGCCAGGCTGCCATGGATCCCTTCCTGCTGTGCCGGGCACGGCGTGTCCAGATGTGCAGAGAAAGCCCCCGACTGCTGAGTCTCAGGAGAAGGCTGAGGGAAATGCACCCACCTTGTCCTCCCTGCTGCATTTCCTTCAGCATTTGTATCGTCCGTTCAGATGGCTCATGGGGTTTCTTGTGTCCTCTAGCTCTGTACTTTCCTGTTGGAGGCCCTTAGAGAAAAGTAGTTCCATTTCCCAGGGGAGGATCCCACAAAAGCAGAGCTCAGCCTGTGGGCTCAGCAGGGACACACTACTCACCCCTGCGATGGGACCTGGGCTTGTGTGCAGGAATCAGTAAAGGACCAGGAAAAGTGTTCCCTGCAGGCACACCTGTAACTCAACAGCCACAGAAGCTTCTGTCATCTCTGCTGCTCTGCACGGGCAGCACTGAGCCACAGGAGCAGTGAGGGGATTGCACAGGGCGAGGGCACACACGAGCACGGCTCTGTCCTGGCACCTGCAGCGATGCCCCCCTGGCCGAGCTTTGGGCTCTGAGCTGGCAGCTCCCCCAGGGGGAAAGGCCTTGACCTACCCTCACCAGCTTCCAGAGGCTCAGTCCTGAATGTGGGATGGAAAGCCAGATCACCTTCACCAATAGGTTCATCTGCAAAGAAAGGCAGGACAGAACAGCTCCCAGCACTGCAGGAGATCCTCAGGCTGCCTGGGGCTGGCAAAGGAGCCACACAAGGCACAGCCCTGGGGCACAGCTCTGGGCCCTTCCCTTCCCTCTCTGCTCTTCTCCTGGCTGCACAGAGCACACGGAAGGAGACACTGGCACTGCACATGGGAAGAGCATTAACAGCTAAATGCCCCTTCGTCCCACTGACAGCGATCCTGTGGGATCACCCAGGGCTCCTGGCGGGAGCAGGGTAAGAATTCCAGAATCCATGAACCCTTCTCTGACCTTAATGAAAGTGTGCCATTAGTGGGCGCTTGACACATTGACACTAATTATTCTGTCTATAAAAAGGGAAATTCAGAACTTGCCTCGAGCATTCTCCAACATTTTCAAAATGTCATTCACCAGCAATTCCAAATAATCCATGTCATGCTCCAAATCTAGAAGGGGTCATAAATAAAAGCCATTTCCATGGTGTGCGTGAATCCCTTTCTGCCCTAGGGAACTGGGCACTGCAAGGTGAATGGACATTCCAGATCTGCAGAGAGACCTTGGGAGCTCTGGGCTGCCTCTGGTCACTCTGCACATTCTTTCCATGCCCTGAGCAACATCTCTAGAGAGAAAACTGGAGCTGCCCAGGGCCCCTGTGGGCCACAGAAAACCATTCCAAACACTTCGTGGGGAGAAGGGAGCGCTGTCCCGGGAAAGGGGAGCCAGGCCGCCGGCTCACCTGCTCCCCGCGCTGGCCACGGAGCTGCCTGGGCAGCCCTGGCAGGCAGGGCCACTGCCAGGAGGAGCAGGAGGAAGAGGCGCAGAGCAAGGGCCATGGTGCCTTGCCCTCTGCCAGTCCCGCAGCTCTTGCTGCCACCGCTGTGCTGCCACCGCTGTCCCAATGTCAGCACCACTGCCGCCGCCGCCGCCGCTGCTGCCGCAACAGTTGTGCTCAAGGACTGAGTGGTCGGTGGCTGTGGTGCTGTGCAACCACGGGGCTCTGGAACCTCTGTGACCTCAGAGCCTGCTGTGACCTCAGCCTGCTGTCACCCCAGAGCCTGCTGTGACCTCATGGCCTTAGCTGTACCCGCAGAGTGTACCCCCATCTGTATGAATGGGCTGCAGTGATTGTAAATGTTTTGCTTCATCAAAGGGCCATTGCTTAGCAAAACCTTTGTTTTGCCAGCTGACATTGCTGGTCAGGCTGTGTCCCTGGAAATGCTCTTGATGGCTTCCTGTAGCAATGGGGAACAAAGAGACATGTACCCCCTTATGCATCCAACAGAGATTGCTTTATTATAGAAATCACTCTCCTTTTATACCTTTAGTCTCAACCAGACAAACCAGAACTTTAGGGAAGATGGGCACCCACTGGCTGGCTCAGCAGCAGTCTGTCTATGCATCATTTCCACCAGTCTGCTTCCCATTCAAATGCTGTCCACGCGTTGCTCCTCATAACTGCATCTCACCTCCAGCCAACTTCCAACTTCCCAGCCTGCAGCTGAGCCTTCCCCACAGGGCCTTCTGGTGAACATAACCCTTAGCAACTTTAACAATAATTATCCAATATCCCACCGCTTCCCTCTTTTCCTGGGCATGGCCCTAGGGGAGGTGCAGGCCCAGATGATGCCACGGGGCCCCTGATCACAGCAGTCCCTGCCTGGCTCTTGCCTGGCCACGCCTTGCTGGCCCTGCCCACAGTTTCCCCTGCAAAGGGCTCCCAGAGCAGCTGTGACCATGGGGTTACTCCTGTATCCATACTGATGGCTTTATACACAACATCTTGCCATCCTGCAGGCCTGTTAATGGAAAGAAAACACTCTGCTCCACTGCTGTTTGCTTTCTTTTCCTGGTGCTTGGCTGAAGGGGCAGGGGAGGGAGGGTCTGCAGCCCCCCAGGGCAGCTTCTCTGTGGCCAGTGCCTGGGGTGATTCCTCTCTGCTGCGGAGGAAGAGCCCTCCAGGGCTAGTGCTCAGCTGGCAGCAAGCAGCATTGCTGCTGGGACACACACTTTGGACCTCTCCTCCTGGCATTCTGTGCTCTCCTGCTGCTCCTGGCCCTGCTGAGGCTGGGCTGGCTCAGCATATGTGGGTGCTTAGGCCAAACTCCTCCTGCTCACTTTGCGGAGCCGAAAGAATTGAGAATCACTGCACGTGGCCACTGCCTCCCAGGGAGGCTCCTGGTGCAGGCACTGCTGCAGCATCCGTCCTGAGCAGCCTTCTGGTCTTGTGTTTGGGGGGTTGCATCCCACTTAATCCCACCCCAGGGCTCTGCTCTGACATGGGGGACCCTGGGTTACTCCAGGATCTCTCCCAGGTCTCCTCCCTGTGCTTCATTCCAAGGCTCAGCCCCAAGGACCAGATGGGTATCAGGAATTTCACAGCCTGCGATTGGTGACTCATAGTCAGAATGCACAGGAAAACTTTAGCTGTGTTTCAAAATACCAGATGCTGTGTTGTTTCCTTCGCACTGCGGATTTTCCATCGTCCAGCCTCAGCTGCCTGCCTGGATGTTCTCCGCACAGCACTTCTGCAGGTCATCCAGGTCCCCCTGGTTCTGTGGGCAGCTTTTTAGGCCACTGAGGCTCTGTTCCTCCTTTTTGGGGAGTGAGAGATGATTCAGGGACTCAGCACCAGGACCTGTAGCAGCAGCAGTCGGTTCCTGAGCGCAGCCAGTGGCCGCAGCGAGTTGCCCACAGCTCTGGCAGGGATGCGGGAGGGAGCAGCCCCCACACCCCAGCCCTGCCCACGGGGGCCTGCAGCCCATGGGTATGGAGCAGCAGGTCCTGGTGTGACAAAGGCAGCAGCTGGCTAGGCAGTGCAGCACACATCGCGCACATCTACTGCAGGAATATGTTTGCAATATTGTGTATACGTACACTCCAAGTTGAAAAAATTCAGGCACAGCGTAGCTTGACTTCAGAGGCATTGGGGAAGAATTATTACCACTGCTTCCCAGTTGATTTTTGAAACATTACACTTTTTTTTTAAAATACTTTACAAAAGCAATCTCTGAGGCTGGACGGGGAGTTTTTCACTCACAAGGGTTCTTGCTTCACTCCAGGAAAAGCGTAATTCAGTGTACCAGGGAGATTTTCTCTTAACACATTGCTGATGTTCTCATGCTGCCACTCGTTAGTAGAGATGGAATCATTTCTCACTGTTTATGTTTGATTTTTGTTTGGAAACAGTGGGAGAAAAAATGTGCCCACTGTGAAGATTTGGTTCATGTGGGTCAGTTATTATTTCAGCTGCAGAAGTTGAGGGAGGAACTCACAGAGGTTTTCCCAGGCAGAATTTGGTGCTGGTGCTTTTGCCACTGGCATCTGGAGTGGGCTCTTTCCTAGCACAACTCACCATGCTGAGCTGCTGGGCATATCTGGTTTGTTTTCTGGTTTTTACTGACTAAGAGCAGCCAGGCATCATTTAACAGTGCCTAGAACAGATTTATTGGTTCCTGTGAATCAACTCAAACTGTGGCTGTTCAGCCTGGAGAAAAGGAGGCTCAGGGGGAACCTTCTGGCTCTCCACAACTCCCTGACAGGAGGGTGGAGCCAGGTGAGGCTCTGGTCCCAGGGAACGGGACAAGAGGAAATGGCCTCAACTTGCACCAGGGGAGGTTTAGATTGGAAATTAGGAAAAATTTCTTAATGGAAAAGGATGTAGAGCATTGGAACAAGTTGCCCAGGGCAGTGCTGGAGTCTCCATCCCTGGAAGTATTCAAAAGACATGTTAATGTGGAACTTGGGATGTGGTTCAGTGGTGAACATGGTGATGGTGGTTGTTGATGGTTGGATTTGATGATTGCAAAGATCTTTCCCAAACTTAAGGATTCTGTAATTCCATTATTCTAAACAACCCAGTGATAACATAACCTAATTTCTCTTAGTGTAAATGACTTGGATCATGCTCTGATGTTTTCTCCACATCTATCCTTCAATGCATCTTCCAGCACGTGGAACGAACAAACCAGGTGTGAAGACTGGAAAAGGAAAATGAGCCCACAGCACTTTCCTTGGGAAGTGAATAGAAGATTCTACAACTTCCAGAAGGGAGGAGAAACAGGAAAAAGGTTTGAGAAGCTGAAGCAGTGGCAGAGGTACCAGGGAGAAGAAATAAGAGGTGACAGAAATGGTTTACGGCTATGAGTTACAGGGCAGGCAGAGGACACCAGTGACCCGAACAGTTTGGCACCTCCTGGCCATTAGGCAGCTGATCCCAAAAGTTCATCTCTGCTCAAAGGGCATGCACAGCCTGGCTCACTCAGCACAGGTGCAGGAACAGCATGAGGAAAATGGAATGTGAGCGTAAAAAATAACCTAAATAGTGTTGTGTGTTTCCAGCAGGTTTTGCAGCCTGCACTGAGCACCTTGGTCCTGGATGCACTGTTCCCAGACACCCGCACCATTAGAGCAGAGGGAGCTGATTTAATCTGTTGTTAAAATAGTCAAATAATTTGATTTAAATGATAAGGACCATTCTAATTTTGCTGCTGCTGCTGCTGCTCAGAAGGCAGAGGATTCGGCTGAAGCTGGAGCTTTTGAGGAGCAGCCAAGTAGGGACAGGCAGAGCCAGGGAATGATAACATGGCACCACCTCTGTTTGGGAAGAATTACTTGCCCAGCAGGAGCCCAGCTCCAGAGCAACATCTCTGGAACCTGTGTAACACAAATAGTAGGGAGCTCATTCACACAGCAAAAGATTTCCTGGCCTTATTTACCCTTCCACATTCACTACACCTCTTCATTTCCAAAGCCACCAGGGGAGCACTCTGTCCCTGCCGGAAGGCTCGTCCTTCCCCCGCTCCTGCTCTGCACCAAGATGTTCTCTGTTCTGCTGCTGCTTCATGCATCTCCTGGCTCCCTGTCACTGAAGGAAAAGAAATCTGTTTACAAGATACAAACAGCTTTGTGTAAACCACACCACGAGCTGCCGATTGCGTGTTCTCCCAGCCCAGCAGTGCCTCCTTCCCCCAGCACAGAGCACTCCGTTAGCACAGCTCCAGGGGTGTGTTGCTATTAGGTCATGTCACCGGGGACTGGAAAGCACCAGACTATGCCCTGTGTCTTAAAAATCCAGATGTGTGATGGTTGTCTCATGATAGCCATCAGAAGTCCTGTTGTAATGATATTTCTAATAACTTATCCTTCAGGAGTTCTTAGGCTGGGATCAGCCCATGCTCGGAGCTGGAGCAAACTGTGCTCAGGTTTGCTGTGTGAAATAGTACTGAGGTCCTGGTGCTGCCTGTTCCCTGAGAAGATGGAGCTGTTACATTTTCCTGAGTCCACATGGTGTAACCAGATAATTTCTAGTTGGCAGGATAGATAGCAATGCTCAAACCACTAATATCACTTAATATAGTTGCACGAGATTAAATAAGAATACCCTTACTGTCAACCACACTCCCCTTTTTTATTACGTGATTATATGGTAATATGTTGTTATAGTAGTTTCCTTATATTTTTTCTTTCTATATGTTGATCATCTTGGGGCTGCAGCTGCAGCAGGAGTGGAAGCACCCAGGGAAATGACTCACCTCCCTCAGGCCAGATGTGGATTTTGACCCAGCAAACCAAAGGAACACTGACATAAAGGTGGAGTGTTGTATTATTCAGGGAACAAAATGTCACAGCAGATGACTGCCTTGAGTTTGGTGTGTTTCTTAATAGACTTGTGAAGCAAGTATGAAGGAAATGTCCTTACTGTTTATTACAAAAGGTCAAGTGTACAAACACCTGCAGCTGCAGACAATCTGAAATATGCTGTGGTTACACCAGGCAGTGCCCCACTCTGCTGCTGGGAGTGTCTAGCCACAAACAGAACTTGTTCAGGCTGGGGGAGGTTTGAAGAGACAGCAGGAGGCTCCTTTTTTTCTTTATGCTTCTTAAAAAGTCCCTCCCCTCTTCCCACTAAATGTACAAGCACTGTTGTGAGCAGTGGGATTTGCATTCTTTGCAGTCATGTCCCAGGACAGTCCTGGCACTGCAAACACATTTTCCCTGTGCAGTTTGCAGCAACAGTCAGGAGCATCCAAACTTTTGCAAAGCAAAGCTTGTTTAAAGGATGGGTTTAGTCCCGGTGAGCTCCAAGCGCTCCTCCTTGCAGGGTGGTCTGAAGTGTCCCTGTACCCTCCGAGTTTCAGAGGGAGCTTGGAAAACATGTAACCTTCCCCTAACGATCCCTAGGAGCAGGGAAGATGCCACCCCCCTTTCCCGGAGCTGGAAGGTGGAAAGGAGGAGGCTGGGATGCAGTGAAGGGCGGGTTTGCGGCTGTCCCGCTTCCCGCAGTCTCTGCCTTCCCCCGCTGGCCTTGCAGGAGCTCTGCAGCTTCTCCCCGTGACAATACCCCGTGGAAAACCCTCTGACCTGCGCGAAATTCGGAAGTAATGCACAGTCTCTCCCCTTCCCAGAAATCAGGCGGTGTGAGTGTGTTTGCACATGTGCACACGCCAAGTTTTAGCCCAGGGAGAGTTTTATACCTGACTTGCAGCCCGCTGGAATAATTTTATTACGGAAGCAGTGACATAACTTGATAGCAATGCACACAAGCACTCCAGTGCTGGGGGTTTATAAGGCTTTTATGAGGTGTGTGTACAGGAGGTGACATCCCCAGCACAGGCAGAGCTGGCAGTACCTGGCTGGGACCCTTCCAGCGAGGGGCTGGTGGCCCCAGGGTGTCTGGTAGCACTGTGGAGATGGCTCCTCGCACAGCAGACCTGGGAAAGGCACAAGGACATGAGTTCAAGGAGCTCATGGCAATGGTTGGCAGGATCTCCTTCACCTGAGAAATTCTTCTCCTTAGTTCTGACAGGCAACAACAACAAAAATTTTGTGGGTGCAGCTATTGATCAGCTTCAGGTGAGTTCAAAGCAGAGCTCCTTCTCTAACCCCTGCCAAAGATTATCTGCTCTTAGCGTGGCCAATGGCATCAGAGCCTTGTAGCAGTGGGTTTCTGCTGCTACAGGCAGTGAAACGAGATGTCCTGGCTGGTGCAGTAGCATTTGAGAGAGCTCAGATACCTCTGAACAGCCAGGTACCTCTGGAGCATCCCTGGGGACCAGGTGTTAATTAGAACGTAAAATTTCATCTGCAGTGATCTTGCATTACTGCTGTTCAGAGGATATAATTGTTAAAAACAAAGCCAGGCCCAGACCTTTATTAAATACCGCCTCTTTTATTAATGGCGGGGCTGCAGGGAGGCCTTCCACCTGCTGCTAGTCCAATGCAAGAAGAAAGTTCTCATGCAATTCTGTACAAAGGCAGACTTGGGAGTTCCAACCTCACAAACATGTCCAGCACTCCAAAGCAGCTTCTTGGTCTGTTGGAGTTACTCTTTTCAGCTGCTCCTTAGATCGTGGTGACTACACAGTTACAAAGGGCACATTGCAGGTGACTTAGCTCAATTAGTTGAGGTGATCTGTAGACTTGGGTTTGTGTTGGTTGATTACTTCGTGAATTTTCTCTTTAACAACAACTTCCGGAAATGGTGGTACTGGGAAACTTCTGGATATTTACATATGGGGTGTTGCTGACCTGACAGGCAGGCAGGCAGCAGCAGGCCAGAAATGAGGTAAGGGAAAGGGTGGAAGGGGGAGGTAACCGGGATAGGGAAATACAATAAACTGGGGTTTAAATTACATAGGGACTACACATTTAACTGGGGAAAAGAACATAGCAACTTGATCAAATAACTAACAAACAAACGAGTGGATAAAACGATAAGGTGAGCAACAATCTTTTTAACTCTTTTAGCAACTTTTCAGCTAAGACAATTTACCACAATAATCTTCCATCGCCCTATGATTTCTGAGTGTGCAGAGTCATGGCTAAAACTGGGCCAGAGACAAGAAAGACAAGTTTTGGCCAATTCATATGTGGGTGACATTCAGCACCCAATTTGCTTTGCAGAATCAGTAAATATGAGGAGCTATTGTAAACCTGAAAAAAAAATGCTTGTGCTACAAAATTGTAGTAAAAAAGAAAAAAATATGCCTTTGTAAAAAAATTGCATGGTTTGTATTGCCCATCCCTCTACTGTGTAGAAGCTGCCTGGAGAACAATACTTGTTCAGATGATGTTCTGGAGGGATTCATTCAGAAATTATGACACAAATGCAGTATGAGCAAAACAGCAGCTTCAATTTATCGAGTCATTGCATCACTGGAAGGCTGGAGAAGATCTCCAGGGTCAGAGAGTCCAATCTTTGACCTGTTATCTGCACTTACCTGATCTGCAGGGATCTCCATGCTGCCTTTTTTAGTGAGTTCACCTATGCAGTTTATGGGGTGAGCACAGAGAGCAGATTTGACACACGAACAAAATATGTAGGATTTAAAACTCTCCACGAACCTTGGTCATCTGTGCAGCTGCTCACCTCTTACCTGGGACCAGCTGCTGTGAACACCCCAGAGAGAGAGGATTTTAGCCTCCAAAGACCTCTGATGGTTTGACTCCCTCATCTGTGTGTCAGAGGGCCCAGAAGATCAGCTCTCTGCTGCAGGGAGCTGGCAATTCATCTGTTCAGCATTTTCCTGGCAGTGCAAGAGGTAAGAATAGGAAAGGTGGATAGCCAAGTCCAACTTCATAATTTCTAGTAAGATCAGATGAAAATACTGAGGAATTATTTTGCTTAACATAAGAATAGGGACTAGTTTTAATATTCAATATGATTAATTTCAACAAATTCTAAGTAGATTAATTATACATACACCATGTTTCTTTTCCCAGATGATCATTTACCCAGATAACTCTGCAAACCAACAATTAGAGCAGCATTCCCAGCTCTCTGATGATATTCTGTGGTGTTCCCAGGCTCAGGCTGCTCAGCTGAACGATGGGTGGGCTGTGCAGCAGCTGAGCACGGCTGTAACAGCATCGTGGAATGATAAAGCACCACGCAGGAAAGCGTGGGGCTCCTGTGCCAAAGGAGTTTCAAAGCAAAACTTACATTAAACTGGTCTTTTTTTCCTGGCTCTTAAATATGGCCAGAGGATGATGTTGGTTTATCTGCAGTTCCCAAACAGCTCATCATGCTGCAATCCTGTGAGGGAAGCCTTTGGTATCTTTCCAGTCTTTAGTTTTTTCTCAATTATTAATCTGAGGGTTGCTTAATTGCTAAGTCTCCTACTTTTAGATAATATGGGGAGGTGTGAAGAAAGTGCTGTTCAGACACAACTGGTCCCTTCTCAGCTTCAAAGGGAAAATAGAAATTCTCTCCCCGTTCCTTCTCTTGGGCTGTGGTGACACTGATGGCTCTTGCTGAGCTCTTGCTAAGGCTGCAGGCAGGGCACAGCCCTTTCCCAGCTCCTCCTGGGCAGCAGGAGCAGTGTGGGACTGGTTTTGACGGCTGGCTCCTGAGAGGAGTGCAGGCAGTGTGTGCAGGAGGAGCCTGCGGTGGACTCTGGGTCAGCACAGCAGATGTTTACTGCAGCCTGCTGCAGAGTGGGGCAGTTACAGGTGCTTGGTCACATGGTGTCCTAGGGTACAATGTAGAGATGTTCCCAAGAGTATGTATTCTATCACCATCTGCAAAAACCAGGTGGGGCAGTGATTCTAATCTCTGTGGCAGATATCCTCTGCTAATGGGCCATCTATTAAAAACCAGGTGGGGCAGTGTTCTTTATTATTCCCATAACTCACCCTTCCTCCAGGAAGATATCTTCTGTTAATGGCCATTGAGTCCCAGTGCGTGACTGATAAAATCACATCATCCCATTGTGAGATGCCCCACCTAGGGAGAGGAGCCAAGCCTTTCCTACTAGATAAAATCTGAGATTTAGAATACCAAGGCAGCCCTTATCCATTGGTTTCCAAAGGACAAGAGCTACCAGATCTTTCCACAGGATCACTGCTTCAACAAGACCACTTCATCTGGACTGCTGCCACCACCTGGACTAGCAGGGTGTCAGGTTTTATTCTGACTCTGTCAGCAGTTTTTTGTTTTGTACTATTGCATGTATTTTATTTTTCTTTTTTTTTTTTTTCTATTAAATTCTGTTTCTGACTTGGAGTCTCTCACTGGTTTTGCTTTCAAACCATTACAGATGGTAAGAAGAAATTCCTCCCTGGGAGGGTGGAGAGGCCCTGGCAGAGATTCCCAGAGCAGCTGTGGCTGCCCCTGGATCCCTGGCAGTGCCCAAGACCAGGCTGGACACTGGGTCTTGCAGCACCTGGGACTGTGGGAGGTGTCCCTGCCCCATGGCAGGGGTGGGACTGGGTGGGCTTTAAGGTCCCTTCCCACCCAAACCAGTCTGGGATTCTGTGATTTTTCTGTCTTTATTTTCACTTGTGAACAGATTCCAAGTCTACAGTGGTTTCACATCACTCACAGGGCTGCTCCATCCCTGTGTGCATTTGTAGGAGGAGATAGTGAGCAGGCAGCTCACAGTCCTGCTGTCCTTTCTCCGGGAACTATAAACACCAGTCTTTTTTCAAGTTTTCTATTTTCATTCTACATTTTAAAAATCAATTCTCTCACCCCTCAAAATCTTGCCTAATTGTCAGTCCAGGAATAAGCCTCATTCCTCTCAGGCATGGTGGGAATGTGCAGAATTTCTGCTGGGTGCCTTGATGCCTGTCGGTTGTGGCCTCAATGAGCTTATGCAGAGCTGTGCTCATACTGGAAATTAAACTTTCTCTTTAAAGAGTCTGCAAGATCAGCAGGGAGGATTTTAAGTTCTTCACAACAGAAGCTGTGTCCATTTGGCATCTACAGCCATTCCAAGGCAGACTGTGAAGTCTCCAGAGCAGTTTGATGATGCAGTGTTAAAACAACTTTCTGCCAGTGCTGGTAACCTGCCATGGCTTGGCCGAACTACCTGTAGCTAAAGAACCACATATGAATTTGCATTTTCAGAGGGAATTTCCTGTGAAGTCTGAATGCACTTTTTTAGTGACAGCAGCCTATTTGACACTGTCTTGGCTCACCTGAAGCACTCTTGGCTTTCACTGAGTGTCCACGTTCACATTGTGGCTATTGAAAAGTTATCAGAGAAGCTGTTCCATGTTTTCCAAGAAGCTGTTTTGAATTCTCCACTAAATGCTACGCAGAACTCTGCTGTGCTGCCATTTTTGGTGAGGTTTCAAATGGTTTATTTTTGTGCTATGATAAATTTTAATAATTGCTATAATATGCTATTAGTCAAAATGAAGGAGAAAGAAACCCAATTATTAAACTAGACTGCTGTGACTGGAATCTATAGCTGATATATTAGAGCCCAACTGTCATGCTTAATAATTAACTCAACCCGCTAGCAATACTGGAAAAGAAAATGAACATTAATAATGAGTTAACTGATCATTATTTCTTTTCCCTCCTACCATTAGAACAATATCTTGTGGTAGATCAATTAAACAATAATTTTACATCATATACACTGTGTGCTTCTACCAGTGCTTTGCTACCTCCTGCTTTCCCAACACTGCTTTTATGGAATTAATGCTTTTTTTCCAAGTCTTCCTTTGTTGCCTTCGGCTGTGTAAGGCCTGAGGGAGCCAGTACAGGCTGCAAATATTACTCAAAATGCTCTGTTTGCACCTGAACCAAAGAGGAATGATCCACATCCCCACTGACATGTGACTTGTGAGGACTTTCTGAGCACTCTGAGGCTTCTGATTCAGGTCCTTACTCATCACACCTCACCCTCCTGCTGCAGCCAAAATCTTGGCTTTGCTGTGGAGTGAATTCCCCCCAGGCTCAGCTGTGCTCCTCTCTCAGCAGGTTGGGAAACAGTTCTCTGCACAGGAATGCACCTGCCCACCCTGAAAGGTGTGCTGATGTCACCTAGAAAGCCCCACCTTTGGTGGAGTGGCTTCATGACCAAGATTTCCCCCAAATTATTTCAGAAACCTGGGGTTTTTCAGTGATAAATGTCCTTGCAGGGAGGATGGATAGGCTCTCGTTAAGCAGTGCCCTCAATCACACCTGGGAGCAACCTCAAGGGACTCATTTTAATTTGGATTTCATCTCTGCATCTCAGCAAGCTCTGCCAGCTTCATCTTGCAGTTTTTGCAAAAAGCACCGTTTGGGCTCTGAACCTGCTGATATTTGCAAGGAATTCTGAGAAACAGTAGAAACATTGCACAGATTCAGAGTGCTACCTGAAGTTATTGCAGATGATCCCTTGTGTATGTGGCAAAGGAGACCTGCCCTGTGAAATGCTTTGAGGCCTTCAGTGCCCACCAGAGAGCTCAGGATAAGCCAGATCCCTTTGTGCATTTACCTTTTTGTTTGGTTTTGTTTTTTATTGGAGGAGGAGCCCAAACTCTCCAAACAGAAACATGGACTTGATGTCAATAAGAGCTTGTCGAACACAGGGCAGTGCCCACGGTGTCCCAGTGAGCTGGAGGGATCGATTTCTTTTGCCCTTGCTGTTCCTGATGAGAGTGCTGGCTTTAGACACAGCTGTGTCTGGGGGATGGCTGAACTTGAAAACCTCTTTGCTTTTTCCCCATCCTCCACAAAGGCAGCATGTGCTTGGGCAGCAGCATTCGCTCCCCACTGCTGGCCTTTGCCATTCCTTCACCTGCTGTCCCCTGCTCCCCTGGGGATGGCCTGTAAGGTCCCTTCCAACCCAAACCAATCTGTGATTCCCTGCTTCTGTGATTCCCACTGCAGTCCCAGTCCCCTCCTGGTCTCCCAGTGCTGCCAGGAGCCAGGCACAGCTCCGATGGCTGAGTGTGACCAGCTCCAGCCTGGCTGGGGGAGTCCCAGGGCTGGGGATGTGTCCAGGAGGGCAGAGCTGAGCTGGCTCCAAAGCAGCACAGCCCCTGTTCAGCAGTGACTGGGGCAGCTGAATCCATTTCCTGCAGGATGTTAAGCTCCAGCTCAGGGTTTCAGGTTATTCCAGGAAATCTCCCCATGAGCTTGCCTCAGAGGTCAGCTGCTCCTGAGCACCAAAGCAGCAGGAAAACGACTTCCAGCCCTCACCTGGGTGCCAGCAATAAATTAAGTGATGAAATACCAGAAAAGCACCTATGAAAGAAGTTGTCCTGCAGCTTGAGAAGGAAAAATAAAGGAAATCCCTGGACTTAGGAGTTGGTTGTAGGACTGAGAAAGGAGGGAATGCTGCTTTTGCATATGAAAGAAACATCGTAGTACCTTTAGACTGAAAAGGCATAAACACTCTTTGTAGAGAAGACTTTCCCAAATCTGAAGTTAGCTGTAGCAATGGTGGGAGTAATTGGGAGTGGTGACTCACTGCATAGAGGGTATTTACTCACCCAGTTAGATAAACCCCCTGATGCCAACGTTATCTGACACTTTTCATTTTTCTATATTTAACAGAAACCAAAGTACATGTCTCCACTCCAGGAACCATTGCCAAGGAGATGATTATTCATTAACTCTGTGTAAGGAAAAATGGGCTTAGCAACATCTAAGATCTCTGGGGGGAGTCTCTACATTAATTTCCTGTCAAATTCCTGTTGGTATTCTGTGTAAGCATTACTCCAAATTAATAATGCAAAATAACTAGAAAGTACCAGAAATCCCAAGGCAAATATTGCAATTTTTAGCCAAAATGGGTTTAATTGGTATTGTTTTATGCATCCTTTGCCTCCGAAACGTGAACTGTTTCTGGTGCTGTTACCTGAATAATTGACTTTCTAGAGAAACTACAGCTAAAGGACATTTTGCCTCTCAATTAGAAATGGTGGAATAATATTTGCTAATAATGTACTTGATTGATTTACACCATCATTGTTGAGCATATTTCTTATTAATAAATGCCTCCATTAGCAGATCATTGTCATAGAATATACATAAATTATTTGGGATGCTTCCCCCCCATCAGTCACTGAATGCATTATTCTTTAATATTTCTATTCATTAAGCCAGCTGCATTCCATTAAGAAAACAATATAAACCATAGTTCAGGGAAAGACTCTGTAATGCTTTAAAAATCCACTGGGAATATTTCTGTCAGATCAACATTTTTATAGCTATAATCTTTTAACCTGAGTCTGATTTGCAGAAATCACCAGAACCTTTGGGATAAACAACCCTGTGTGTGCAGAGCCCAGCTCTGCCTGGGACACAGAGGGGGTTGTGAGAGGGGAGGGCTGCTGGTGTGGGGTGTGCATGGGCTGAGGGTTCTAAAATAAGCCCTTGGCTCTGTGGGGCCATGCTGAAGTGCCTGCAGTGCAGCAGAACCTGAGCACAGCCTTTTCTGAGGGAAAACTCTGGAAACTTGGCCCATTAGGAAATGCAGGAGGGCTGGTGCTGCTGTCTCTGCCTGCCCCAGAGCTGGACTTCAGCATCCTTTCACATTGAAATCCCCCCAATAACTGTACAGTTAATGACTATCTGGCAGTAAGAGTTGAATGCAATTCATGCACATTGCTTAAATCTTGGGAGAAGGTCTCACCCTGGCAGCAGTCTCACAGTACTCACCAAAGCACCCACTACCATTTTTCCCACAATTAGGTGAGAAACCTTTGGGCATTTAACATTATCTCCTATAAATTCTCCACCTAATCATCCAAAGAGGAGCCAGCATCATTCTGATGTTTAAGCAGGAATAATCCCCTTTTCATTTCAAGAGTCTACTCCCTCATTTTTATTCCTGTGACTAATTGATCACGCATTCCTTGCTGATAAATGCCCGTTAATGTGGTTGGTGGCAGGAATTAATGAAACCATAAATTGCACATAGTCTGTGGTGATTCTTCCCATTGCAGTCTGTCTGGGAGATGAAATTCCTTAGCAGTGCAGTGTGTCAGGGCATGAGAATGCCTTTGTTCTGGGGAGAGCTGCAGCACCACAACCACTTCAAAGGTGGATGGAGAGCGAGGGGGGCTGAAAGCACTGATCTGGTGTGACACAGCACTCCCTAGCACTGCAATGCAATGGTGGAGGTAGGTGAGAAAGAAAAGGGTCAAATGCCATCCACAAAACAACCCAAACCCATACACCTCAGGTATAATCTGCATTCAGTTTAATTAGTTTAACTGGGCTGGAGATGATGGAAAAGAAGCAACAGTCCCATTAAAGAACAAACCTTGCTTTACACCCATAGTGAGCAGCAGCAGTGAAGAATTGAGCATCACCCCTGGAAGTGTTGGGCATTGGGGCTGGGAGCACCCTGGGGCAGTGGGAGGGCTCCCTGCCCATGGCAGGGGTGGAATGAGATGAGCTTTTTTCCTTTCCCACACAAACCACTCCACGATTCTATGATTCATCCCAAGGTTTATCCATATACTTTGATGTTTTGTTGCTGCAGCAGCTCCCTGACAGCTCTGAGAACCCCAGCACCCAAACCAACTTGCAGGGAGACCTCTCTTGGCCTTGCAGTCATCAGGGTGAACACTGCAACAGCAGTGGCTCCTTGTGAAATACCCTCCTGCTCGTTCCTGCTGCTTGGCTGACATGGCTGCAGCCAGCCTCACCTCCCAGGCTCTTTGGAAGAAGCTGCAGCAGAGCTGGTTGCTGATATCAGTAAAGAGATTCCCCTGTGCCTTCCTGCCAGCAGGGCTGCACACCTTGTGCTCTGCAGCTCCAGGCAGAAGGGGCTCATTGATGGTCACTGGGCAGCTCCTGTGTGCCCTGGGGCAGGGGGAGTCAGCCAAGAGGATCCCATGGCTCTGAGGGGAAGAACAGAAAGGAGAAGAGGCAAAAGAATAAAACAGAAAGGCCAAATCCACTCTTGCCTGGTAAGTGCTGTCGTGGGATTTCTGACACCACTTGGGGCTCCATGGAGTGTTGGCTGCATGAACTTCCACCACTGTATCACAGAATTGAAGTTGAGCTCCTGAGGGCATTTCCTGAACTACTAACTCAAAAAAAAGTACATAACTTTTTTTTTTTATCATTGAGATTTTTCTCTTACATCTCTCTCACTCGCTAGGTACAATATATCTAATGTAAAACTTGACAGGGGCATGGAATATTGCTCAAAGGTAGTGGCTAGTGATGAAATACCATCCAGTGCCTTTTTCTCCCCAAAGATTTGCAGGCCAGACTGGTGCACATGTACACAGTGTGCTCTTACAGACTTCTGTGGTGGTTTGGGCTTATATTGTGATGCTGGTTTTGTACTAAATTTTTAATGTGTTCTCTATGTAATTATGCTCTATGTGTTATCATGTTATTTCCAAACTTGGATTGCTTCCATCATCTAATGAAAGTACTGAAAAAAAATCTATTTACAGCTGTCTTGAAAAATCTGGAGAGGTTTTTGCTCCTGCTAATGGGCCCTGCTATAATATCACCTATGAGACCCAAATTCTATTGCTAGGCCAATGTTCCAAGTCAGTGACAAAATCAATGGGTGTTTAAAAAAGAGGTTATTGTGAGTCTGTGTCTCAGGAATATCAAATGGCATTTCATAAACAGACAGCATTTCTAATTACAAGTTTATCCTGGGTCACTGCTTTTTGAAAGACTTTTTCTGGGACTGACAAACCAGGGAAAAGGGCAGCTGGCCCTTTTTTTTCTGGCCTCCAGAAAGGACTGGAGTTGGCTCTGCCCATCTCACCTTGGGCAGGCCATGTTTACCAGGTGCTTTATGGGGGGCTCAGGATTTGCAGTAATTCATTGCTTTTTTTTTTCTGCTAAGGTTTTTATGAGTTAAAATAGGAATGTTTCACCCAAATTTATTAAATCACAATCAAAACTTTAACTCAAGTTGCTGGGAGAAGGGAGGTTCTTCACACCTGAGAAGAAGTGGAGGGGTGAATTTCAGATATGTGCTGTGGATCTGCTGCAATCCCCAGTTATTTTTGGGTAGTGCCTGCCAGAAGACCTTGCTGACATACTCACTTCATGATGATAACTCTTGGATGAGTTTCCCAAGCAACAAGGCAATGGCTGTGCTGCTTCCCACTCTCACTAAAGGCAAACCAGGTGCTTAAAGGATTACTAAAGCAGAACAAATATTTTAAAATTGTAAATATGAGTGAGAAGAAATGAATTACGTAATGTAAAAAGGCAAATTAGTGTGACATTTAGGAAAAAGGAAGTGTAAATTTTGTATTAGAAACATCTTCACAGATGGACATATCAGGCTGTGACAAAAGCCAGTCAGAAGTTTCAGGATGAAGTTTCAGATGAAAGGGTGGATGAGTTGTTCTAAGCCAACATTTGATAGCTCGTATGGGAATTTGGAAGACAAACTAGGGATATACTATCAGCCCATTGTAGTGCTGGACTAAAAGGGCTCTTGATAGGTTTTTCTTCAAAGTGAATAAAAGTGGGAGGCTAACTGGCTTGCCAAAAGGAATAGTTAGCAATTAATGACAAATAGCTTTGCTCTTTGTAGGCTTAACAGATGCAAGGATGGGACAAACATTTCTCTGGCCCTGATTCAGCAGGTTCACGGGGGTCACACAATTCACAGCACAAAGCTCTGGCCTGACCTGCAGAGTGATCTGCTGGAGAGCCACAGATCACAGGAAAGCCTTTGATCTCTGTGTGTGCCTGCCAGTTGGCCACTGCTGTGTCAGAAATGCCTCTGCTGTTAGTGGGGAATGGGAGTGGGATAAAGGAGAATTTCCTGCTGTACACAGAGCTCCAGCCTCCTCCTGCCTCCAGAATGTTCTGTGGCTCCAGAACCAGCTGGATGGCCACACTTCTCTGTACTCCTCCACAGACCACATGGAGAAACAAGCAAAGCCAAGCTCAAAGACCCTCAGATGAGCTGGATTAAGCAATGTGTGGCCACAGAACATTTCCTCTGGGTGCACAGGGAGACTCCCATCATTTCTAGAGCTGCCTCAGCTACCAGCAGTGGCAGGGGTGGCTGTGTTGTCCCAGCACTGCCCACCTTGCAAGGATGCAAGCTTTGGTGCTGCAGCAGCTCCCTGACAGCTCTGAGAACCCCAGCACCCAAAACAATTTGCAGGGAAACCTCTCTTGGCCTTGCAGCTTGCAATGGGCATGCAGTCAACCTGCAGCAAGGAAAAGGTGGGAAGGTGAGTGTGCCTGGGATTTGCAGGGAGACATGAGGCTGAATGCCCCGAGTGCCCAAAGCACATTTAAAAGTGTTTGCTTTGATGAGCTGGCCACGCAGAATTTCTCTGAGGAGCTGAGCAGCGAGGAAGAAGAGGTGCAAAACTCTTCAGGCCAGGATGCTGCATAATGAGGTGATGAAGATGGTACAATGAGGTGGGAGCAGGACCAGATCAAAGGGATGCATTGTTCCCTGCCTGCAGCCAGGAGGGAGTGGGGAACGTGTGAGCTGCTGGAGGGGAACGAGTCCAGGGGGAGGAGAGGGATTGTTTTGGGGAAAGGAGAGGCTGGAAGGGGTCCCAGAACAGCCCTGCTCTGCTGGGAAACGTCAGGGTGAGCAGCACAGGGCTCTGGTGGGATGGCAGGAGCAGCTCTGGGAAGGAGATGATGGAACTGACTGCCACAGCCTGTTCCCTGCCTCACAACAGCCTCTCCTCTCCAGCTTGCTCCAAGCAACAGCCTGATTCCTGAGATCCTGCAGAGAGCTGGTTCCTTGGAAAGAAGAGCTACACCTGACAGTCCTGGACTTCATTGAAGCTGGGAGTATTCTGGTCAAGTACTGGTTAGAGACACTTAAGGATGAGTGAAAAAGTGTTGAGGTTTATTTATTTGTTTGTTTGTTCTTGTGAGCTGTTCTCTGTTTGCTAAACTGCATTCCACTCTAAACTGGCCTTGTGACTCTCTGTGACTGGTTACACCAAAGGACAGGCAAGGAGGCCACTACTGCCTCTGAACACCCCACTGGTGTTCTTTCTTGCATAACAGCAGCATGAGCCATGAAGGACGGCCCCAGCATTTTTGAAACCCAGTCCCAAGCTGACACAGTGCTGGGATGTCATTCCATTGCACAACAGCATGGCAAGCTGCTCTGGGATAGAGGTGGAGCAATTTTCTCTGTAGCTCTCGAGGACCTGGATAAACCACATTTATTTTTCACACCACTTAAGGATTTATGGGAAATGTTGACGTGGTTGTGTCTGCCTGTCAAGGCTACAACAGCAGCTTCAGCATTTTTTGGCACAGCTCTTTAAAATCCAACTGTTTAACCAACTTGTCATCTGTGTATTACAGTAAAAAAAGGGTAAGTTTGTTTTGCACTTCAGGGATCTATTCAGATAATCTCATCTCCTTAGTAATGAATAAAATGAGGCGTGATTTTCACATGTATATATTCAAACTGCAGCTACCAGCCTGTTCCTCATCTTCCAGGGGCAATGCCTCCAGCTCATACATTGATTTGATATTTTTATGGGTTTTTTTAGCAATTTTCTTTCCATAACAGGTACAGAAATCTGAGCATACATTCCTGTGTACTGTGTATTGCATTATAAACAGGAACTCATTTCTTTGGGCATTAAATTCAGTTTACAAAATAATGTTCTTACTGCAGCCAGGACTGCCAAGCAAAATATTTGTGTGTTTACTGCTCTGACAGCCTGGCAGTTGGAGTAGGGTGGGTGGAAGCAGTGTCACAGCATTTACCTTTGTTAAGCAGCAAGGGCTTGAAAGAGGATTTTATACATTAAAAGCCTAGAAAGGGTTGAGGAGAGGGCTGAGGCTTAGGGTGATAAATGTCTGAGAGACTTACTATAGGAACTTGGGTAGAATTAGAGAAAAACCAAAAATTCAGATCAGCCTCCGAGATAAAATCCTTGGGGAGTAGTGCAAAGGCTGGAAAGTGAGACTGGGGCTAAAGCAGGAAAATGAGAGAACCAAACAGAGACTTTGGTTTTGCTCTGTCAAAGCTTTTGCTTTTTATCCAGTCAGTCTAAACAACTGTGGATAATCCAGCAGTGATGCTGCAATTCTAATAGTCACCTGAATTTTCATGTGAAATAGTTTCTGGTTTTCATTGCTGAAAAAAAAAAATCATTAAGAAGATTTAGGCTTATTTAAAGCCCTGCCTAGTTTCTGAAGGTGCCCATTGGTGAAGGTACAATTCCAGTCCATGGTGGTTGCCCTGCCCTTGCCCTGTTCTCTCCTCCCACCCAACAATTCCACCCCAAAAGCTTCAGGAGACAGAGGTTGGAATGGTTTTCATTAGGCAGAAAGGCTTAAGGGAGGTTTTTCTGTTGATTTTTACGGCTAGGGGATGACCAGGAAGGAATCCAGCCTGGCTTTCAGATCCCAGGTTTGAGTCTGTAGTCTGAGCAATAAATTAAAAAAAAAAAAAAAAAAAAAAAAAAAAAAAAAAAAAAAAAAAAAAAAAAAAAATCCCCCTGTGAACTGAGCCTACATTATCATTCCCTATGGATTCCCAGGGCATTATGAAACCCCACCAGGCCAGCTTCCAAGTGTCCAACTGGAAGTTCACTGGGAAAAAGCAGTCACTGACAGGAGCTTGGAGCTGAACCAAAGGCACAATGGACACTGTGGGATCGGGTGCTGTGCAGCCCCAGCTTTGTGTCTCCCACCACCACCATGACTGGCCAGTGCCAGGGGAAGTGCTGCATGAAAAACTTCATAGAAAATCACAAATACTTTTGAAAAGGCCCAGATTTACCCATTCTTTTGGAAATACCAACACAAATTCATGTGTGTGTCCTAGCACAGAATGTCAGTAAGTACTGACACCACACTAATGGTTGTGAAAGGAAAGGGAAATGGAGATGGATTGGGGAGTGTTCAGTCACTGACTGCCTGTGTTGTGATTCCTGGCAAGTAATGACTCTTTTTTTTCTGGTTAATTCAGCAAGAAAGCACAGCAGATCCTACAATTCAGGTGCCTGCTGCTATCCTTCTGGTAAGAACCCTCCAGCTGCCTGGAAGCTGCCTGCATGGTAACACTGCCAGTGAGGCAGACTGGTGAGCATCATCTTACCAAAAACCAGCCCCAGCAACACAAAGCATGCAACTCATTAGGTCACCCTCTATGATCTCCTGAGTTCCAAAACCTCCTCAAGTCCGAGGAATTCTGATTAGGAGGAGGGTTTGAGTTAGAAGGAGTCCTGTGGTTTGACAGAGCAGAAGGAGGGAGGGCTGGAAGCCCCCAGGCAGGGCTGTACTGCACAGGCAGTGCCTGGAGATGCTGCTGCAGAGGTGTCAATGTGCCTGTGGACAGCTCTGTGGGAGAAGTTTCCTTGCAAATTCTAAATCAACACAAAAAACTTGTGTGAGTGAGTTTCAGAAGCCATGCAGCCTCCCCTGAGGAGCTGTATGTGTCACAGGTGCCTGTAAGGATCCTGTGTGTCCCATTCCAGGTGAGCCTGCAGGGACCAGGACAGCCTCAGCTGCTCCAGTCACAGCCACTGCTCCCTCTGATGGGCACCAGGCACCTCCAGTCTCCTGTGGGTACCGTGAAATTAGGTGTTTGGAAAAACTTGACAATATGAGAGTATATTGGAGCATTTCTTGGATCAGACTGCTGCATTACTCATGCATCATTAATTCTCCAAATATTCTCCAAATATTTCCTAACATTGGGCCGTAGTCTGTTAAAGAGACAGAGCAGCTTGCTCAGGTTAAAGCACGGGGTCAGACATGGCCTTGGCCAGGCAGCTCCAGGGCAGGAGGGGAGGGAGAGCCCCAGGTGGGGCTGGTGCTGCAGGGAGCCTGGCTGTGCTCACACAGGTTCCCATTTCCCACTGCAGGCTGTACACTGTGCCTTTTACCAGCCCCCACTGCACATCTCATTGTTGGTGCTCACATTGCCTCACTCCCAGGCAGGATCCTCTGCTGTCACAGCAGACCAATTTAATGCTCTTTTTTGGCATTCCATCTGTAATTAAAACCAGTGCTAGCTTTGCCTGAGTTTGCAGAGAACGCAGCACTGATGGCATTGGCACTGCAGAGTCACTACCTCTGGTTTTTAGTTCCTGCCCCTCAGGTGAGATTCTCCACTTTCCAGGCTTAGAGCTGCCCTGGCACTTTCACTACATTTGTTATTGCCATGGCAGAAGCACAAACAGAATGTCAAGTGAGCCTCATTTTCTCTCTTCTCTACGTTGGTCCAGAATGATGCTACCCACTGCTTTACTGCTCGTGTCCCATCTCCTGTGAAACTGATAGCTGGGCACAACACTTCAGAACTGAGAGTAGCTGGGAGCATGACAGCAACCAGCTGCTTTATTGAGCTTTTTTCCTGGATGGGTGAAGCCTTCCCCTGCATTTTAAGGTCATCTATTAAGATGGAGTGTGGAATTGGTAAATGACAGAAGAAGGGACCTTAGGGAGAGGCTGCTCTGAGCTCAGCATGCATTCCCACTGCCAGAACTGGGTCATATTTTGTTGCATATAGGTAATCTTTTATAAAAGAAAAGCCTTATCAAATCAGGCCTTACTCTACTGAATTACCAGGTAGTCTGTGAGTTTCCATAAGAAAGAATCAGAGGAATAAAAAGCAGTTAGCACAACAAACTATTCAGTCTGCATCTGTAAAAAACAAGAAATCTGTCCCATGTGAATCAGTAAACAAAATATGTAAACTATCCAAGAATAGAGAGGTTTGATAAACATATAAAATGCCATTTACTAACCAATAAATTGAGTAGCAAAGAAGTTATAAACCAATTAGAGTTATAAATAATATCTTGAAAACTGTATAAAATGGGCTATAACATTTAAGATTGGCTTTTTCTACGTGAAAAAACCTGAATCTCATCTGCTTACTATTGCAACAATATTCCATGGCTTTCTCCAGTATTTAGATGCTTTGTAGGTAGATACCATTTTAATTACATCCACAGAGGATGGAACCAGGGCTGTGTGCAAACACAGCCATCCCTGAGAGGAAATGCTCACAGCTCTGCTGGCTCTTGCTGAGCTAAGTGGAAGTGGGTCTGAGCATCCCCCAGTTCCCATGGGACTGCAGGCTCAGCTCGAGCACCCTGAGCTGGGGCAGCCTCTCCTGTGGGGGATGCACAAGCAGGAGGGAACAGGGAGTAGGACAGCTTGGATAAACCAGGTAATCCCAGGGACATTCCTTCTGCAGCAGAATGAATTTTGCTGTAAAACCTTATCATCTGTGTTTGCCCTTGCATATGGAAGACTTTAGTTTGGAGGATGCTTTTTTCATTTTTTTTTTTTAATAATTTAAAATATATTTTAGTGGAATTACTGATTATAGATATCCCTGCTGGCTATGTGCAGAAATCTGAAAGGAAAGTATCTCTGCTTTTGGGAGCTGATGACTCTTTGTCACGGCACCAATTTCTTGAAGCACAACCAGTTTTCTATTTAATCCTTCTCGTGTGTTATTTCTCTTTATGCTGCAATGTTGTTTTTTTTACAGAAATGATGCTCTTGTGTATCATGTACAAAGCAGACTTTAAATCAGAAGATAATTTCAGTGCTTACCAGATGGAATTTGGGAGGCACAATGAGGGCAGGTGAAAAGCTAGAAAGCCCCAGTGGCAGGGATTTTGTGGAGCTTTTGAACCAACTTTCCATCACTACAACTTGCTGCACAGTTAAAGCTTGTCACCAGCAATGGAACTACAGAAAGATAAAGTGAGAGACTCCAGTGGGAAACCTGAAGGTGGAGGGGAAGGCTGTTCAGCACCACTTGAGAAGCCAGGAAATTCAGTTGCTGCAGTTCTGAACAATTTTCTCATCTCTGCCATGTCAGGTGGGTGTTAATGCTTCCACGTTGTTACCAGCACAGGGATTTGCTGTGAAGAAAGAAGGAAAGTGTGACAGCAGCACAGGCAGGTGTCAGCAGCAGAGGGCCAGGTGGTGCAGGGTGGTGCTGGAGGGGTCCTGCCTCCACATCTGTCATCACCCAGGCTGCAGGACAGGTGAGAGGAGAAATACAAATAGCCATGAAAGCAGTAAAGTAAACTATTTATATGGAAGGTCAAAGCTGCTTTATTGTTTTTATCAGCTAGATTAGGGTGAAAAATGAGAAATGCTGGGAGTGTTCCTGCAAATGTTGCACAGCTCTGGGGCTGTGAACTACACACAACAGCCAGGCCACCAAGCCTGCCAGAGTTCAAGGAGAGTCTGGAGAATGCTCTCAGGCTTGTGGTGGGAATTTTGGGGGTGCTGTGCAGGGCCAGGAGCTGGACTGACATTCTCTGTATGTCCTTTCCAGCTCAGGACGCTCTACGACTCTCTGACTTGGTGAGTGGTGAATTACCCACGTGTTTCCTGGGCTTGTGGGCTTAGCCTGGAATGTTAAATGGCTGTGGCAGAACTTCCTTAGCACAGATAGCTGCTTTGTGTCCTCAGTAGCTTTTCCAAGCAGCACTTCTTCCTTTCCCACCTTCTCTCTGCGGGCTCTGAGGCTGCTGAACAGATCTAAGCACACAGTTTTTTAATGTGTCTCAGGAGTTGGCTTAGTCATTTAATGATTTTGTGTATCTATAGCTCTTTTCCTGTCCTAGATGCCCTCTCTCTCCAAAGCCTCTGCATGGCACAAAGGTGCCTCTGGAAAGAAAGTGATTGTCACCTAAAACCTCCTTGGGATCAGTGACCTGCCAATCAGGTACTATCCATGATGTGGGTGATTCTGAATATCAACACAGCTCACCTAGCACCTCCCATCCTGCAGTTAAGAAGTGCCAGCAGGGATGAAGGATAAATAAGGGTGTCATTAAGCTAATGAGATCCATATGCTTGTGCAGTCAAAGAAAAGTGAACTAAATGCATTCAAGAGCCAAAGAGCAGATGAATGAACCACGACAGACATCCTAAATCATGTTTAAAAGGCAAATATTGATATTTCTCACGCTTTTCTCCTGTATGCAAATCACATCTCAATAAGGCATCTGGTAGAAGAGAACATATTTTGCCTTTGAGCTCAGATGCAAACGACGCAAACCCAACTTGAGAGAGTAGCTGGAGGCTGCCATGATTCCTGGAGACCACAGACACTTGGGAGTCACAAACCAGACTTGCCATCATGATAGATGCTGAGCCTGAAAGTCATTTATATGCAAATCTGCACAAATTAATTGGAGGGGGTTTTTTTCCTAAAAATGCAAACCACACATTTTTCTCCTGGGATCAAACTGCAAATGTTGGTTTTGGGGAATCCAGAAATAGTTGCAGTCAGAAAGCACTTCAGTACCAGAGAAATTATATTCTTTCTTCTGTTTCCATGTTACTTGTACAGAAGGGAAAAAAGAGAATCCAACCAGCATTAATGAGCTTGCTATTATTTTTCAGTAAAGGTGTAACTCGGAGAATTTTCACATTGCAATGCACTTGCTCTCTATTGCTGCTGGAACTGACATTTATTGTGTTGCAAGGTCAGTAAGATCAGCCCACCTTTCTCCATCAGTGACATAATTTAATTGGGCAAATTATGTCTCGTACATAGTGGTGGCAGAGGGCTTCGAGCTTCAGGCTCCCCTCCTGAGAAAATGCCCAAATCCCTCTCCTTGCCTTTAATGTGCTGCTTTGAGTGCACAGAGCTCCCAGCTGAGTTGGTGTGGGGTGGAGGAGCTACTCTGCCTGTGAGAAGCTGTCACTGCACCAGGCATGGTTGTCACAGCACAGGCACATGGCTGCTGCTGCTTGTGATTAAGGTTTGAATTGTGAATTTAGGGCGAATAGGCTTTAAGGTCTCTTCCAACACCAGACATTCTGTGGTTCTGTGATTCTGCAATATATCACATGCCTGGGCTAGGGGAGCAAGCTGAGGCTGCTAAATAATGTTTGGCTTAAGGGCAGTCAGATGTGTTTTCTTATCTGATATCCTTCTCATATATATGTGTTTTTGCCTTGTGATGATATTCTTATTTTTCTCACCACCCTTTCAGGGAACAGGAAGAAAAGAGACACCCTTTCCCTTGGCTTCCTCGACTATCTTCCTGAAAGGCCAAAAGCTGTGGATGCTCATCAGATTGAGTTCACCTGCCTCAGTGCTGGAGGGCTGAGCAGGGCAGCACGTGTGGACACACTGTCACAAACAGACTCTACACCAGCACCCATAGCAAGAGATGGAAATGTCTGGAAATAACATTTGTGGGTTTCAGCCAAGCAAAGATTTTCATAAAACACAGTTTCAGGCTGGTAGCCCAGAGCTTCCAGACTTCCTGCATGTTGGAGTGGGAAGGTAGAGCTTTAAAGCTGTAAAATGATGATAACTGAACCCAAAATGGAGAAATTGAGTGTAGAAAGCACTGGCTGGTTAGCACCAGCTAGGGACTTGCCTCCCAGCTCCTCTGAATGATCTGATTACACAAGTAGTTGTTGTGGTTTGTGTTTGTTTTGTTTCTATCCCTGCTGTTCTGGGATTTGACCACATTGCAACATCTCCAGCTCGGTGCCTGCTGCAAAGGGCTCCTCGTGGTCCACAGCACTCCTCTAATCACTGAAATATGACCCAGCTCGTGGGATTGGGGCCGGTGCTCCAAGTGTGACCTCAGTGCTGCTTATCAGACTCTTCTGCAGCCAGGCGTGGCACTGTCCCGTGCTGGCGGCGCTGCCAGGCGATTAATTAATGCGCTAATGACACTCCCTGCCCTCGCTTCACATGGTAAAGGCATCAAGAGATCACAACAGTTCTCCTTGGCAGGTGAAAGGAAATCCCTCTCCTCCAGATTAAGTGAATTAAGATGAGAGTGACATTCCTGCTTCACGAGGAGTACAGCAAAGGCTTTTTTATGGCTCAGGATAGAGCAGAATAGTTGCATTTTCCCTTTTCTTCTCACTCACCCAAAAGGTTTAGTTTGGGAGCTCATAATAACCAGCCTCATGAAGTGTACCATATGTTTTAGGCTTTTTTTAATTACTGTAGCCTTTACAGCCCCAGCTAAATGTCATACTTGGTGCTTTGTTTTACAATTAAATCTCTCCTTTGGGGAGTTCCTAAAATCTTTTTCTCTCGTTGTCTGTGAAGTGTAAAGTAGAACTGCAAATTTACATTACTCTGGGCAAACAACAGTTCTGCTTAGAAAATAAACTTTAAAGTGTTATTATATGAAGATGCTTTTTATTAAATGCTGTGTTGGTGCCACATAACAAGAATGCAGGCGATAAAGGATATTTCCACTCTCTCTTCATTGCCTTGCATAAGGCAAACTGTTGTTTTATAATTTGAAGATAAAGGTCTACACAAAATAAAATAATAATTTAAAAAAAAAAGCCAGCATCAGCCCAGGTCTCCACACGTTCTAAAGATCTCAGTGCTAAAAGGATGATTTTACATCTTGAGCAGACTGTTGGTTATTGCTGAAGGACTTGGATCTATTTACAGCCCTCTCCCACTCCTCAAACCCACATACTTTTTCTGCAAAGAGCTTTTTTGCCCACAGATAAGTCTCATTAAAATAAAACCTAAAAAACCTCCTTACTAACAGCAAGGTTAAATGCAGCCCTTCTGAGCCTCCTGTGGAGACTGCTGAAGGTGTGCTGGAGCACTTCTTACTGCAAACCAGCTCCTGGCTGCAGGGCTGGGAGTGTGACTGCCCTGGGCTCCAGAGGATCCCCAAAACATCAAACATCAGAGCTCCCCTGTAGGGTAGGAAAAGGATTTCCCCCCACCTTGAGGCATCCCCTGGTGTGGGATATAGGGTTCTGGCCCTGGCATGGCTTTGTCTGGCACCGTAAGGAGCTGTGGCCACTCTCATCACAAATGTCACCAGCTTCTGGCAGTAATTCCTAACTACATTTTGTGCTACTCTATGTACATAACACTGAAGAGGGAAATACCCATTTTCCAGTTTCTCTGTGAGTGGTGCTGATTTGCCACAGAAGCACTGCAGTTCAGGGGGAGATCAGTTTAATTTATTGCTGATTAGAATAGAGATTATCAGAAAGAAAAACATAAAACACCTTCCTCCCCCTCCTCTCTCCTTGGTGTCAGTGGGCTGTTTCTGACTCTTCTTTCCTCACAGCCCTGTGGTATTTTAATCATTCTCTGCTCCCTCAGCCTCAGGAACAGGGAAATGGGATCCTTTTTGTGTGTGGAAACCACAAGAAATGGAAACAGCCATGCTGCTCTGAAGGTGTTTCCAAAGAGGAAAGCAGGAAAGTGGTGTGGCCGGGGGGTCTGTGCTGATGAGCAGCTAGCTCAGTGCTTTGGCAGTGCCAGTGTTCAGATCTCACTTTAAGGATAACAATAAACAAACACAGTTTCCTCCAGGACCCTTTTTCTTTCCCAGAGATGTTCATGGCTTACACTGGAGACCACTGGAGTGGGAGCTGTGGGCAGCAGGGATCTGCCTGAATACCTCTCCAGAGCAGCACTGCCCAGAAACTGGAACGTGCTGGGGGAACAGACAGGGTTATTACAGGTCAAACCCTCACTGCAGGGTTTTTTTTTCCCCTATTTATTTATTTTTTCTTTCTGATGGTTATAACACTAATGGGCCACATTTTTCATCCTCTCTGGCACTTTTAACGAAAAACAGGGATATAGGAATATCCCTAAACAGTTTACATGTGTGTTCTGAATC
Source organism: Oenanthe melanoleuca (assembly GCF_029582105.1). Classification (NCBI taxonomy): domain Eukaryota; kingdom Metazoa; phylum Chordata; class Aves; order Passeriformes; family Muscicapidae; genus Oenanthe; species Oenanthe melanoleuca. The sequence continues at coordinate 19,382,509 of NC_079346.1, forward strand.
TCGAAGTATATACCCAGCCAAATTTCAGGAGGGAGACTGGAGACAGCTGTGAAAGGGGTGTTGCTGCTGCCTGAGTTACAGGGTCAGCTATTCCCTTCAGCAGTAATGGGAGCCAGGTCCAAGGCAATCATGGGCTGGCCTTTGGGCATGAGCTAACCATGGCTGCACAGTATCCCAGCCCTGCTGTATTTCTGCACAGCACTGTCCATAAATTCAGAAAGGAAGTAAGTGCTGCACATGGATGCCTCTTGCATGGGTCCAGCCCCAATGCTGCAGTTTCAGCCATGGTGGAAAAACAGAAAATTAAACATTGCAGTTGGTTTTTCCAGAGCAGGTAATATTAGGAGTAATTTTTAACTTTGAACTGAGATGATTTTGTGTGAACTGGGAATATTTATACAGGATGAGATGTCCAAACTGTCCCTGCAGGGCTTGTGAGCTGGTTTTGTTCAGAACTTGGCTGTCTGTGCTGCCCAAAACAGGGAAGTTTGCCTTGTGTTTCACATGTTATTAGAGATCCATCACAGCAGAAGTCAAAACTAACCAGCTCTCATGGCCTTCAGCTTTCCAGGATTTAATCATCAGGTTTCCAGGCTGGTTCAAGTTTTTATTAGTTCCACACATTATCCAATTTGCAAAGCCTCTAAAATGAGGCCTTCCTTCTGGCTGGAGGAGGGAGCTGGTCTGCCAGCACTTGGTGACTGTCACCCCTTCTCCCACAGCAGTCAAAACATGGCTTTAGTTTTTGCTTTGGATCATTTGCATTTTCAAAGAAGTGAGGCAATAGCAATGACAATAACTGCATATTCAATAACAGCACTTTACTTTCTACCCCAATTGGTTTATTTTAACAGAAAACTGGTTTTCTCTGGAAGAGTGCTGTGAGCCTGAGGCTGGGGCAGCAGGCAGCATCAAAGAGCAGCCTGTGCATAGGGTAACTTCGTGACATCTGGGGGAACAGCCATTCTGGTAGTTTATTTGTGTAGTAGGTATTTATTACCACTGCAGGATGTTGCCTGGCCTCAGACCCTGCATTCTTGGCCTCAGTGCAAACACTTTTATTTAAGCCATTCACCAGAGGAAAACAATGATCTGTGATGAGTAATTTTAAGGGTTTATGCACTCCTTTGTCAAATGGGTCCTTGCTTTATCTTCCAGCTTGCCAAGGACCCACACTCACTGGCAGCAGGTCTCTGCCTGTGTGGGCTGAGCTGGAAATCTCTCCCCAGCAGTGACAGCCCCTCCTTTGTCCTGTGTCACCTGGCTGGGCTCTCAGCAGGCTCCTCTCAAAAATGCATGTGCTGATTGGGACAGACTCGTGTGAGTGTGAAGACAGAGCAGCCCCCGGGGCTGGAGGGGATGAGACAAAGCCAGTGTCTCATTAAAGAGGTGGTGTGAAGTGTGCTGGGATGTGAGATGCTGTTGCAGAGCAGGGAGCTGTGGCAGGCTTGAGCAGTGCTTCCTTCTGTGTTTGTGAGCACTGGAGATGAGACAGAGTCCTGTTTATGATCCGAGTGGTTTTGAAGGGCTGATGTTTCTGGCAATTTTCTGGTAGTTCAGTGAATGGGCAAAGGCAGCAGGGAACTCCAGACAGCAAAGCAGAGCTTGGGAGATGAGACTTCCCATGCAGAGAAATGCAAAAACAGCAGATGGAAATCACATCTCACCTCAGGGATAAAAACACATTCCACTCATTTTGGGGGGTAATGGAGTGTGTTACAGGGGAGGTGAACTTGCAGCTGGAATCTAGGTGGGAATATTCAGGCTCAGAATGATGCCTTCACACATTTCTAGATTTCCTCCTGCTTGCTGTCTTACTTCCTCCCTGCATCCCTTCTGGCTTTCCCACTGGAGTCTCTTCTGTGTCCTACCCCTGCTATACCCAGCTGACAGATCTCTGCACCCACAGAGGATCCTGCTGATGGAGCAGAGCTGGGTGTGGGTGCAAAAACCATAAAAACAGCCCACACAGAAAGAGCCCGTGGGCTCTGGGTTCTGGTTGGCAACCTTAAATGTCTGTAAAGTTCTGCTGAAATGGGTTTTCAATACTTTATCCTTTCTAAATTAGGAGCATGTTTCAGAGTCAGAACAGCAGTCCTGACTCAGGGGGTGGCTCCACGGGATGCAGCCTGCTGGGGGTTATTCTTATCTTGGATGTTTGTTTTGTTTATAACCTGCATGTAATGTGCTGTAGCAAATCCAAAGTGGATTTTGACAGTCTGTATTAGTCAGCTCATCCACCACAGAAAGAACCAGAGCTTCTCCTGTTCTTTGAAAACTTTCAAGGTCAATACTGAACAGTTTCAAAAGAGAAAACAATGTGAAGAAATGCATTGTTTCAGTTACATCTTCAACTTCCTCACTCTAAAAATGTTCAGGTACAGAGGATCCAGCGAGAGGAACTGGGATGGCCAGGAGGAAATGGGAGGTGCCAGCAGGGGTGACTGGGGGAAAGTACCACTTTGCCCACTCACTGAATGGATGCCAGATTTGAGCCTCTATTTGGAAATCAGTCCAAATAAAGTTGTTTGTCATGCCAGGTTTGGGTTTCTGGGGAGGTTTACATGTGACAGAAGTGAAGGTAAGCAGCTCTGGCAGAGGGGCTGTTCCTGCACCTATGGGGCAGCGGGAGGGCTCGCCTTGGCTGTCCCTGCAGCCTTTGCCATCTGAGGGCTCCTCACTGAGGTGACATTTGCTGGCATCAGAGTGCTGATTTCCATCAATTGGTAGTGGTGAAACAGCTGGAGAACCAGGAGCATTTTCAAATCAGGTTCCAAGATAAAGATAATTTTTCTGCTATTTCCCTTGAAGAGCCTTTTGATGTTAGATTTGGGTACATTTCTCAGACACTGGCAGTAAAGTGTCAGAATCTGAAAGAATACTTTATCAAATGCTGCTTATAAGTGCCCTTGCCTTGCCAGTCCATTAAATTAATGGCAAGTCACTGCCAGGCACACTTGCTCCTGGCTTGAAGAATTAGGCTTTACTCTGTTTCACATGTATGACCTGATTTCTTCTCAGGGCTTGGAATGGGTGTAGCAGAGAGTGACTGTGACCAAACACCTGCAGAAAAATTGGCTAATGATAAGGAAAGGGAGATGCTGTTTCCCTCCTAAACTGCTGGAGTGGGTAATTTTCACACTGCAGGAATCTTCTCACGTGAGCTGCTTCTTTACCTTTTCTCTGTCAAAAGTTCAACTGTGCAGATCCCAGCAAACCTTTACAAGTCCTGGTGATCAGAAATCCCCAGAATGGTGTGAGCTTTTCTGCGTGGGCTCAGAGTATGCACAGGCTGTCATTGATTTGTTTGGATCAAGCTAGCTGATTTCTCTTGTATGAAATATGCTGGAATAGTGACTGTCTGGTATTTTGAAGCAGCAACATCTGCTGAAAGCTTTTCCTGTGTGAGCTGTGCATTTCTTGTTTCCCAACCATACACTGCAATGAAAGGCATGCTGTGGAGTGGCCTGACTGTGGCCAAGGGGGCATTGTTTTCTGTTGCTTTGTGACATCTTCCCAAATTCTGAAAAACTGTGGTTGGATGAGGACACGAAAACAAATATTTCAGTCTGAGTCTGCTCCATGGCTATTCAATCAGAGTAGCACCACTTGAAAGTGGGAATGCCAGAGCCATGTGGAAGGGAGGGCCATGGAAGAGATCAGCTCCTACAATTTACGGGGCACAGGACACTGGTGGTGTCTTCCACTGGTCTGCAGTTAGGAAATTGTTGTTTAGGAATCACTAGAGACTTTTATTTTTTTTTTTTTTTAATCTTAGCTCTGGAATTTTAAAGTGGCACATCTTCTCTCTTCTGGTTTGGTTCCTCTTCTGTGGGGCTTTTATTTGGAAAATAAGTTGTTTCTAGGTGGATCAAGGATTAAGCACCCCATGTACAGAGGTTTCTCTGTGCTCTGGTCCCTGCCTATCCCTTGGAAGGGGACATGCTACCCTCTCCTCTTTGGTGCACAGTGCAGAGCTCAGAGCTTCAGGAGAGCTGGAGATGCAAACAAAATTCAAGTTCAAACTCTTCTCCTGAAATCAGACTTCCAAAGAGTTAGTTTTGCTGTCCAAAGCTAGTCCCTGTGTGGGGATGTGCTTATCCCACCCATGAGGATGCCTGCCATGTCTTTGTGTGCATTCACATGACCTGCCTTATCTTTTCAGTCCCCAGATAATGTTGTCAGTTTTCTTTCATTCAGAAATGATGGATATTTCCATTTAGCCTCACTTCATTAAATCCTGGATGTATTAGTTCTTCAGTGTCACTTGAAGTCAAAGCAAGATATTTTAAGTGATCTTACATTGTTAAAAATATGACTCAAGAAACAGTAATTTCTTTACTTGGATAAATTGAGTGAAAGCACTGTCTGAGGACAGGCTATCAGCATAGGGCTCCAATTTTTGGGTTGGGTTTAGGACTTCCTGAGTTTATCCAGGTGTGTGGTGCTCTGGTGAGGTGCAGCTTGCACCCCTTCTTCGTTCTGAGTAAGGCTTTGGGTGCCTGAAAGCTGCTCAAGTATCTCCCATGTGTATCAATTGGTCAGGTAAGAGAATTTAAACCTGCCTACAGACTTCACCTTGCTTGGGGCATCACAGCTTTAACAGGAAAAGCTGCTGGAGTGATTTTGGGAGTCTCCTGTAATTCCTGGTTTAGTTTTATCACAGTCCCGACTCCTTTGGTCTCTCCTGGCCTTCATGAAGCACACAGCTCAGGGTGCAGAGCTGACAGACGTGGGCTCGCTCTCAGCTCAGCACAGTCTCCGTGCAAAGCCCAGATAAAGCACTAGCCCAGCTCTGCTGCTGCCCTCTGCTCTGCCGCACTGGGGGCCAGCAAGGGGCACTCATGGGCTGTCACCAGACCAGTTAGGGGGACTGTAACCCTGCTTTCAGAGCAGCAGTGCTCACACTGCATCGCCATAGAGGGAGAGAGGGAAATCAGAGTCCTCTGCTCTTTCTATGCTTTCATTTTTCCTCGAGATGAAATTCAAGACTGTGTAGGAACATTTTGGGAGGGCTGATGTTTGCTGACAAAGTAAATAGCATTTTTCTCTTTGGCTATAGTTGCACAATGATTTTGTGCAGTTGGTCCATCCCTCAGGGTGTCCAGCAGCAATGGGCAGGACCCTTCCCACATACACTGTAGCACCACACAATAACACAGTCCCACTTTCCCAGGCACTGGCTGTGTTGAAGACAGAATACCACACTTCAGAAATGGAAACTCTTACCCTGCTACTTTTCCCTAATTGTATGCACATTTTGTCTGTGCAGACTTCAGTCTTGCCTGTGAATGGGAGCTGAGAGCCAGGGCCAGCTCTAAAGTTTCCTCAGAATGTTGCATTTCTAGTGTCACAAATTGGGCCAGGCTGACTTTACTATGAGGAAGAGGAGGAGGAGGAAGGTGACCAAGGGAGCTACCACCTCTGATTGCAGCAGTGGATTCTGCTGCATCCCTTGGCTGTTGGGAGGAACAAAGCTGGCAGCCAGGCCACGGATGCTCCGGTGCCTCCACCAGCTGTTTGCAGGCTGGATGGAAGGCCTTGGTGGGACAGTGCCATGCTCCTGCTGCTCCTCCCTGCAGGCTCGGGCAGAGCTGTCCTGCCAACAGCTCTGGGGGCACCAAACTGGGTCTCTCCTTCCCGAATGGCTGAGAAGACAGAGGGGCCCTGCAGTGCACGAACATGCCAGCTGTGTGTCTCAGTGCTGCCTGCCAGGGACAGAGCTTCAGGGCTGGCCTGGCCGGCACAGCTGGGACTGAAGGGACAGGGGGAGCCCAAAGAGAGGTGCCAGAGCTCTGGATCCAGGACAGGCGGCTCCCTCTGGCTGAGCCCCCGAGCTCACAGCACCGCCCGTCTGGCAGCGAGCAGCACGGCCTTATTCCCGAGACCCTCCGTGCAGGGATGCTTTCCCGATGACATAGTGTTTGTTACAGGGACTTCCTTCGTCCCAGGGACTTGTCTCTAATTCATCCCAGGATGGGTTTCTATAAACAGCCGCTATTGCCACACGACAGCGGGGCTCTGCATGGGCAGGTTCGAGCACCAAACGCTTCCCTGAGGGCTTACGGCCAGGTGAGTCTGGGGCTACCCACATCTCAGCAAGCAGCTGCGGACAGAAGGAAATTGGAAAGCTCTTCTCACAGAACGATCTCGAAGCCACCTTTAGCGGACAGAGCGAGGCTGAGCTGGGCAGAGCCAGGTGAGGCCCCTGGGCCGCGGGGCAGGCGCGGCGCTCACCTCTCACCCCTGGCTTTTTCTTTTTCCGTGGTAGCTGCGGTCCCAGGAGCTGGGGGGGGCTGCACCGTCCCGGCAGCCTCCCGGCACAGCCCGTCCCGTCCCGTGCCCTTGTCCCGGGGATCGGGCCCGCTCCGCCGCGGGGCCGCCGTCCCGCCCGGCCGGTGTCAGGTTGGACAAGCCCCGCCGCAGCTTTCCGGCCCCTCCCTCCGCTCCGGGGTCCGCGGCCCCTTCCCCGGAGCCGAGCGGAGCGGCGGCAGCAGCGGGCGGTAAGTGCGGCGGAGCGAGCCCCGGACCGCTGCAGCTCCTCGGCCCAGAGCGCTTTCCGGGACAATCCGCGGGTATTTCCTTGCGCTGGTCCTCTTCTTTCTTTTTTTTTTTTTTTTTTTTTGGGTTCCTGTTGACTCGTAATTGTCAAAGAAAAAAAAAGTTGCTTTGCGGAGGAGCTGTTGGTTTATTGAAAACAACTCGCTGGGTGGAGGCGAGAGCAGCCCGCGGGGCGGTGGGAGTGTTTGCGAAGCAAATGTCACTTGGCGCTGGCCAGAGCGTTCCTCAAACGCGTTCCCCGGGTCGTGCGGGCTGTGAGCCTCCCGTGAGCCGGGCGAGAACCAAGGGCCAGTTCGAAGGGAAGAGGAGAAAGTATGTGGCAGAGCTGAGAAAAGCGCTCCCTGCCCGCTTTTGCTGGTATGCTTGGATTCCTGGAGCGAGCGGCGTTTAAATGCACCGGGGAGGTTCGGGGGACGGGAGGGATGTGCTGGAAGTTCGGGGAGCAGGCTGGAAGGATCCGGGCAGAAATGGAGCTGCCGGCCGCAGAGCCACGGACTGTGTGCTGGGCTGAGCCGAAGGCAGCCGGTTCTCCCCCCATGCCCTCAGCTTTTCCCTGTGCCTCAGAGCCTTGTGCAGAGCCCGGCTGAGCCGCCCGGCGCTGAGGTCAGACGAGGGTTTGGGCACACGGTCTCTAACACCTGCAGGAAGGGCCGTGGAGCTGGTATCGAATTTTCTCTCTCAACCTTTGGTTTTCTTTGGAAAGGAAAGTTGCCGGTATTGCCAAGTTGTACTAGTGTCGAGTTTGGTTTCTTTGCACCCTCGGGCGATGAGTAGAGGAGCGGTGTTTGGAGCTGCTGTGGCTTTCTCACAGACCATCAGCACCTGAGTTCTCTCTTTCCTGCTCTTCCTCATGACACATCTGTGCTTTAGGCATCCCCGTCCTTTCAGATGCAAACGGAAGCCATGGGCACATCCCATAAATGTGGCTTTACTTGTAAATTACGTCATTTAACAACAAAAACTACAGCTCGTAGTATACAGTTAATGGGCATAAAATTGAGAAGATTTTGGACATAAACCCCCCTCATTAGTGGAATGGATGAAATTAGTTTTATTATGAAAGATTTTCCCCTAATGACAGAATGGAGCCTATAGATGCCAAGCCCTAGTCTTTTAACTAGCTCTTCTCCCAAGTGGCATCAGCTGGACCTTCAAAATCACTTTGAAGACAGCTATACCAGCATTAATAGGGCTGATGTTGGCCTAAAAATAGAATCCAAAAATCACACTCTTAATTGGCATTGGTTAGTTGGCAAAGCTTTCCTAGTGCTGCCTTACTCTTCGAGAGCTATGTTATTTTAATTGCATCAATGTATTCTGTCACGAAGGCAGCAGTCTGAGCAGGTTTTATTGAGTTTAGTGTAGGGCCTGGAGCTTTAACTTTTCCCCTAAAGACAGAAAACTAATGGCAAAGCCGTGGAGCTCTTCATCCCTAGGAGCTGCTCAGGGGCCCCACTTCTGTGGGACTGCTGGTCTGAGTACACTGCATCAGGCTACTCTCAAGTGACACTGGAATAAATAATAAGTAAACAGTAGCCTTGCAGAGTATATAAATACTAGGAAAAATGGTTTTCTTTTAGTTTTAACCAGTTTTTGTGACTGAAGAGATCTCTCTTTCCATCCATCTCCATCCATTTTAATAGCTTTCCAGTTGCATGAGATTATCACATGATATTGTACACTTCTAAATTTCTCTGATCTACTTGAAGCTGGAAGAAATGGTGTTTTGTAGTTTTGTGCTCTGTGTGTAGGTGGCCTTTGAGAGGTGATGATGGGCAGAGAGTCCCCCACAGTGGGACACAGCATCTTTAATGCTTGGTGGCATTAAAGATGACATTGCAAACAAAGCTCTGCCTGTCCTGCTCAGGCAGGAGCTCATGGGGAGGCAACAACCACCCCCATCTCTGGGGGCTGGGGGGCAAGTGTGCCTGAGGATCAGCTGGATCCTCTGGAAGAGGCTGGTGAGCTCCCAGTGCTCCTGAGTGTGGCTCCACTGCTGCACGTGTGTGAGGGGTAGCCCACCAGGGACCCCAGGCTGGTTTTTGGGGCTCAGCTGGAGGATGGCAATGCATCAGTGCAGTGAGGAAGTGGCATCTTCTGCATCTGCTCATCTGTCTCTGGCTGGGATGGAGTCTTGGTGTTGCACCACCTGGAAACTGGTTTGCTGGACAGGTCCTCAGTTCCAGGAGGGGCTTCCATGCTGCCAGAACTGCTGAAGGACGTCCTTTCCTCTGGATTTGCAGGAGCACAGTGGTTACAGCCCTTCTCCAGGCTGCTTGCACTCCATGATTTTGCCTTTCCTGTGTGTACTGGGAGCTCTGAAGGCTCCTGTTGCCCTCGCTGCTGTTGTGTCTGGTGACTCAGGTCTCACAGGCTGCATGGAGGCTGTTGGGGCTGGAAGGGACCTTGGCTGTCCCTCCCCATCATCCCTGTGCCCCCAGATTTTGCACCCCGTGTAAACCAAGCCAATCCTTCTGCCACACACGCCTCTCTCTGCTGCTTTCTTTCCTTAATCCAGGATATGAGAAATCTTTATGGGGCTAGTCTTCTCTCTCAAACTATTCTTTGGAAACGTGTCCATGCCTGGGAGTTTCTTCCCATAGTTTGTGGGTACAAGGTGGGATTTAGCCACTTCTGCCAAAGCCAGGAGATGGTTCTGCAGAGATGGTGGTGGTTGCTAAAGGCTTGCGGTGGGCACGTGCTTTCCTCCAGCTGCCTTCTGGCTGTTCAGCAGGAGAAACCAGAGTGCTGCTGGCTGGGGCCTGCCTGCCTCTTCCATCAGCCTTTGACCTTGGGGCCACTGTGATCTGTCACAGAGTGCCCTGGGAGCTCCCCTTCCTCCTCTGTCCCAGGGCTGAGTATGCTGAGGTGTTTTTCTTAGTTGTATGCAGATCCCTAGTGACAGAAAGAACCGTGACTTAATTATTGTGCCTCTTATCTCCTCTTCGATGTGCCACCAGCCCATATGTTTAGAGTAGGGTTCTGATCTCATGATATGGGCTCATGCATTCACTTTTGTTTAGCTTTTCCCCCCATTCTCTTGCATTAGGAATTTGGATTTCCTTCCAGCTCACTGGCATAACATTAGCCTTTCTTTCTGCTGGAAGTGACATGTTGCCTTTAATAACAGGAGCCTGTATTTAATACCCCAAGAAGTCCTTTCCAATTCCATGTTCATACAGATCAGCAGTTAAACAAAAGAGCCTTGGAAAAGGGCTTTCCAAAAGGTGGTTTGTTTTCTCCTGCTTATGTTTTTGTGGTCTTTCTGTTGGAAATCAAGCAGTCAAAACAAACTTAGGTAGGAAGAAATGCAGCTCACTTGTGTCCTCCTGCTGAACATGACCAGAGCAAGACCAGACCCCTCTGAGGTACGTTTTCATTCAACCTATTACTCATGAAAAGTAGGCTGCATTATAAAATCCCTTGGTTTGCATTAAGGGAGAGGTACATTCCTGTCTGTCCTGTTTGCTGACGAGCTCTGTGGATGGGATCCAGAGCAGGGAGAAGTTGAAGGCCTCTCCCGATGCACTGACTTCACCGTGCGGATGTGACCTGGCGTGGGGTGGGCACTGCTGGAGCAGAGGTGTCACTGGCATTCCCTGCTGGCTGCAGTGGAGCTTTCCTCAGTGTGCTCTGGTTTTTATGAATGAAGGCAGACAGGAAGAGCCCAGCCCAGCCTGGTGCCAGGAATGTGGTGTAGGAGGGACAGGAGCGTGGCACAGCTGCACGGACAGACAGACAGCTGCCAGCCGTGGCTGGGCTCGGGCACCAGCACCTCACACACTCGCTTCTGGGACACAAAGGCTGAAGAAGTGCCCCTCCACACCTCACAGACTTTCTGCCTATTTTGGTAGGAATTTTTTTTTTATAATTTTTTTTTGTTGTTATCCTTGGCAAGAAACCTCTTTTAGTTTAGTTCTAGTTTTTGCTCCTGACTCTATTCACTGAGAATACCTTGGAGACAAGGAGCTCATTTTTTCCTGTATCCAAAAAACCTTTTAGTAACTGCTAACCCCTTACACCTGTACATGAAAGTCAAGAAAGGATCTTAATGCAGTTTTGTCTAGACTGGTGATGGAGAGAGAGAAAAAAAGCAATTCCTGGGGCAGGCATACATGACATTTTGGAAATAGAAAACACAACTAGCAAGGATTATATCCCCACCAGAGCTGGCAGAAGGGGTCTTACGGGTGTTCTTAATGCACCTCACTGCAAATCCAGCCAGGTTAGCTCAAACCACCTTTGTTTTTGACTTGAATTAGCTGAGTCTGCATTAGCACAGTGAATGTTCCCTCTGTCCCTTCTGCCAGACATGTGGTGGGGGACTACCAGCCAGCTGCTGGTCCTCAGCCAGCTCCTGCTCAGCCAGGGCCAGCCTGTGTGTCCCCAGGCTGCACTCAATGACAGCTGGGCTGTTTGGCTAGCAGCAGCTCAAGGTGTGCCCCTTACTCTCTGTTAGTGCTGCCCTAAATCCTCTCAGGTTGGTGCCTGTCCCCCAGCTCATAGCTGTGCCTCCTGGGAAGTTCCACAGGTCCCTGGTGCTCAGGGTGGGGCCCACTGAAATCCCTCAGGGCATCGCTGTGGTTCCCATTGAATAGGGAGTGACAGACCTGTTCTTCTACCTGAGCATTTGGGAACCTTTTAGGATGATCCTTAATATGCATGGACAGAGGTTTAGGGGATGCCTCTGGGATCTGAATTCCTGTTTAAATTACAAGGCAACTTGTTGTCTGAGTTTCTGTGACAATCACATTTGAAGTGTTTTATAGGAAGGACTTCTAGGACTGCTGCTTTCCTGTGCTATGCTCTGGGCTTTGGAGGTGAGGTTACTTATAAAAAAATTAAGAAGAAAGCTGGAAAAACTCTTTTGGTGGTGTCATGAATCAGATCAGAATGAGAGAATACATTTAAAACTCTGAAGTGAAACCTTTTCACAGGAGAGTATTACTTTAAATATATGTCTGGAATGGGGAAAAAAAACCACTTCTGCAAATGATTTTTTTTTAAATAATTAAATTCCACTGTTTAGAAATGACTAATTATTGTAACATGTGAGCGCTGCAGAGTTTCATCTATTCACAGTAGTATTTCAAATGATTTAAAGTTGTTTGTTTAAGGTTTGCTTTTAGCATGTCATTAAATGTCATGGATTTATTCCAGCTGTCCTCCACAAATATATCACTTGTGAAGGATTTTGCATGGGAACAGGGTGCCAGATTTTAGTTTTGATAGCAAAGCCCAATTTTGTTTTATTTTTAATCTAGTTTTTGCTTTGCTAAGTGTATTACTAGCTCTAAATGGAGTTGGCAGAGCAGATGGCAGCAGCTCTGCTGGGCAGAGTTACTGGGCTGGCATGCACCTCCTGAAACCCCTGAGCCTGGGGTCAAGGGTGGGCAGCTTGTGCATGTCTCTGACCCCTCTGACCACTGCCACCCTCCCTGCTCTGGGCCCTGCTGGCCAGTGCCTCTGCACAGGGCCCATGGGCTCTTCCTAATTTGCTTTAGATAAAACCAAGTGGATTATCTCAGGCCCCTAATTAGCCTGTTGAAAATAATCCTGCTGCCTTTTGGGTTTGTCTCTTTCTTTCCTGGAGTGAATCAGCGAGGACTGAGAGGCTGCTCCTCCATCCACCTGAAGGAGCTGAGCTGCTGAGCCTGCCCAGTGGCTCTGCCAGCTCTGTGGAGGCTCACTTGTTACTCATTCAGTTTTCACAAGCAGGACACTCACATCTGGTTGCATGCCACGTTCTGTTCTAATCTCATCTGCCTCATGCGTGGAGCTCTGCCATACACTCAGTGCAACATCCAGTCTGATGGTCCTGGGTGTAGGACCTTGGGTATGATTAATGTATAAAGCTTGCATGGCCATTTGGAAAGGATATAATGTGATACAGAGCAGATTGATTTGGGGGATTTATCCCTCAGTTCTGAGCTGGTTAAGTAGAGTAAATGGCTCTGCTCAGGGGAACTGCAGAATGCTCCGAAACATTCATCTGCCTTTAGAGCAAAACTAAAAATGCAGTCTGCTTTCTGACATGCTGTTTGGTTCCTGGCATGGCTGCCTGCATATCCAGGAGGATATGTCCTGTGGAAAGTGTGTGTAATAATTTGTGAGCTTTTGTAAAATGCAGATGTTAACAGCAAGAGTGCACGATAAGCAATCTCTCCTCACTTTTATTAAGATGTTTGCATTCTTCTCAAGGTGTTGACATAGCACACTATGCCCTGAGGTGCTGCAAGTGTCTGAATATTTAGGATGTGTAAAAGAATAAGAACATTTAATAATGTCTCTCCAATCTGGGCAAACAGGTTAACTTGAGTGCATCACTTCTATTCCTGCATTTTAGACTGAAGTGAAGGAAACTCACTGGGGTTTACTTAAATTTACTAAAATCTCTCTTTCTGTAACGATTTAAAGAACAAATCAGCAGTTTATGATGTTTGCCATGAAGATGAAGCACATGTCTAGACCAGACAGCTCATGTGTTTAATTCTTTAAGTTTCTGTGGTTTGGGTTTGCTTGTCTCTGAGGTGTGTTTGTTGTGTGTTTGTGCAGTGCTGGGCACTGTGGCACTCTAATATGCAGCTGCATGAAGTTCCATGTTTCTGCCACAGCTAGGGGATGTCTTTGCACTGGGAAAAACCTCACTAACTGGGAATTGGAACTTGATAATTGTGTTGGACCTATATGATCTTTAGGTCCCTTCCAACCCGAACCATTCTGTGAAAACAGGCAGTGAAGTGTGTCAGACAAGCATGCGTGTGTTTCAAATAATCTCCACTGGGTTCAAAATGAAATGTTTCCATTTGGTTTTAAGGCTGCCGTTCTAAAACTCGTTTGAAGAGCCTAAATAACTTCTGCCATCAGTAATGTTTGGGCCTTAACAAAGGACAGGACTCTCATGATGGTGACTAAGGTGGCTGCAGAGCTGGGTGCTCTCAGGAGCAGAGCCCAGGATTTCTCTAATACACGAGTAACAACTTCCAGTTTTCCTTCAATGCTGTTTTTTTCCTGATGGGTAAATCAAGCAGGTCTTATTTCCTCATTAAAAAGAAAAGCTAAGTTAAAGAAGAGAAATGCTTTCTGCAAAACATCCTGTTTTCATCTCTATTTAATTAGCAGATTTTAAGTTGCAGGGTGACTGTCATCCATCTGACCTGCCTCCCCTCCCCTCCTTATTGACACTGATATTAGAAGTATGGGAAAACTTAGACTGTTGGCAAAATGGGTGGAAAATCAAATGTTTAATGTTTTGCTTGAACATTTTGTGGTTTCTCCTGAAATTCTTTGTCTGAAACAAAGGATGTTCTTTGTTCTTTATTGGGAAACTTGCTTTGTACTTGAAAAAAATACGCAATGTCATTGTGAATTGCAGAAATTTCTACAGAAATGACCTAAGTTCTCTACAAAAACATTTTTTAAGACATGGAAGAAAAGGTGACAGTTACAAACTGCAAAAAAAAAAATTGACTGGTTTGATGTTTTTTGGCAGATTCTTACAAATACATTCAGAGTCAAAATGTTAGTGATTTGGAAAAGTCTTGAAATAGAGTAATTTCACATGACCCCCTCTTGGAAGCTTCTCGGTTTTGCATTCTTTGCTCCAACACAATTCCCACTGAAGAAATACTTCAAAAAGCACAGATTATGGGTTCTTTTAAAAATGTCATTCCTTGCTTTTCGGGTAACTGCGCTAAGTTGTGTTTACGTATTTTAATCTTACCCAAAACAAAGCATTCATGGATTTGTTTGGAGGCTTAAAGGTTGTGAACTGAACCACAAGACAGGCAGAAGTGGCAGGCCCTGGGTGCCCAGCAACTCCAGCTGGATGTGGGAGTGCTGTGGGGTCCCCTGGGCACCCCATCCCCAATCCCTTTGCCACTTCATCCCCAATCCCCTGGACCCCCCAATGCCTAGTCCCCTGTCTCTCTCCATCCCCAATCCCTTGGGCACCCCTGGCTCTGTGGCACCACAAGGGCTCCCTGTCCCTCCACACCAGAGAGCACAAAGGTCTGGGAGCAAGCAGTGGTGGTGGTGATCTGAAGTAGGGAAGAGAAGGTGGCTTTGTGGTGGTCACACACCTCCTGTCCTTCCAGCCAGGCTGGCTTTCACTGCCATGCCTGTGCTGTTAAATAGCTGCTAGTTGTCACTCTGTGAGTGTTCCTTTGTTATTTGAGAATTACTGAGACATTTAATTGGCTGTTCATTAGCTGCCTTAGAGAAAAATAAGATTTGATTAATCATCATTTCAGCAAATTATAGCCTGTTCTGCAGGCTAATGAAGCCAGGCAGGGAAGAGCTGGCTCCCTGCAGCAAGCTGTGCCCTGCCCTAGCTGTGCAGCCCTGCCTGGCCTCACCTGGAGGGCTTGGGGGGCACAGAAATCTGGGGTCACTGACACGAGTTAGGGTTGGGGACCTGAGATGAGCACCACAGAGTGCTCTGGGGTGCAGTGCAGGGCTGTGGGTTCCTTATGGTGAGGCCCTGGCACAGCAGCCCAGAGCAACTGTGGCTACCCCTGGATCCCTGGCAGTGCCCAAGGCCAGGCTGGACACTGGGGCTGGGAGCAGCCTGGGACAGTGGGAGGTGTCCCTGCCATGGCAGGGGTGGAACTGGGTGGGCTTCAAGGTCCTTTCCAACTATAACCATTCTGTGATAACAAACACAGCCATCAACAGAGACACTGTTGGCCTTCATTCCTAACCTTTGAGGTCACTTCACTTCCTTGCTGTTGCTTTTTTTTTTTAAGCAATCGTCATTATAACTGATCAGGATCAAATTTCTGAGCTGAGATGTTGAATTCATCCTTGAAGAATATATATTTTTCTCTGAAATAGTCCATTACATTATTCCAAGTTCTACCTAACCGACATGCTAATTTCAAACATAACTGGGTTTATTAAATTATGCAACAAGGAAGATAGAGCTCTCATCTTTGCTTTAGAATAAAGGTCAAGAGTTTGAAGACAAGACAGCTCAGACATGCAGAATGCTGTTGTTAGAAATCCCACACAAGGTATTTGTAGATGTTAAATACCAGAGCAAGGATTTAACAAGCAGGTTTCTTACATGAAATTGCTTTGCTGTCTTCTGGCCAAAGTTAAAGTTCCCCCAAAGGTTTTCTGTTTTCTGCCATCTTTTTGTCTTTCATCTTTTCTCTTCCAAGATCCCTGACTGTTTCTTCCCTTTAATCTCCTTGGGGCCCTCTCTTGGCTGTTGAAGAGCAGCTCTGTCTGCTCCCCCATGTGCCCAGGGCTGGTGGAGAGAGGACCAGAGACCTCCCTTCCCTTGCCAAGTGGGGCTCCCTTGGCCTCCCTGACTTGATTGAGCAGTGGGATCATTGCTGATGTTGACATTGTGATTATGGGGAATTTGCTTGACAAAAGCTGGGGAGTAGCACAGCCCTTGTCACTTTGCACCTCACCCTTTTCCAGCCCAAGCACTCAGGAAATGCCTGTGCCAGGCTGCTGCTGGTTATTATCCCTGGGGCTGGTGCTCAGTGTTTGGGGCTGGACGAGCAGGGGTTACAGGATTTGAGGACTACTCTCTCTCTTCTCCTCTGCATCTTCTCTGGTGCATTTGTGCTTGTCAGCTTCACGAGGGGTGCAACTCTCCCCTGTGCAGAATTTGGGAAGAAGAGGCATTTCCTTCTGTCATTGTAGTGTTCTTGTCAAGCATGATTATAATTCCAAGTTCAAACCAGAAGGAGATCAATAATAATAGAAGAATAGTAACAGAAGGGTTAAGTGACAAAGTTTCGAGGCTTGGTTTTTGGTCAGTGTTAATCACTAAGCTGATGGCAACACTGGAGAGGAATAGATGGGACTCTTCCCAGCCCAACTTGTGTAACATCTTTACTGCCAAAGATCCCAGAGCTACCTCAGTGAAGAGCCTTGGCTTTGGCCATGGGGGTTGAAGTAAACAGGCCAGGAGACCAGCTCCTTTTTGAAGGCCTTTATTGAAGGTCAGCTTTGGGCAGGGAACCCCAGGGGTCATGAACACCACCACTGTTCCCACTGGATGATGCAAAGGAGGAGGAATTCAGCTTTGTGAACAACAGCTGGGGCTTCTGTCCTTCTAAGAGTCCCTAGGAAGATGCTGGCTCTTGGTCTAGGGGCGTCATGCCGACCGAGTGCTGTTTGAGTCATGGCGACAAGGCAGAAAACCTCTGGTTGGTGATTCCATCTTCTCCACTCTTTTCCCCACCTGAGAGTATGAAGTCTTAGATGTTATATTGGCTCGTTGTTTTTAGGGGTTTTTACCACTGAATGGTATCCCATGAGTTCTTGCTGTCACAGACCATTTTGGCAGGGGTAGTGGAGGTGTGCGGGGATGTGAGAGTGGGTACTGGGATGAGGTAAGGGGCAAACAGCTAAGAGAACATTTTACAAAGACATAAAACGTTAACAGCAAGTAGTCAACACAAACATCAACAATTATGGTCAACTGGGTGGACACCTTGTAGAGAAAAATTTGTGTTTGGGAATTTATTCCCTGCGGGGGTGGTGGTGGCCCCAGCACAGGGATGGTGGTGGTGGCCCCAGCAGGGTGGTGGTGGCCCCAGCAGGCAGGGCTGGCCCCCTCTGTGCTGGGACTGCTGTCCCTGCTGCACCAGGGGAAGGCAGACAAGGGCCTCAGCAGCCCCTGGATGCCCCCCGGGCTCTGGGAGGGGAAAGGAGCTGTTCCAGGGTGGGGTGGAGGAGGCAGCCCCAGCACTGCCCTGGCTGTACCTGGGTCAGGCAGCCCTAGGCTCAGCTTTGAAATGTGAAGCAGCTTCCTTAAGCATTACAGGGGGTAAAAAGTGAATTAACCATATCATAGGCACATGGTACTTCCCTGCTCAGATTACACTACAAAATCTGGGCAGTTCCTAAGATAGAGCTGGAGAAGGGGATTTGGGAGTGTGAGCAGTGCTTGGAGCAGAGCACAGCTGACATGGCTGGGAACAAAAGGTGACAGGAGAACTCGCCACATCTGCATTGCTGCTCATACACAGGTCAGCAGAAATCTTTCATTACTGGACATTTGCTGCAGATTTGCTGGGAGGAGTGTAAAATAACTTTGTTTGAGTGCTGGATTTGCTTTGTGCTTCTGCTAGTTGCAGAGCTTGCATCTGGCTGGGTTTCACTTCGATTTTTGTACTTTGTTTTCCAGATTTACTTTTTAACTGTTATTTAGGCTCTAAAACTGTTGTTAAATATCTTCAGTTTGATGCAGTTTAAAGACTTAAGTAGAGAGGGGCGGGTTTGCTTTGTTAGTTAAGGCTGCTAAAGCCGGGTCTTGGCTGCTCGTGGACAAAGCTTTTTGCTTTTTTGCAAAATGCTCCATAACCAACACATGTGTTTGTGCTATTAGTCAGATCTTCATTCTTTTTTTTTTTGTTTTGTTTTCTCCTCAAAGTGAGCTTCTTACAAAACCAGTTATTTTTAATGCCACTTCTGGCCTTTTGGCTGCGAATTCAAAGTTTTACCTCACAGGCTGGAGCGAAAGTTGGGTTTGTTTTTGTTAATGCAAGTCAAGGAGTAGCAATGATTCACTGTGACAGACTGAATGTGAGCCATATGAACCGAGCTGCACGGGCATAAAGGGGGATTGTGCTGCGAAATATCTCCAAGTAATTTAGATTTTGACACACTTACCACTTCTCAAATTGCATTTCCCCCTCTCCTCACACTCCTGCCCTTCCCCCACCATCCAGGACCTGATGTGATGGAAAAATATAGGCATTGTCTCTGGGATTAGGAATGGCTGGGCTAAAAGCGCTTTGCTGTTGTGGATTTTATTATAGCAGTGTGAGAGCTTCCCAAAGAGATGGTAATGATTATATGCACTTCCATACAGGGTCCTAAATGATGACTTTCTGGGCTGAAATAATGGAGTTTTGAGGTGATGGTTCCTCTCTCTAGGAGCCTGTTCTGGTCTGTGTCCCTGGGATGGTCCAGGCTGGGTTCCTGCTCCCCAGGGTGGGAGTTGCAGGGATCAGCTCCCACAGCTGTGGGTGACAGGAGACAGGAAACCCCAGGAACTGGGCACGGGGCCACTGTGTCCCACTCTGGGGCAGCATTCTACAGAGCCATTTTCTTCCAATTAAACACTATTGATTTCTTTTGTGTGTGTTTTGGGGTTTTTTGCCGAAATTCTCTTTTTTTCCTCCTCCCTCTTTATTCTGTGATTTTCCTGTATGAATGGCAAATGAAGGCTGTTTTAGTGTTGACTCAGATGATACATACTCACAGCAGGACTTTATGCCCAGCCTTTTTGTTGATAGCATTGGGATGTAGAAAGGAATGGCAAATGGCAGTTCATTTCTGGCTGGGGTTTCTTTCAGTGTGGATCTGTGTGTGAGTGCAGTAATGTAATCTCTATAAAATAAGACATATTTTAATGGCTCTTAAACTTGAAGATTGAATTCTGTTCTCTTGGGAAGAGTATCCTGCAGATCCAACAGACACACGCCAGGGGAAAGGAGAACAGAATTTGGTGTTGCAGTGAATTTGTTACAGCCCAGTGGCCCACTCTGAGTCTCTCTCTCCCTGAAGTTATTACACAGGATCCTGCTGGAAGTGGGGATTAAACCAGACATTAAGGTCCCATTGTGACCCACCTTTGCTGTTTAATGTCAAATGGGAAGTTTTAAAAGCAAACTAAAAATAATACATTGGATACTATTTTTAAGGCAAAACCCCAGCAAGATGTCTGTCATCAGGTTCCAAGCGATGCCTTGCTTCACTTTAGCAATGAGCTATCCATTATGTGGTCTTAATTTATGGAATGTTAAACAGTTTCTGGCATTTCTCTGCCCCTGCAGGAAGAACAGATGGTACTTTTGAATGAGTTTTGCTATGGGATAGAATGTTCCAGGTCTTCAACAGATCATATCCATCTGTAAGAAAGGAATAGATAGCGTTTGTGTAAAGTAAACAAGGTAAAGTCAAACAACTCAAAATCTCCTACTGAAGGGAAAACAGTGCCTGTGGGCTGAGGTGAAAGTACAGATTGGAAAGGTACTGCTTAATATTATTTTAAAGGTGAACACTTATCTTTGGGAAACATCCCAGATGGGAAATCTCCTTTATCAGGCCTTGGGAGGCAGTAGTCAGGTTGTGACGTGGTCAGGGTGTGGCTGACAGGAGCCTGTGTATAACAAGAGCACATTATTTGTATATGTTGATTGATTTATAGAGCTTTGGCTCTCTGAGAAGAGCATGGAAAAATCCAGATCCTGACAATCCTTATTGTGCCCATGTGTAATGTGGCCACGCCCACATTACTGAGAGGAGCATTTCCATTGAGATGCACACCTTGCACCCTTCATAGAAGTTTGTCTTGTAGGTGAAACAGAGGATTGGCAGAATTGTGAGATATTGCACCACTTTCCTTCTCCATTCCTCTGGATGACCAGGAACTGCTGGAATGATGGAATTCATCATTTTTTTCAGGGCTCTGCTGGGATTTCTCAGTTGACTTCCAAGGGAATGATTGCTTTCTCCTCCCTGGCCTCTGTGCTATTGTGGTTCACATCTGGTGAAGGAATATCCCCTTCAGTTTGTGTTCCTTAACTATTCTGTAAGTTTTATACATATTGCCCATAGAGTTCTCCTTTGCCAAACAAAAAAATCACAGGCTCTTCAGCTTTATCTATCCCAAAATAAGGTAATTAATCATGTAAATCTCTGTATGGGGCACGGTTATGGAGTTCCCATCCCTGGAAGTGTCCAATGCCAGGCTGAGCAACCTGGGGTAGTGGAAGGTGGAACTGGATTATCTTTAAGGTCCTTTCCAGCCCAAACCAGCCTGGATTTCTTTGGTAAAGCTCGTAGCAAAGGGACAGTTCGTCCATCCATCCATCCATCCATCCATCCATCCATCCATCCATCCATCCATCCATCCATCCATCCATCCCAGACAGTTTATTGGGTTATTAATTGCCTTCTGAAGTCTTACTCATGCATCCACTGATTGCAGAGAACCTCATCAGTGAGGTGACATCTAGAAAACTGATGTTCAACTGCACAGTGACCTCCTGAGAATTTAAACTCCTGGACCCCTTTGTTCTGTCCTTGCTCAGCGTGCTTTGGGTACCCAGGATTGTGGTATCAGCCGCTTGCTTTCGGAATTGAGCCTACGAAGTTGAAGTCGGGTTTATTAGTGAAGTGCAGTGAAAACGCTCCCGGTGCCGGGCTGCAGCTCAGTCAGCTGGGTGTGCACGTCTGACTGGGCTGCCAGAGCCTTTCCATCACGGCGGGGTGAGGCAGGGTCGTGCCACAGGAAGGCTCCCTGCAGGTGCCTCAGCCCAGCCTCCAAGAGCACTGACAGGGCAGTCTGCAAAGCTGAAATACCTCCCATTGCACCTCCTTTGCTTTCCTTGGTGGGGTTTTTATCCTTGTATTGTTTTAAAAAACAAATATTCTGTACTCTTGGGAGACTTAGTTCGTCTCTCATATTAGTAACTTTTCCATCTTAATTTTCCTTCTCCGTCATATGCTGGACTGTGCATAACTAATGTGGAAGGAGGGACTACAACTTCCTTCATTTTCTGTTGTACTAATTATTTATTTCCCCTTGTACTAATTATTTACTTCCTCTTGTATTAGTTATCTTTACAGTTATAGGATTTCCTCAGCTGAAAAATAAAATAGTTTTCTATCCAGAAGATCATTGACCAAAACATAAATATGTATTTTAATGTGCCAAGACCAAACAAATTGTTCATACTAGTCAATACCACTTTGGGCGGAGTATTGTTTGCTGTCATGAAAATTAATTGAATTTACTGTTTGGTCAGTGTGTTCAACATAACCAAGATGATGTTAAAGGAAAAGAAGTATTCTTGTTTCAATTATGTGTGTGTCTGTATGGTAACATATACAATTATTCAATCAGCATTTTTTGTTGATGCAGTATCATCTGGTTTGCTGGGACTTCTATTTTGAATGTTCCACCTGTAGTTGCAAGTGATCATGGGTTTGTTTGTATTGGGTGATGATCAGTAACTTAAAATATCCAAGAGTCTGGGTTGCACACTTACCCAGCAGATCATACTAACTTCCTGTGGTATTAGAAAATGTAATGTGTATTTACAAAATAAACAAGAGTTACTTTCCTGATCTTGTTCTGGTTTGTAAATTGAATATGGTGCAGAACCACAAATTGTTCTGAACACAGGAAGTGCACACATGCATCTGAGGGCAGAAGCTGTCTCAGTGCATTTGGACACTCAGCAAACTGTCACTGAGTACGCCAGCTTGGGATTCTGTGCAGAATCAGGAAAAGCCTGTGCTCCTATCCCCAGGAAATTATTCTGCAAGTTAAAGTTAGCTCCTGGACAACTGGGATCTGTTCCCTTTCAAAGGAAAGGAGTCAAGATGCAGGATTCCACATCTGCTGCAGGCAAAATTGAAGGACAAACCCAAGGTGGAAGATAGAGATGGGGCACAGGTGATTTCCACCTGGAATTATTGTTGTCTCTTCATGATGAGCTCTGAGATGGAATAGCAGAGCAGGCTTCTTTCCTTTTCATTTTGGTACCCACCAACCAAATTAATTCCATTAGCTTTTATGGAAAGTTTGTGCAGGAACACTTTGGATTGGTGGAATGCATCTGTGGCTGCTGACTGATTAGCAGCATGATAGATGCAGCTTCATTTACAGAGATTTAGTTTCATTCATGAGGAAAAATTGAAGGTTTCCTTCCAGCACTTTTTTTTTGTGTTAAAACTTTTCAAAGTGCTCAACAAATGGTAGGCTTTGATTTCTATTTGTTTAATGCCTGTGGTAATTAACATCTCTATGAGAACATTTTAACCAAGTGTTCTCATTTTTCCTCCATTAAAATAATAATTTTTTGCTTTAGCTGAAGAATTTAATTGCTAAATATAATAACCCTGATACGGGCTTTCTTTTGTCACCATATGAGAGGAAACCGTTCCCAGGGAATGATTACTGCTGCTTTTTCTGGATTTTATTAATTTATAATTGGCAATATGCCTCATGGTACATCCAGTCCACTCTCCAGATATGCTCTTGTCTGCAGTCCAGGGAGGTTGAGAAGGCATGTGCACAAATGCTGAAACAAGTCTGAGTTCCTTTCCTTCAGACCAAAGAATACGTGGGCAGATGCTCAACCAGATTCATAATTGGGCATTTTTCAGTGCCCAACAGCTAGACTTTCACCATTAGTCACGGTAGTGACAAAGTCGGGGTGCAATCATGGAAAAAAATTACTTGCTACAAACTTGCTGTATTGCCATTTTGTTGTGACGCTGATTTGGAATTAATCGGCAGACTGAAGCAAAGCCCTGAGTTCCTCTGGAGAGTCTCAGCTGCGAATCCCCAGTTGTGAGGCTGAAGTTCAGGCGATGGAGGCAGCACTGCTCCTCTGGCTGTGAGCAGCTCTGCCTCACACGTACAAAAACTGCAAAACTGCCTGGCACTGCCCTTCAGCCTTCCCTGCGTGGAAACTGTTGTGAATTATTTCCAAATTGCCCCATGGCAGCGCACAGGGCAGGAAAGGGCACTTGCTAAGCTGTCAGTTGAATAGGAGGCTTTCTTTGGCCTAATTTGGATTTTAGATGGAGCTGGGGGAATTTTCAGTTAGAACTGTTTGGAAAGAGCTGTCTGAAATAGGTAGGGAATTCCCAGATATTCCAACCAGCACATTTCCCAAAAAAAGGTCTGTATTACTGTCACTGCTTAGGCCAGCAGGGTTCAAAGTGCATCACAGAAGACTGAATTACGAAAAAAAAACAAACCCAGAACTTAAATCTGCTGCTTACAGAGAGTTCTAAGTAGTCAGAGTTCTTTTGTGGAGGAAAGGAGAAATGGGGAGAGGGGATCACAGAGGGAGTGGGAGTGACATCTGAGGTTTTGCATGCCAGTGTCTGTGCAGCAGGCTCTTTCCTTGGTGAGAGGCACTGCAGCCCTGCAGAGAGGAGCTCTGAAAACTCTGGGAAGGGGCAGGGAGGGGCTGGAGCATCCTGGAGGGAGATTGGAGAAAGGAAGCAGAGAGAGAGAAATCTAATCCAGGATCTTGAAAGGATATGTTTGAGGGGCACAGTTAGGAGATTGTGCGGGGGTTGTGCTTGAGTTACTTTTGGTGGGAAATGGTAAATATCTAAATAACAGGGAACATCTTGGAGACTAGGGATTTGTTCCTTCCTGAGAGGGAAGAGAGGAGAGTGCAGCTCTTTAAATAAAGGAGAAAGAATTCTTTCTTTCATTATCAGAGCAGCCTCCAGTATTGACAGCGCTCAGCAGAGCCCCGAGCTGGAGCTGGTGCTGGCTCCTGGGGGCTGTGCTGCCCCGTCTCCAGGCTGTCTCCACATGTGTGCGGCTGCTCGAGGTGCTGTGGAGCTCAGGGACCTGTCTGCTGCCAAAAGAGCTCTCCCTGTGCAAATTAGTTCATAACTTATGAGCTTTGACAAGTTTTTGTTGGCTGTGCCTTGGGAAACATTTTTGAGTGGCTGTTGCTGAGTTTGCTTTAATCTTTTCCCAGATTTCTTTGGCCGGTGTGGAAATAGCTGGATTATTTAATTGTGTTTCTGAGGAGTATATATAGTCACCTGAAACTTGGTGATGTAAAAAGAAGAGAAAAAAACATGTATCAATAGCAAACACGTTTATTTTCACTCAGTGTAAGAGTTTGGCTCCTTCTGCAGCAGAGCTGTGATCCTGGCCCAGCTGCCAGGACTTGCTGAGCCTCCTGTGCATTGTCCAGAGGGGAACCTGGCTGTGGTCAGTTTGTCAGGGATGCCATGGTCAGTTTGTCAGTATTCTCATGGTCAGTTTGTCAGGATTCCCATGGTCAGTTTGTCTGGATCCCGTGGTCAGTTTGTTAGAGATGCCATGGTCAGTTTGCCAGGGATGCCATGGTCAGTTTGTTAGAGATGCCATGGTCAGTTTGTCAGGGATGCCATGGTCAGTTTGTTAGAGATGCCATGGTCAGTTTGTCAGTTTTCCTATGGTCAGTTTGCCTGGGATGCCATGGTCAGTTTGTCAGGGATTCCACGGTCAGTTTGTTAGAGATGCCGTGCTCGGTTTGTCAGGATTCCCATGGTCAGTTTGTCAGGGATGCCATGGTCAGTTTGTTAGAGATGCCGTGGTCGGTTTGTCAGTATTCCCATGGTCAGTTTGTCAGGATTCCCATGGTCAGTTTGTCAGTATTCCTATGGTCAGTTTGTCAGGAATGCCACGGTCAGTTTGTTAGAGATGCCGTGGTCGGTTTGTCAGGATTCCCATGGTCAGTTTGTCAGGGATGCCATGGTCAGTTTGCCAGCAATGCCACGGTCAGTTTGCCAGGGATGCCATGGTTGGTGTGTCAGGGATTCTACGATCAGTTTTTCAGGGATCCCGTGGCAAAGCCCTGGGCCTGTCCCGGCTGCTCTGGTCCCTGAATAGTCCTGTGTGAACTCCCCATGTCCCATGTGAACCCTTCCTCTGCGGGTCCTCTGCAGCTGCCCTGCTCCCACTGAGTCTGGATCTGCTGCACTGCCGACTCCCAATGACACAGAATTTCACTTCTCTGGAATCCAAGTACCTGCCCTGTTGTTTTGGGCTGGGCTGAAGGGGAGTACTGACACAGTAGCCCCAAGACATGATTCTCCCTTCCCTGGCTCTGTCATTCCCTTGGAAAAAGGCTGCCTTTGCTCTCCAGGACTTCAAAAAGCCTTAAACTGCTTCATTTTCTGGAAGAATAAGTCCCAGAGGTGCCTGGTCACTTTTGTTAATATTTGGCTACTTCAGCTGAAATACCTTGGGTGATGCTTTTCTATTACAGTGTGTCAGGTTCCTGTTTGGATTTGAGCATGGGGAACGTCCTGGAAAGCTTATGGAGCATCTCTGCCTGAGGGTCCTTCTGCTGAGAAGGGAGTTCTTATCAGAGTTCTTTTGGGAGGCTGCATGAGTTTTGATCCCATCCTGCTTTCTTCTTCTTTGTCTCCTCTTGAGTTGACTGTTGAATTAAGTAAAAATCCTCCAGACTCCCAAATGTCCATTTTTAAAAGCTTTTCCATGAAAAGGGGGTTAATGATAACTGATTTCTTACTGAAAGCAAAGCTGAGGAAAACTGCCTGCAAAAGCTATGACTCCTGAACATGGGCTTGTATAGCCAAGAACCAGAGTGTTGACAACTCCAGAGTGCTTTACTTTGAATAACAAAAAGCAGCTCGTTGGATTGGGATTTACCCTGAGGTTTATCCTACCCCTCTGGTCCTTCTGCCCAACACAGGGGCTCAGCTCAGCTCGGATTCCATTAATTTGCAGGCAGAGATGATGGGCCCTGGGCCTGAGTGTTGTGTAAGAGCAGTGGTGGAAACACTTCTCCCTTTTCATTCATCCTCCTGGTGAATAGCCCTGCATTTCCCTCTGCGAGGAGAGCAGCAATCCAATCCCTTCCAGCAGCAATCCCTTCCAGCAGCAATCCCATCCCTTCCAGCAGCAATCCCTTCCAGCGCCTGGTGAGATCACAAGTTTCCGGATTGAGAGGGTGTGAAAGGAAGATCTAATCCATGGGCTGGCACAGCCCAGTCAGGAGTTACTGGGTTTAGGGTTTTTTCTGGTTTTTATACAAGATTCAAATGCTCTCACAAATTTCCATTTTCTCTTGCATTGAAAAGGGATTGTTTTTAAATTGTTATTTCCTTCCGTCCCCTCCCTGCTTCCTCCCTCAGTCTAAGCTGTGACCGCAGGCAGCGAGGAGCTGCTGGCAGCTGCAGCAGCCCAGAGCTCTGGCTGGGGAGAGGTGTGAAAATGCTCAGACTGGGGAAATACATTCCCTTGCTCCTTGGGATGGGTGTGCACATGTGCTCTTGCCTGCTGTCCTGCTTTCTGCAGAGCTTTCCCCCTGTGAGAAGAGATTCAGCATCACCGACAGGTTCCACAACACAGAGCAGGGCTGTGTTTGGTCCCTGCTCACGTACAGCTTGAACCTGCAGAGCCAATTTCAGCTGGCTGGCACAGGGAAACCAGGAAAATTTTTCATGGCAGCTATGTGGGCTGATGAACTTGTGTTGTGCCAGCCCTGCACTGGCTTTCCCATAGTTTTTTTCTCTGTGTGTCTGAACTTTAGGTGTGGATTCATGGGCAGGCTCAGGGGCTGCTCCCAGTTTCAGCTAGTTGTGCTCCCAGTACCCAGCACAGGAGGGATTGCACAGATGGCTGCCACCTTCTGCTCTTACATCAGCCTGGCATCTGGCCCTGTTCACTTTCAGAAGCAGAAGATACAGATCAGAGCAGCATTTCTGTTCCTGTCATCATCGAAAATGGCAATTTAGTGAGGGACTGAGAGGTGGGACAGGGAAAAGACTTGTCCTGTCTAAACCTCTTCACAGGGTTCTGCACCTGGTGAAATCACAGGTCCATCTTAAAGATGGAAGTCAGTGAGTTCTCCTACAGTCTCCTATGCTGGGTTTATTCTTTTTACTGCTTTTTGTTTGTAAATGGCTGCCTCCTTCTGTTCAGGGAGCATTTGACAGAATGCTGTTGCTCCTGTGGTATCTCTTCCACATGTGCCCACCTTCTGCATGTCTCTGGAGCACCCTTCACACAGGGGGGTTTTCTTTGTGTGAAATCCTTGCAGGACAGTGCCTCCTGTCACCTCTGCTTACCTAAAATAAGCTTTCTGGTCCAGCACTGAAATGAAACCATCTGGAAAAAGAATCTCCCAATAAAATGCTCCTCTTGATTTAAAGAAGTTGCACATTTAAAATGTCTAGATCTTCTGTGGGAACACACTGGTTTCATCAACATTTTTGAGTAATACGACTGAACAATTTTAATCAAGTCAACATTCTTCCTTTTGGTTTTATGTTATGGCTTTGATTGAAGTAAATCACTTGGAGTATATTGTTTTGCAAAAAATGTCAAAATTTATAACTTGCTGGCCCCAAACCGAATTGAAATAAGTGTCTTGAAATCTTGTTTTATTCCCCTGCAAGCAGACAGGAATATGATGTTTTTCAGCCAGGGCAAGTTATAATCTTGATGACTGCTGCTGTTAGCCTTGGATGTCCCATCACATAGATACTGGTTTCATCTGCTTTCCTTTTCCATGAAAATATGTGCCTGCAGTAGATGCTTATTTGGACTCTCTTTAAAGCTGGTTTTCCATAAGGTGTCTTTACTCTGCCTTTCCTAGGAATACTGTTTAAATAAGGAATTGGGACATGAGGAACTGCAGCCATGTGACCATCTGCTGTTTGCTGCTGCTTTACCTCACATGTTTACATGGGTAGAATTTGAGGGGCTCACTCTCAGTCCAAAGCACTGCCCCTCTCTTGCATGGGCACTTCTGCTTGCTCAGGAGGAATTATGAGCACAGGAATGACAGGAACTTCTTTAATAATGGCCCAGTAAAACCCAGTAAAGCCAATAGGCTCGGCCCTTGAGCCAGTGCAGAGCAGCATAGACAGGTTAGGAAATTCCAGAGTGGACATGAATGGAATTCTCCTGGGCCATGAAGCAGTGCATGAGGGCTGGCACAGGTGGCACATGGTTCCTTGCTGTAGAGCTCTTCACAGCTTTCTACAGAGCCTTTGAAAGACTTTTATTTTAGGTGTGCAGGGCTTAATTTG
The DNA here is from genome assembly GCF_029582105.1 of Oenanthe melanoleuca. NCBI lineage: Eukaryota > Metazoa > Chordata > Aves > Passeriformes > Muscicapidae > Oenanthe > Oenanthe melanoleuca. Next base: position 19,410,637 of record NC_079346.1, read on the forward strand.
TCCTTCAAAGGAACAGCAGAAGTCAGTGACGCTGGTAAGAGTGGGCGAAGGGCATTGGTGAGAGTACAAAGAACCAATTCTCATTCTAGTGAAGCCCTTGCATACTGCCCCAGTAGTGTAAAAGGACATTAAGGAAAGCATTAAAATAGTTAATGGAAACTACTTATTGCAATAACATCTGCTAGTATTAAACTCCCCTACCCTACAGAGATAGTGCATTTTTTATACCCTCTTGGTTCAGACACCTTTATTTACAGCTCCAGCTTTTGATGGCATTCCCCAGTAATGAGCTGCTGTCTCCGGAGCATCGTTGCAGTGCTGGGGAAGGGCAGGGATCCAGAGGTGGAGCACATCAGCTGCAGGGCTGGCAGGAGCACAGCTCTGTGAGCAGGGATGGGGCTCCATGGGGCTCAGCAGCCATGGCTGTGCTTCCCTCAAAGATGGTTTTCTCTGTGCCTGAAGCAGAGACTGTTTCTCTGATATGTGAGTTTATGGGCTGGGGGGAGTGATGGGTGTGGGAAACAGATGGAGAAAGCACAGGGAAATGCAGCAGTTTAAAGGAATAAAAAGATACTTTTTGTTGGAGTCATTGCACCAGAAACAAGGAGCCTCTGAGAAAGGAAAGCGAGCCTGGGGAAAGGGAAAGTTGGGGTGGCATTTATAGAGGAAGGATTATAAGGATTTCAGCCTTATCAGTTAAGCTTGAAAACCCAAATGCTGAGGGATGTGGAAAGGGTGGGGAGAGGAAGGCACGAGGGCACAGAGCAGGGCACAGAGCAGAAAGTGTGAGAAGCAGGAGCAGTGACAGGGCTGGCCATGAGCTCTCTGGGCTCTCTGTGGGCAAGGGAGCAAGGGAGCAAGGATGGGAGCAGAGGAAGGACTGGCAGTGACGCAGACAAGCAAATGAACCCTTGGGCCAAACCGTGGTGAGGGGGGAAGGAGGTGACAGCACAGGGGCAGCTCCTGTCACCAAAGCAGGACTGGCCTGTGACAAACCCTCAGCTGTCCCTCAACACTGTCCCTGTGAGTGACAACTGCTTTCTGCTTCGTGCCTCAGCACAGGATCAGTGGGGTTTGTGTTGGGAGTCTGAGTGTGTGCTCAGGAGCTTTGGGGAGCCTGTACCTGGAGCTGTGCCCCAGCAGGGCAGCACAGCTGGACTGGGGGTGTCTCACCTGTGCCTTACCTTCCCTGGTACAGGTGATGCCTGGCCCTGCCCTGGTGCACACACAGCTGCCAGACCTGTGCCTCTGACATCCAGATGGCCCATGCTGGGTGCTGGGGCTCTCTGGGAAGCCTGATGTGGAAGAGACAACATGGCCAGGGCAGAGCTGAGCTCATGTGCCTCCCCGTGGGGTTTGCCCAGGGGACACACCTGCACTGAGGCACCAGGAGGTGCCTCGGGAGGGGATGTGACAAAATCCTGCTGCCAGCGCCTTACAGAAGTTACCTGTAGTTGTTCTCCCATTCATTATTTCCCAGCTAAAGCAATGTAGCAATTACAAATTTGGATTACCTGGAAAAGCTGCTGAAAGCAGGATAAATTATTAATTCCCAGGCTGCGTTCTGAGGAATTAATTTCAGCGCTACATATTGAAAATTCTCCTTCATGAGAAATAGTCTGGTTTTTGAGAGCAGCGAGATTCTGAAAAAGTGAGATCCTTCCAAGCCATTATTGTATTTTCTGACAATTTTATTTTTCCTTCAATCACTCTTCTTTAGCACACTCAGCTAATATACTCAAATTAGTAGTAGGAAATCTGCATTTGTAAGAATTCTGTCTCTATATAAGGTACTGAAGTAATTGGGATTCCAGAGCAGAACTGTGGAAATTCTTAGCACGGTTTGTCCGTATCTTATCAGAACAGGCACGCTTTCCCCAGAGCCTGGCCTCTTGCCAGAGGGACTGAGCAGCCTTGTTGGAAGCCCCCTTTGAATGGGAGAACTAATCTTCCTGAATGAATTTTCTGGCACAACTCCTCTTGCGTGTGTGGTTCATTGTTCTGGGTGATGTGGATGTATTTTACCCCCAAGATAAATGTTTTAGGGTTGTTTTTTTGATGATGGGAGGAGTCCTGGGAAAATAATCAGATTGCTGGTTCTATAAAATTCTGTAGGCAAATTGTTTTTCTGTTGTAAGTGGTTTTCCGTGTTGTGTGGCTTTGTGAGCATAATTTTTATATAAAGGACAACAGCTGATGAACCCTGGAACTTTTTGATGCTCAAAGGGCGTAGTAATTAAACAGCAAACCATTTACTCTTCTTCAAGGCATTTTAATAAAGTGTTGTTATGCCAGTTCATGTATGTATAGATCTATATTGTGTGTTCATAGTATAGTAATTCACTAAAAAGTACTGCTGGTGGTGTCAAAACTAAAAGAAGTAGTTGCCAGTGGTGGCACGTCCTCAGCTGTTGGAAATGTCCTCCAGTGAAGTTGGAATTGATCCCTCTGTGCACCACAGTCCTGCTGTGGAGTTGTGCCAGCCTCTGTGAGCAGAGGATCCGGCCCTTAATATGTATTACAGGATAGTTAATATGATGTGTAACCACAAAGTAACCGCAACACACAAAGAAGTTCTATTTTAGCCCCACTGGAGCAAAGAAATAACTGTTAATGCTGAAGACTGAAGTGCAAGAGATTGCTCAGTGGGGGAAGGAGACAGAAAAAAATCCAGATTTTGAGTTAACATGTGTACAGACAAATTCTCACGTCCCAAGGCTAAGTTTTGTCTATAAAAATTCCTTAAGATTTGAGTCTCTGTAATTAAAACATAAAGAATAATTATCTTAAGCTCATATCTGCAGAGGAAGAACTGTGTATTTACTTATTCTCTGCCAAAAAATCTTTTTAGCTGGAAAGATTAACAAAAAGGCATTGAAGTATAAAGAAGTGCCTTCTTTTTATTGAAATATGTATGTTTTGTCAACAGATCCAAAACAGAACAGTCTCAACCATTTTTTTTTCTTCCTTTCCTTTTCAAAATAGGGGTGGGAGAAGCATCCAACTCCAAACTTAGTGCCTCTAACGCTTGGAAGGCATTATGATTAATTTTTGTCCTTAGGTTTCCAGATGTTGGATTTCGTCCCAACTTTTAAAGACCTCTAATGTTTAACAGGATTTGTGCTGAGTGTAGTCTTTAACAGAGTTTTCTTTCATAACTCCAGGATCTATGAGAAAAGGTAACTCGGGAAACCGCTGCAGATTGGGAGCTGAAGCGCCAGCCCTGCAGGAGAGCAGCCAAGGCTGAACGTGCGAGGTTGGAGCGGAGCCGCGTTCCCTCGGGAAGACGATGGCCAGGGCCCGGAGCTGGCAGCAGAGCCCTTGGGATGCCCTGCTCCTGATGCTGCTGTGTGTGGGCAGCTGCCAGGCGCAGAGGGACTGCACGGGCGCCGAGTGCCAGCCCCTGGAGAACTGCATCGAGGACGTGCTGGAGCCCGGCGAGTGCTGCGCCACGTGCCTGCAGCACGGCTGCACCTGCGAGGGCTACCAGTACTACGACTGCGTCAACGTGGGCTTCGTCAACGGCAAGGTGCCCGAGGGACAGTCCTACTTCGTGGACTTCGGCAGCACCGAGTGCTCGTGCCCCAAGGGAGGCGGCAAGATCAGCTGCCAGTTCATGCTGTGCCCGGAGCTGCCCCCGAACTGCATCGACGCGGTGGTGCCGGCCGACGGGTGCCCGCAGTGCGGCCGCATCGGCTGCCTGCACGAGGGACAGAAGTACGTGGCGGGGCACACCTTCCACATGCCCCCCTGCAAGGTGTGCCACTGCCCCAACGCCGGCGGGGAGCTGATGTGCTACCAGCTGCCGGACTGCGACACCTTCTCCTTGAACACGGCCAGCCCCGGGGACGCCGAGGACGGCGAGCCCGAGAGGCACTACGACGATCCCTACAGCTACGACCAGGAGGCCTCCGAAGGAGACACCGCCCAGGTGGAGGCTCCAAAGAAGTACAGGAGTTACTCGTCCCACCTGGAGCACGAGAGCCTCAGCCAGGAGCAGGCCGAGGACTACGACTACCTGGCGGCCAGCGTGGCTCCCTCGGCGCCGGCCACGGCCCAGCCCCACAGCGAGGGCACGGCGGCGCCCGGCCCCAGCGCGGCGCCCAGCGGCCCTGCCGAGCCCCGCGGGGCCACGGAGCGCGGCCGGAGGCTGCCCCGCACCACGGCACCGTCCTTCCAGCAGGTGACACACAGCGAGGCACCAGCCACCGCCGGGGCTCCTCCACAGCACACCGCGGCCACCACCGAGACACCCCAGCGCCCGGAGCAGCTGGAGAGGAGGCCAAAAGGGAGCAAAGAGAGGCACGAGCAAGAAAGAACCCCCCACTCCAAAATGAAAAAGCATGCCAGGAAGGAAGAGCCAGAGAATAGCATGTATCAGAGCTTGAGAGAGGTGAACTTCACAGAGCCGAGCTCAGCCAGGCCGTCCCATGAGAGCCTTGAGGGGAATGATTTCCCCAAGGTGAAGTTCAGTGCAACCACCTCTCCTCCTGTGGCTCTGGAGGAAGAGCGTAGCCAGTCCTCCCCAAAGCAGTCGCAGACTCTGTATCGTTACCACCCTGAGGAGGACGGGGACCCCAACTCCATCCACACTAACCCCAGGCTGCCAGAAGGTAAGAACCACCCCAGTGTGGGTGCCTAGAGAGCTCTTGCTCTGGTAACATTGGTGCTCCTCCTCTGCTGTGTTGTTCTGGTGCTGCACGTGGCCTTGAAATCAATGAAACCACCACCAACCTTCTTCCAGCCCTTGAGGAGGTGGTTTGTGTTTCGTTCCACAGAACAGGTACCATTTCACTGTTGCCCACCTTGCTTTGATTTCACACACAGTGGATGGGGTTTTCTGGTATTTTAACTTTATTTCAGATGATGATTTATTTAACTCTGGCATTTTTCTTCGATTACTTGCTTTTAACTTCTGTCATGATGTTAAAGAAACATCTTTCTCTACACAGAAGGATTTAATTAGTTATCTCCAGTTACCAACTCAGTGTAATCACATTTGTAGCTTTTGTCTTCTTCTGGGAAGGAAGTGAAACAGTTGTGCTTTCACTTTCTAAATAAAAATGTTTAGAGCAGTTGTAATATTTATCTCATGGTTGAAAGCCTGTCTGAGCTCATTATTTCAAGAACTTAAGAGATATACTCAAATACCCCTGAGGGAGAAAAAGGGCTCTCTCTTGCTTTATGATTTTTGGGGGCTGCAAGTTTATGATGTTTACGATCAGATGTGGCAAGGATACGTATTTCCTCCTGCCTCTGGATTCCTCTTGACATCTGCAGGGAATGTTGATTATATGCTCTGTGCAATGCTCATTAATGTAATGAATGCAAACTTCATCGCTGTAAATTAGCACATATACAGCTCACATTTCCAATTCATTTTTCATCAAATCAAGAGCAGTACCTCCTCTTTCAAGATGTGGCACAAAATGTTCTCACGAGACTCAGCTGGAGGATGCTTGCAGGGCATACTGATGAGTCCCTAGGCAGTGCTGTTTCCCCTGGGCTGTGTGGGTAGCCCTTAAATCTTGAGCTATCCATTCCATCTCCTGGAGAACTTTAGGGGAGATGGGAGGAGGAGAGCAGATTTGGAGCTCAGACTCTTAAGTCCCAACACCAGCAGCACCTCGTGGCTGTTCAAACAGAAAGTGTGCCAGGTCCATGGATGGAGATGGCAGCTTTTTCCTTTTCTTTTGACTTCCCTTTTATTTGGTCCAGCCTCCCTCAAAATGTGAGCTGTGCATCAAGGATGTGTATGATACGTAGGCCTGAGTTAGGACTGACACACAATAACCTGTTTCCTGATGTAACTTTAAAGAAGATATGTTTTAAAAAATTAAATTGCCTTTTTTTTTTTTTTTTCAAAAAAAGGAAAAATGGGTGGAGCACCCTGAAATTTTCAATGAGAGGGTTTAAGAAAGTCTGTTGGGGTGAAAGTGTTCAGCAGCAGAGCTAAGTACTGGATTTTAGAGTCTGCTTGGGTGATTTGCAGTCTTTGATTCCCAGGAGCTGCTTGGCTGAGACAGGTCTGGTTGGGGGGCTGGATTAGGTTGGGGTGCCTGGAGCAAGATGTGAGAATGGCATGTCAGGCATGAATTGTTCAGCTGACAGAAGCCAGCTTGGGACTCACTGGGTTCCATTTTCTCCTTAGCTGAGATACTTAAAATTTCCTTTAAATATTGCAGAGGCAGAAATGAAAAATAAATGTCCCATGGGAGCACAGAACTCCCTGTCTGGCAGTAGATACTGCAGCTCTGAGACTGCTGCTTGCCTGCCCCAGGGAGCTGCTGTGTGTTTTGGGAGGCAGCGCTGGGTGCCACCACGCCGTGTCCATCACCCACAGTCCCTGACAGGTGGGACCTGGCTGGCAGCCCCTGGTCTGCCCCACCATTCCCATCAGGAATAGTGGTGGAAGATCTCTGGGGGGCTACAGCACCCTCTCCAGAGATGAAGGCTCTCTCTTGCCATGGCCAGTGCTGCTGCCTGGGGATAGCAGTGTTTCCACTCGTTCTGCTCTTTTAATTGACGTGCCTGTGATTCATGGGAGCAGCTCCATGTGCTTCGAGTAATAAAACACATACATCTTGTGTCTTTGGTGACTCCTGAGCCGGTGGTGGAGGGGGAGTGAAGATATTGTCAGACTTGAAAGAAAAATTAATCTCGCCTACAGATACAGAACGAAAACATTAATTTTGTGCAATATTTCCAACTATAAAATCACAAAATTACCAGAATTGCCAAATAACTTCTTTTCACCCTTCAGAAATCGTCAGCATGATGTAAACTACATCAATCCCCTGGTTTTCAGAGCCTGTGGGGCTGTACTACTGTTCTCTAGTGAGGCTGCAGCCACTCTGGCAGTGTGCAGGGTTTTGTTTGATCAGTTCTCAGCAGCGTGCTCTGGGGTACATTTCTGTGACTCTATGGCCATTCTAGATTTATTTTTATGTTTTGTTTAGTGTTTCTTTTTGCCCAGAGTTTAGAAAAGTTTAGAGAACTATGAGAGCTTCCAGAGAGACTTTCAGCCCAAGTTAGGTGGGTGTTGCATTTGTTCCTCCTGTTGAGCTGTATCCTGGTCCCAGAAATCTGCTATGGTTGCATCCTGATGCCTTTGGTTAAAAACTTGGCTTTATTACTTGTATTTTAAATATCTCACTTTGGTTTTATATGTAGCTGAGTTTTCATCTGCCAAATCTCTGCTGGTTGTTACATAATCTAATGGTGGAAACAACATGGAACACTTGGGTGCTCAGGAAAGGTTATTTCATGGTTTGGTTTTCTTTCTGCTTTTTAGCATTGTTCTTCATCTGTAGTAGTGCCCTGTGTTCAGCTACTCTGTTCCTAGAGGAGCTGTAAGAGTATAGCAGAGGTAATTACTCAGCTGAGAAAGTGTAAATTAAGTGCTTTCACCATGGGAGGGGATGAGATTAATGGAGACTGTTCTCTTTATACAGTCTCTCTCCAAACATTGATCTTACCCTGTCACTTACTGCAAGAGCAGTAAATGGGGGGAATTTTAATTTCTGTATTTCCTATTTTCTCATCCTAAAAATGCCCTGATCAAGGCAGGGCTGAGTAAAACATATTTCAAGAACTTAGCATCAAATTCTGTTATAATTTTCCCACTTTCTTCCATTCCCCCATGCTCTGGCAGTAGAGTGCTATTCCTTGGATAAATGTAACTCAGGTAGCAAGCAACCTCACTGTGAATGTTTTATGATTTGCATTTTGGTTTGGGAAGGCTTAGCAGCAGTTTGGGTCTAGCTGGACCTGTCATGTTTCAAAGTGGAGGTGTTTTTCCATTTAAACTCCTCCACAACTGGTGATTTGTTTTTTATCGTGGTGGCTTTTAGAGATAAAGATAATTGTTCTCGAGCTGGAGTGAATTGCACCAGCTGGGGAGCTGAGATCTGAGAGTGACATTTATTGCAGGTGGATCCTGACCAGGCAGGAGCTGCTGGGGGGCTGCTGTGAAACTTCTGAGGAGGTAGCTGAGATTTCGGCCTACCCATCTGCAGCATATTTGCAGATTCTGAAACTCCTGGAGAAAGATGACCTTGAATTTCCAAAATGAAGGACAAACAGATCCATGTGCAGGTCCAGGAGTTGGGCTTGATGATCCTTTTAGTCTCTTCCACCCTGGATATTCTGTGAAAGCAGACCTGCAGTGAGGGTTTGGAAGCATTCCCTGAGCACCCTTTGTCCCTCTTACTGCCACCATAAGAAGCACTGGAGGTGGGAGAATGCTGGTATGGTCCTTCAGAAACAAACTGTTTGCAATTATTTTGGTTTTTTTGCTATCAGGTGAAGTGTTGTCTCATTGTTACTTGAATTACCTCAGGCTTAATCCTGTGTTCTCTATTTATTCCAGTCCTTTCTGTAACGGAAAGAAATCAGCTTTGAGCCCTCAAAATAGGATATCTGAGGAATAAAAATAAACCTCTGGAGACTGGTGTATGAGGAGAAAAAGCCTCTGGGCCAGCAAGTGTGAATCAGCATGAATTACAGCCCCGGGTGACAGTGTTCAGGGGTTTCTTTGGTAGGTGGAGTTCTGAGGTAGCATGAATGGGAATAAAGCTGGCTGAGATACTTGCAGAAAAAGGAAGACTAAAATACAATAAAATAGAAAAGTGTCTATCTGTTCTGCCAAAAATGGCCTTTGTACTTTTATTAGGCAGCCAGATGCTAGTTTAGGAGGAAAAAAGGAAATAATTCAACCATTTCTGTTAATGAAAACATCCCATGTATATATGAGGCCCTGATTCCCCCTGCACCCCTTCTCTTGTCATCTCAGGCATGGATTTGTGAGCAGAAGGTGCAGGGAAGACCCAAATCTGCCCATATGACACAGAGGAGTGCTCTCAGAGTAATTGTTCACAGACTCTGAAATAAACAGTAGCCAGAGTTTCCAATCTGCAGGCACAGCTGGCCAGATGTGACCTGGCTCTCTGCTTCTCCTGCTTTCAGTGCAGGCAGCATTGGGTGTGTGTGCAGTGCTGGGAGCAGTCTCAGGTGAGGGATGGGAGCAGGCATGCTGGCATTCCCAGTGTCCAGACCTGTCCCAGCCAGGGCTGTGCTTCTGGGGTCAGTGCCGGGGCTTTGGGGCTTGTGTCTGGCTGAGGGCTCTGGACATGTTGCTGCATGGCTGCTGCTTGCCTGGCTGTGTTTGGGGAGCTGCTCTGGGTCACATCCTGCAGTTGCTTTTCCGGCTGGCTGAGTTTCAGGGCGCCTCTCAGAGCTGCAGGCTCTGCATTGGGAATGTTATTCTTTGCAAGAATTCCCCCGTGGAGCCCAAACCCTCCCCACCACCATCCTTCTCCCATTCCTCATGTGCATCTTCCTTCTAAAACTGAGATATTAACCACAGGTCATGAGCTCCTGGCTACCAATATTTTTGTGTCAGGCTTTTATTAGGGCTGTTTTTTGCCCCTTATCTTAAAGAGTATTTTAAGCCATAGCTGTATATTGAACTAGTTGTCTTTAGTTAGAGAATATAGTTTAGATGATTCTCTTTAAAGCTGCAAAGATCTGTGCAGTGGCACAAACCTGGTATGCAGAATGCCAAGACTGGGTGCCATGCTTTGCTAAAAGCTGTGTAGCCTGTCATAGTCAGATGTCTGCCCACTTTGAAAGAACCTAAATAATTTAAGAAATGCTCAGATCTTGAGTTCTTTTCTTTTCAAACCCCAGTACCTGCCAATCTCATTAACAGAGATGTGTAAGAAGGAGGCACTCCATCATCCTGTGTTACTCGTAAAATTAAGGTGGCAGCTGCTGCCTTCAGTGTGAATTACTGGGGACCACAACAAGCAGGTACAGTCTATAAGGTGGGACAGATGTGTGTTCTGCAGCTCCTGCCAGCCTTGCCTCCATTAAATACCCTCTGAAGAGCTCAATTCTTGTCCAACACAGCCCTAGTGTGCTGGTGAGGTGCAGTCAGACTTCCCTCTGCTGACAGTGCATTGTACCCCGACTGGTGCTGCAGCACAGGGAGTTACTCACACAGCTGGCTGGGAATGCTCTGCATAAGGAAACCCATTGTGTTCAGTGCTGGCACCGAGGGAGTGTGCAGAGGATGACTGAAGGTGGAGCAGGATGGAGCATTCACACCTGGCTGGGGTGTGCAGGGGAGAGCCCTCTGTTGCCTGTTTCCTCCCTACAGCACAAACCCAGGGGCAGTGCGTGCGTGGGACAGGCTTTTCACAGGGACTCTGAACAGGGGGAGTTCAGATATCCTTGGTGTCAGGGGGTTTAGTTACTAAAACAGTTTAAATCTCAAATTGTTGCTATAATACAACTGGAGTTATGTCCCAACCTATCTACGATTGCATCAAAATACCTTTGAAAACCCATCTCATGTCCCTGTTCTGTAGAGATAAAAATCATTATTTATGTAAAGTCACTTCCATCCGTGGTTTGCAACAAGAACATTGAATCTCGGTTCTGAAATTCCAACATGCTGCAGACAAAGTATAAAAATAAGATGGGAGTTTTCTTGTATAAATTAATTACCCACTTGAACAGACGAGACTGTTGGGCTCACCAGGTTTCTTGAGGGGACTCCATTTGCTGGTTATTTATAGTAAGTATCTGAGGGTATGGTTTTTTGGTATGCATGATTGATACTCCTTCAGAAAACAGAATTTAAATGAGACTTCTTTGCAGTAATGTGTCTGTGATTCTAATCGATCACCAAGGAATTAAAACCGACTCTGAATATAGCTCCTTGTTAGAGAAAAGAAAGTATAAGTAGTAATTCGTGATCCAGATTTTGTGAGACAATAACCTTTTGAACAGTTTCAAATATGTAGGCCAAATAAACGTAGCTTTCTAGCATATGCTTACTCATGAAAGGATTTGTAATTTCATTACCCCGGGCCTCACAGCAAGCAATGTCTCTTACCTCTCAGGGATTCTTAGGTAACACGCCAGCAAGTAATTGGAATTTTATAAAGATCCCCTTATGTGTGAGCAGTTTTTATGTTTTCTTGACTGTTCCCAGTCTGTGTGTGCTGTGCCTGAGATGACCAATTCCTTTCCAAAGCCACCAGAAAGCCCTAAATCACCATCCCAAAGCACTGAGGCTGTTTATGCTCAGCCAAAGGCTGGGAGAGGGGCAGGAGAAAGAAGTATTTGTGCTGTATTTAGGGCCAGCAAACCTCCTCTGCACATTTTCCCCTTCCCTGTCTTTGCCAGGGGCTGGGGAGCTGCAGAGCTCCCAGAGCCACCTGCCCTGCTCCACCACTGCCTGTGTGTGTCTGGGACACAGCAGGCAGCTCCCTGCAGGTGTGTGAGCAGCAGCATGCCAGAGTCACTGTGTCTGCAGTGGTCACTGCCTGCAGGAATTGCTGCTTTCCCTCCATCCTGGGATGCTCTGGTGGTGATGGGGTGGCTGTGAGATGGTGGCAATGGCTCGGGTGGGTGCAGTGGGGTGGGAAGGGAGGCTGGGCAGCCAGGGTGGGCTGATGCTGGGGCTGCCCTGCCTGCCCCTCTCCAGCCCTGCCTGCCCTTCTCCAGCCTGACCACGCTGCTGCACTTGTGGCTGCAGCTTCTCCAACCCTTCCTACACCAGAAATGGAGCCATTCACACAAATCCCCAGAGCAGTAATTCCTTCTCCTTGGTGTCTGAGTGCTGCTTGCTTTTTGTGGTGCTGTTGTGAACCACAGGGAGGCCTATTGTGTTCAGAAGGGCTCAGAGTTGTTTGCCCATAGTTTTGAATTACCAAGTACTAAAATAAGCGTTTATGGCTTCAACAGCTCTGGGTTTAAAACCTTTTAACAGTATAAAGAGTTGCCTGAAAGGGGAGGATTTGCATCAGTAACTTTTAAAAGGTGTAGTAAAAGCTGGTGCTCTTGTGAGCTGTTCCTGTGTGTAAACTCTACGTCTTAAAAACAATGAAAATCATCAGATGAGATCTCATGGCCTAACTGCTGCCATGAACAGGGCAAGTGACTGCTTGCTGCTGCAGTGACCTGTACTGCCCATGGAATAGTGTGTGCTAGTCCTGGACACCCTTCCACCAAGGTTATCTGAATTGGGCACATGAGGGTGGCTCAGGGCTAAGGAAAGGTGAATGCTTAGGATGAGCTTTATTTTGCATGAGGTGACTGTCTAGAAATGTTACTTCTAGAAGGTTGGAGGTGTTTGGGGGGGGCTGCTGCCCAGCATGGGGACTTGGTGTGGGGTCCCTGCAGCCTGGTGTTGGCCACCAGGCACTGGGGACCACCACTGGAACTCTTCTGGGAGTGCTGCAGGAAAGAAATGCAGGCAGACATGCCTCCAGTGATGTAAGGGAGGTCAACAGGTTACCAAAATCCAAATCAACTGGAAAAGCAAGTGTGTGCTCAGTACAGGATCGGAGGATCATCAGTGAGCGCTGTCAAAAAGGGGCAGAGATGGGATGGGAAAAAGGAAATTTTCTGTGCATTTCTGACATGGTCCAGAAAATTTTCAGCCAATTTGATGCAATATATTCTGGTCTTGAATGGCACTGAGGTGCTCTTTGTGTAATAATCCCCCTAGCACCATGTGAGGGCTCCAGTCTGGCACTGATCTGTAATAGCACTCACCTCTTCCTTACATTCTCTGTGAGCAGCAGCATCAGCTGTGTTTGGAGCAGGGCAGCTGGGGTTTGGCTGGAGCTGGCTCCTAGGCAGGGAAAAAGAATTGAGAAGATGATGTATGAACTCTTGCAACATGGACATCTGGCTGTACCTCAGTTTCCTTCCCTTCTCACCTCTCACTATTTTATGTTCATTTCAGTCGATTCTTCAAAGGCATTGTATGTGCTACTTGCTGGAATCATTTTCTGAGGACAAGTTAAAGTGATTAATATTAGAGTTATACATCTTGTATGAAGTGAATCAGCTAAAGTGCTCCTTGTATTCATGTTCTGATGGAGACATCCTGCAGGGACTTAGGAACCAATTACATTTTGTTGGTGGTTTGTAGCACAGCATTTGTTATACTCCATAGGAAAAGACATTGCAGGCACACAAACCTTGCTTTGGTGGGGAGGAGAATTCCCTGGAAAGCAAACTCTGACCAGCAAAGCACACCCTGCATTGTCTGCAGGGGATTCGTGCCCAAACTTGTCTGGTCTGTCATTCCAAAAGTGAACTTCATGACTACGAAATGCAAATTGGTGAAAATGTGTCTTTGTAATGAAAATAGAGCTTATATTATGGTGGCTTCTTACGGTTCTTTCCATAAGGTTAAAGAGTTCTTTTACGTTGAACAAGCAGAACAAGAAGCTCTGAGCGAGTTGAACGGTGTTTAAGAAATCTTTTTTTTTTTTCCTTTTACTTTTAATAATGATGGTGAGAAATAACTAGGAGGAAGACTTTTGGATAAGATTGTGAAGGCAATGCACTGTGTGCCTGGTGGCACAGAGAGCTGTACACCCATCCCGCGTCCCTGCCAAGTGCTGTCAGGGTTTGGCTACCAAGCTTCCAGCTGATGGCTTTAAAGCTTTCTTACATCCGACTGTAATTCTGCAGCTATGTCTATAAAATGTCTTGTTTATGGCCCATAAGCAGCTGAAGATTAATATAATTCTCCTTCTTATCCAAGAATCCTTCCTCTGCAATGTTCATTAATTTTCCTGGTGTTGGAATTGCTGGTAGTTTTCATTTCCAGATTCAAACCCGCAGTGTTCTAGCCAAATGATTTTGTAAGAGATTCACTCTGAGGAACTGTTTTCATTGAAGATAACATACACTTAAGTAATGTCTCACGTAATAATGATAAAATTTGTACTTTTCCTAGTTCTGAATCAAAGTTGATAAGCGTCTGAACTCATGGCATTGAAATCAAAGGAATAGCATAGTGACCATCAGTGATGGCTGGCTTTATATTAGAAGGTTCCATAAATGTTGAATTTCAGTCAGTTTGGGTTGACTATGGTGGTTTTGCTGGTGGAAGATAAATATGGAGACTTTCCAAAATCTTGTGCTGTGGTGTCAGAAGTTTTGGACAGCGCTTTAAAGTGATGAATGTGCTTTGCATGTGTTCTTGAAGTAGACTTTTGCCTTGCTCAGCTGATGGCCCTGGGAAAGTTTTCCTGGTGGTGTCTGTGCTCTTTCTCCTCCATCCTTGGTCCCCAGGGACAAGAGGAACAGGTCTGTGCTGTGGTGTGGACAAGAACAAGTTGTGGGACAGGCAGGGACTCTCACTGCCATGGCACCATGTGAAGATAACCAACTGAGATGGAAAAAGGACTATACTGCTGCTTTTCTTATTATTGAGGAGTGTAACCAGCCAGTAAAAATGAGCAGGAGCTTTTGGAGTCAGCCAGCTCTTACATTTGCTCTTCAGTGTGAAGAATTTGGTATGCGGAGAAATTGTGGCATGTGGCAGAGAGGGCAGTTCAGGCTGAGTGCTGGTGCACGCCTGTGGGGAGGGTGAACGAGTTTAACACTGCAGGGCTGAGGCTGAGCCTCCTTTAGTCTGCAGCCCCAAGTCCCTATTCTCACTCTGGACCATGCAGAGAGCCAGTGCATCATCAGCACTGCTGTTTGTCTGCACCCCTTCAGCCATGGGATCTGACCTTTATTGGGTAATACTGAAGTCTCCTCTTGGTATGGTGGACAGATTTACACAGCTTTGAAATCTGACCCTGCTATTTCAGAGAGAGTGCTGGCTTGTTATTCAGCTTTTAAGTGGAGTCAATAATGTTCCTTGAAAGAAGACTTTGAAGGTCAGACCCTGCCTTGTCAATGCCATGTTAACCCTATTCATTGAGGTATACACTCATTTTAGCTGTATTGCTCCTCTGACATTACTTTAAAATGGTGAAGGGCAGCTGTTACGCATTAAAAATTTAAAAAATGAAATGCTGTCTTTAAGAAAGAATTCCTTACATCTCACATGGGCATACAGCAGTTGCTCTCACTTCACAAGGCTTCCTTTGCAGTAACAAAGCACTTACTTGTTTGTTATAATTTTTGGTCAGACTCAAATTCCTCTCCCAGAATTTACAGTTAATCTGTAGTAAACGAATACCTCATAAACCATATGATCACTATGTAAATACATTATTCTAGCCATTTGTCCCTTTTGTTTGTAAATTCCCCAAACTGAATGTCTGGGTAATGGGTGTTTATGGCCATGCAGCTGATAGCACTGAGCCCCTGGCACCACACGGTGCTGAGGGTCACAAACGAGCTCCTCTTCCCATGACAGGCAGGAAAGGACTTGATGCCTGCTCATCCAGCTTCACCCAACACATTCCTTTGGGAAAGAAGAGCTGGTGTTGATTGATTAATATGCTTCCCCCACTCTTGCCAGGGTCACAGAGCTGAGATTCTCACTGCGGTGTTTCAAATGTGGCACAGACACTTTCAGACTCCCACAGAAAGTTAATCATGCACTTGAGTATAAATATCTGAACTATGGTCAGTTTTGTGCCATATGGCCGTTTTAAACCCAGAGGAATTGCACAGTTTTCTAAGTATTTAGCATAAGAATTGTCATTGTGTGCTGCATTCATACTAGGTCAGAATGCTGCTTGTCTTGGAGCAAGTCTTATCTTAGTTTGGTGTAGTCCTGGTACTAGTGAAGAAATCTTCACAGCAGTTTCCTATTTTCTATTTTAAGGGCAAGAAACATATATATATATATATATATATATATAAAATAGAATCAAAGAATCAATAAGGTTAGAAAATACCTCAGAGGTGATCACATCCTCACATCTCAGAGGTGATCACAAGTTTTCTTTTTCTCTCTCACTCTCCTGCAAGATTCAGGACAGAATCCATTTCCTGGAGAGCCAGGGGACCCCACTGCTGATGTGGTGAATGACTCTGATGCCTAAGGTGAACCAGGAAGGTTTCCTGACCCCCCTCTCGTTTGTTTTGACTGGCTGTTTGCTGCCACCTTGCTGAGATTTTCCTTTTGCTGCTTGAATCTGCTCCATATTCAGAACCTGAAAGCTGCCAAGGCAAGTGAGAGGGAACAAGTGTTGGTGCAGTGCAGGGGGAGGGGAAGGCAGGTTGGCAGTGGGTGCTGAGGATGTTTCTGGTGGAGTGACCCATGGCACTCTGGGGTATGTGTTGCCTTATCTGTGCATTGTCCCAAGGATGAAAAGCAAATTATCTGCTCTCATAACGTGTCCCCTCTCTGCTGCTCCATCAGTTCTAGTGTACAGTGCAGGTTTGTTTGGCCCTGCCTCTCATGGGGCAGAGAAGGTAAAGTTGAACCTTTATTAATTCAGTTTGTTGGTCTGATTAAGAGAAGGTGGCTCTGTGTGGAGCCAGCTCAGGGCCTGGCTGTGCAGCTGGGGGAGAGGCAGCACAAAACTGTACCCTCATGTGTGGGTGTGCAGGCTGGGTCTAGAACAGCAGATAGAGTTGGTGTTCAGTACAGACATCACCCACAGCATGCAGGATGAGTGTGTAAATACAGCCAGCACTGAGGGGCACACTGTGCATGTGTGTGAGACTGTTGGGAATCAAATGCCTTAAAAAAGGTGCAGAGGAACTTCTGGCTGTGTGCTGGGGACCTAAGTGTTGAGGCTGGAAAATGCCTTTATCTTGTTGGTCCTCTTTTCTTATTCCCTGGTAGTAAGACTTGGTTGTTGACTTTCAGACTGCTGAGCAACTTTAAACTACTTGTTAGGACTAAAAATCCACCTTCATCAGATGCTAAAATAGCTCCTATTCATTCCCTGAATTATTCTGTCTAGCAGGGGAGAGCCCAGTTCTGCAGCAGTGATGGCTGTTGCCACAATTTATTGAAATTGAAAATAAAATCTTTGTAAGCAGGAGTTTAGAAGTGGTAGAATTGTTCCATAGGTGTATAGGAATGCTGGCTGGCTCAATGTAAACACTTGGCATGTAGATAGATGGAAATTTCTGCACATTCCTTACAAGTGTGGTGCTGCAGAGCCCCAGGGCTTTGGTCACTGGAGGTCAAGCCAGGGGAAGTGTCTCCAGTGAAACAGAAAGCCTTTCCCTGGGGAGCTGAGCTGAGCCCCAGGGCTCAGAAAATCCTTAAAGTGATGCAAAGTAGGGCCTGGTTTACAAAGCAAACACAGCACAGCAAATGCATTTGTGGCTGTAGCTTGATAACAAGGATGTGTGAACACACTGCACCTGGCTTCCTGCTTGGCTGCAACACTTGCCTGGATTTTTCTTCCATAACTGCCAGTTATGCAAATTGATTAATTTGACAGATTTCTGCCTTTTACAGCAAGTCATGTTCAGAACAGGGAAGAGCATTAATCTACTAGGAGGTTAAATTGCTTGTCAGGTGTTGTGCTTGTAAAGAAGATGAATAAACTCTTCCCAATATGGAAATGCATGCCTTGGACATCACCTACAAAATTAAAGGAGTGCCAAATTCTACAACATGTTTCAAATAATCTGATATTTGAGGCTATTTGTAAGGTTCCATTCCCTGGAGTCCTGTGGCTGCCCAAAGGCATCACCTTTCATTTAAAACATGTTTTTTTAGAAAAATAGGAGACTCACAGTTTTCCTCAGAGAGAAAAACTAAATTTCAAATGCTTAAAACCAAACAAAACCCATACACCCTGTAAAGAGAGAGCAATTTAAAAGCTGTTCATTAGATTTTACTGTTTAGATGAGATATTTGGAAGGAATTCCTCCCTGTGAGGGTGGGCAGGCCCTGGCTCAGGGTGCCCAGAGCAGCTGTGGCTGCCCCTGGATCTCTGGCAATGCCCAAGGCCAGGCTGGACACTGGGGCTGGAGCAGCCTGGGACAGTGGAAGGTGTCCCTGCCATGGCAGGGGTGGCACTGGATGGGCTTTAAGATGCCTTCCAACCCAAACTGTCCTGGAATTCTGTGGTTCATGTTTCTGCTCCACTGCTGTTGCAGTCCTTTGCCAGCCACCAAAGCCCTCAGGCGGGGTGGGGTGGTGGCAGGGCTGGGACGGGGTGGCCAGGAGCCTGGGAAGCCCTTTCTCAGCAGGAACTTTTCCCAGCAGGGTCTGGGACACCTCTCTCAGAAGGAACCTTGTAAATGTGGTATTTGCCCAACTTAGTGGCTTGTCTGCAGTTTCTTCTGTCTTCACTCAGTCAGGATTAAAAACATGAAGGAGACGAATTTCTCATGTTAGGGCTTGGTTTATTAAATCTTATCTAAAGTACAGAGAATTTTGCAGCACTTCCAGCTACCAGCTAAAAGTGAGCAAAATGGAGGTGAATCAAGTATTTACAAGGTCTTTTAAAGCTAAACAGTCCAATAAAGAGCTAACACCTGTATTATTTACACTTTTGACCCATAACCAAACTCCTGTGACCCTCAGTGCAGCACTAAGTGTCCAACCAAAAACTACTGCCTGAAAGCATGAAGAATGAAGAACACAGAAAGGAAACAGCACCCAAAATCCTCCATCTTGTCCCATATCTATTATTACATTATAAAAACCTCAAATTCAAAACTCTTCACCATGTGAAATCACACACCTATTTAACTACACACCCATGACTAACTCCATCACTCAATTTTGGAAACCTTCTCCAAGACCTCAGGTTCTCCAGGGGGTCAGTGCTAGAAAGCACAGGAAGCTCAAAACTCCCAGGCTTCTGGGATCCAACAGAACCTCTCCCAGCAGGGTCTGGGAACATCTCTCTTAGCAGGAACACCTTTCCCAGCAGGATCTGGGAGCACCTTTCCCAGCAGGAACACCTCTCCCAGCAAAAACACTTCTCCCAGGAGGAACACCTCTCCCACCAGGAACATCTCTACCGGGAGGAACACCTCTCTCTCCCAGCAGGAACACATTCCCAGCAGGCACACGTCTCCCAGCAGAAAAACCTCTCTCTCCCAGCAGAAACACCTCTTTCTCCCAGCAGAAACACCTTTCCCAGCAGGAACACCTCTTTCTCCCAGCAGGAACACCTCTCTCTCCCAGCAGAAACACCTTTCCCAGCAGGAACACCTCTCTCTCCCAGCAGGAACATTTTCCCAGCAGGAACACCTCTCTCTCCCAGCAGGAACACCTCTCTCTCCCAGCAGTTCTCCTTGGGTGCACCTGCAGCAGGTGAGGTCACTGCAACAAGGAAGAACCGAAGAGGAACCAGAGAGCTTGAAAGGATGAGAGCCAAACAAAGGCATTTCTCTTGCTGAGATCCACAGAAGTCCCTAGAGAGGGCGAGGGAAGCCTGGAATGTTGTGCAGGGGAAGGGAGAGGAGCAGACAGGAGTGTCCTGCTCTGTCACCCTGAGCTGTTGGAGGAGCACCTGATGGGGCAGGCTGGGTTTTTGTCTAACATTCAGCCTGGAGGTGGCTAAATAGGAATGGTTTAAAATAACCCCACAGTTGCCATAGATACTTGTCTAAATTGAGGTCTGGCCCAAGCTTGGAGTGTGTCCTCCAAAGCCAGCCTTGGAGCGGGCTGGAGGAGCCCCACAAAATGTGGTGCTGCAGGGAATCAGCCCAGGATGGGGATGTCTGGATGTGTTTGATGTCACCAGGCAGCTCCAGGAAGGCTTTGCTTGGGCCTGGAGACAGGGAAGGGAAAAATCCTTCATGCTTCAAACGCTTTCCTCCTTTTTTTGCCCAGGGAGGTCTGTAGGGTTGGAAAAGAAAAGCCATGGAATGTTGCTTTCCTGGCACTGGGTTTGGTTTTTATTTGTGAAATGTTACTGTGCAACAAAGCAGCAGCAAATTTAAAGTAGTTCAGCTGGATAAAAGCACCCTATTAAGGTAAATTTGGTTTATTTGTCCCAAGAATGCGTAGCAAATGCATGTCTAATTACAGATAAGGCAACTAAGCCTTTCATCTTCTTCCACTGGAAAAAACTCTGCAAATAATGTGGAAAATGTTTTGGTAAAATGAGTGAAGGTCTTTTCAAGGATTTGGTTATCACAGATGAGAGCCCCACTTGAGGGAATTGGGAATTTTTTTCCCTGTGCTCCTGTTGGATTGACATTTTGAGACTATTGCAGCTGACTCTGGAAATGCCTAATTTTGAGATAATAATCTGTCCTAACCTAGCCTTTGGGGATCTCTGGGATCATCTGTGGGTTTAGGGTGGGGAGGGCAGGTCTGTCCCTCTGCCTTTGGGGATCTCTGGAATCATCTGTGGGTTTAGGGTGGGGAGGGCAGGTCTGCAGTGTTTGGTGAGGATGATGGAGATGCAGGAATCTGATTGAAAAGTGCACACTTAGCAATGTTCCATTCTTCCTCTCCAATTTCTCGCTCTGTAGGTGGTAGAGAATTAGTACTTAATTACTGGCAGACTGTGGACAACAACCACCCCCCTTAAACTGTTTACATTTCTGGATAAGGCTGAAGCTGGATATTCTTTGAGGTTCAGTTCTTCTCAAAATCTGTGGGAGATTTTATAGTGCTCGTTTATCTTTCATACCATGTACTGAGATAAGTGTTTCTTCCCAAAGAGCTTTTATCTATTAAAAACCCCCAAACCCTGTTCATCCATGTCTGAATCCCATCACATATGATAAATCCCATTCATTCCATTCAGCTTCCCAGCCTGTGAAAAGGCCCAATCAAGAGGCTTGTGCAACTGTGGGAGTTCAGAACTGGGAAGAAAATCAGATCCAAGGTGGAGCTGGAGTTCTAGACTCGCTTGGATACAAGAAATTATATCTAGCAAATTTCCCTTGAATAAAACATTAATTTCCCATTATAAAACATAATGTTGCTCTGATAATGGTTCCTGTTTTGAGTAACCCTCATTTCCTGCGTCTCGTTGATGAGTCATCACAGCAGAGCTCTCATCCATTCTGCTCTGCAGATGCTCTCAAGCTGTGTATTCCCCATCTGACTCAGCTCCTGTGTATCAGCATCTCCTCCCATTGCTGTGGAGCTCTGGCAATGTTTGTCTGCAGAGCCCTTCAGCCTCCCTCCAGCCTGAAAATGACTGGTGCTCCTGGCTGCGCTTTTAAATTTAACTCCAGTTTTTAACAAGTTTGTGGTTAAAAATTCACATTTCAAATTTTCAGGTTGTCTCAAGTCTTGAATCTGGAACTGAGCAGCTCAGATTGCAGAAATGTGTGTCAGTCCTTGTGTGGGTCTGTGAGAGGAGCCAATCTTTCTTCCTTCCAGGTTTTCAGTTAGTGGTTGCCTGTATAGAACATTCCCAATGTAATGTGTGCCTTCTACAGCTTTAATTAAACTTCAGGGGGTGCTGGGTCTAAATGGAGACTGTGCCTCAGCTGTCACATGTGTAACAGGGGCTGAGCTGCTGCTGCTGAGGTTCATAGGCAAATATAAAGTTTTAAGAAGGCTGATGTGTGGGTGGTGAACTAAGCAACAAAACCACAGGATTCAAAAAGTTTTGGAGCTTGGAGGGCTGCAGTGCTCTGAGGTGCCATGAGGTCCATGCAGAATGTTCCACTTGTGAATTTGGATCCCCAGAGATGGGGTAGAGCTGTGTGTGTGACATGGGTGGTGCCAGGGGAGATGTCTGTCAGCTCTGGGGTACAACAGAACATTTGCTGACTCTCTTTGCCATTTGGGCTAAAGGAGAGGAGGGTGTAGGTGTTACCAGGTGTCACTCCCATCAGAATTACCTGGCCATAAATAGATTTTTAAGACTTTCCTCTGCTTCTGTCTTGCTGCTCTAGGTGAGGTTTGGGCTGGAGGTTCCAACTCTTGGGTAGTGTTGAGTTGTGCAGGGCAGTTTTCTTTTCCTTTTTGAAGTCAACCTCACTCTCCTGTGAGCAAAATGGAGCCTGGTGTTCAATAAAGGGTGCACTGCAGTGAATGTAATTGGTTGTGCTTGTCTGGGGCTTTCATTACTCAGGTTAAAGCCCATGGATTTGGCACTGCCATGGAGCTGCCCTCCTGTCACCGGTACCACAAGATGTACCTGGGATTCACTGCAGCACAGCCTCTACTTTTAATTGACTTCTCCACTTATTTCTGGCAGTTATTTAAGCTTCTTAGGTCATATTTGAGTAAAGTTTTCCTTTCCATACTGAAAGCAGTTTCTAGTATTAAAAGTTGCACATGGATGAGAGTTTTCACTGAATGAATGATGAGAGAGAGGGGAGTTTGGGACAGTGCCATGCTTCATATAGTTCTTTAGATAGATTGTCATGAGGTGGTTACCTCAGCTGTCACTCTGTTAGGATTACATAACATTTTTAAATTATCTCCTTTCCTATGGCCAAAAAATGATTCAGTCCTCTTGCATATTGTATTACCTCGAGCTCTTGGTATTTATTACATATGCAATCAAGAAAATAAGAGTCTGAGGCTTGCAGAGATTTATTTAGGAGCATTTAACAGCTCTCTGTTTGCTAGTAATTTGGTTCATCAGAATGAGGAATTTATTTCTGAATTGTCTTTTAATGAGCACATAAGCAGGTTTCTCTATCACTCTAAAACTGTGGGTTGTCACTTCAGGGCTTTGTTTTTACAAATGGAAGTTGTTATCTCTTGGATAGGTATCAGCCTGCTGTAGTAGTTTCCACTGGTTTTAATGGAGCTTGAGTTTAAATACCTCGGCTGAAAGAAGGATAAGAGCCTTTCTCTTTAGAGAGATTTCTTTTACTGTGTATTTGGTGCTTGATGGAATTTGTGCAGCTAGAACAAGCCCCTAAATGATTTTCAGTTCTATGAATAGTGACTTTTTACTTGGGTAGATCGTGATAGGACAAGGGGGAATGGTTTTAAACTAAGATAGAGCAGATTTAGATTCAATGTTAGGAAGAAATTGTTCCCTGTTAGGGAATGCCTTATGACACCTGGTTTTGGAAGAGCCAAGGCAAACAGAGGTATTTTTCTGTCACAAGGATTTATGTGACTGAAACAGAGGATGAACAAATGGTGTTTCTGTGTGGGAAATAAAAGTGGTTTATTAACTGATGAACTAGCTGGAACTTAGTGCTGCTGAAACACTGCATATGTGCAGCTGAAGTTGTCTGGAAAGAAGGACGGGAACTGAGCAGAATTGCAGGAGGTGAATTCAGCACCTGGGCTCTCAGTCCCTCAGTGATGGGTGTTACTGCTGTGTTCACAACAGATCAGAGAGTATCACCTGTATTCCAGAGGAAACAGCCTCAAGTTGCACGAGGGGAGGTTAAGGTTTGATGTTAGCAACAATTTCTTCTTGGAAAGAGTTGTCAGGCATGGGAGCAGGTTTCCCAGGGCGGGTTCCAAAACACGTGTGGATGTGGCACTGGGGACTGGCTTAGTGCTGAGCAGGGTGGTGCTGGACTTCTCCAGTGGTAACAATTCCCTGATTCCTTCTGCCAGAGCCTGGAAGCTTCTCTGTGGAATGGGATTTCAAAGCCAGGCAAAGCTGGTGTTCCTCCTCTAGGCTCTGAACACAGTGTATGAAACTGAAGGTTGTTTTAGAGACCTGCAGCTCCGTGGGGCATTTCTCTTCTACACGAAGTGTGGAAGGGAAAAAGGCAGAAGAGCAGAGGAGAATCTGTGTGCTGATCCAGTGGGGTCCCCAACAGCTTTTAGTTTTGGGGTCTTTTTTGGGTTTCTTTTTCCTTTGTCTAATTAGAACTTTGAACTGAAAAGCCTGCTGCAAAGCCCGTAGATGAGTGAGGGTTTAGGGAGCAGGGAGCCTGCATAGAGCTGTGTGAATTGCTTGCACTTCAGCGTGCTCAAATGAAAGGTCATTCACCCAGGCTCTTCAGCCAGGAAGAAAAGGAAAAGCTGATTCTCTCTTCTTCCAGTCTGGGAAAGCCACCAGCATTTCATCACACAGGGCTTAGAGCTGCCATGAGGCTTGTGGAACAGAGATTGGGGTGATGGAAGGTGTACTCAGCACCCCTAATTCAGCTGTCATCCACTTTTAAGGCTGCTCTTCCTACCAACAATTAATGTACACAAAATTACTTACCTCTGGGACCTGGGTTATGATGAACAGCATCAATCCCTACAGGTAAAAAACCCACTTCTGTCATTTGCAGCTTGTGAAATGGTGTGGGAAATAGAAAATTAGTAGTGGGTTAAGGAGATAGAAATGGGCAAGTAATTGCAGCTTCCTTTCTGCTTTACAAACACGGGCATATTCAGCAGTGCAAATTCTCAGACATTTTTGAAGAAACACAGAATAGTACGCAAAGTATGGGGGATTTTGGGTCAATATTTAATTTTAAGGAAGTCAGAAAGAAACATAGTAGTAATATATGTAGTTCTTACTTTTTATTGGCTTCCTGCCAGGCCATTGCTCTTCTTTTTAACCCTTTTTGTCCTTCAGTTTACTCGAGTTGTAGTTTATTTACATTTTGATTCCTCGGGAATGTCATTCAAAAGCCATGTACTGTGAGACAAGGCAGATTTTCATTTTTCACACCATCAGGTTGAGCTGTAGGGCACGTGGCTGGCCTCTCTCCTTTGTTTTTTTCCTCCTCTGCTGAAATAAACTCATAGGTGTGTTGAGGTAAGTAATTTACCTGTGTGCAGATAATCCTGAGAGTGCTCATACCTGTGTGCAGGTAAATCCTGACTAAGAGTGCTCATATCTGTGTGCAGGGAATTCCTCACTAAGAGTGCTCATACCTGTGTGCAGGTAAATTCTCACTAGGTATTCACACCTGTGAGCTGCAGCTGAGCCAGGTCTTGGGGAGGTGGGGATGCTGCTGGACTTTGATAAATCAGGCAAACAATGCATGCAGTCTGCAGCAGCCCCTCCTCAGCTGGGATGGCTGGAGAAGGGCAGCTCTGGCAGGGGGAGTTTGATCTGCTGGCCCCCTCCTCAGCTGGGATGGCTGGAGAAGGGCACCTCTGGCAGGGAGAGGTTGATCTGCTGGCCCCCTCCCAGGTGCTGGAGAAGGGCACCTCTGGCAGGGGGAGGTTGATCTGCTGGCCCCCTCTCAGCTGGGATGGCTGGAGAAGGGCAGCTCTGGCAGGGAGAGGTTGATCTGCTGGCCCCCTCCCAGGTGGGATGGCTGGAGAAGGGCAGCTCTGGCAGGGAGAGGTTGATCTGCTGGCCCCCTCTCAGCTGGGATGGCTGGAGAAGGGCAGCTCTGGCAGGGAGAGGTTGATCTGCTGGCCCCGTCTCAGCTGCAGGAGGAGTATGGGCTGCTCTGGAGCCCTGCAGTATCCCCAGCCCTGGGGTCCTGGGACCAGCACTCAGCTCCTGGCCCACGGGAAGCATTCCATGCTGGAGGGTCATCCCAGGACCTGGGTGTGCCCGGCCATGCAGCTCCAGGGAATTTTGGCAGCGCTGCGCAGAGCCATGGCTGCACCTCCCCTCCCTGTGGCTTGGCACCAGCCAGGCTTTTGGCACGAGGCTTTCAGCACAAGGGCTGGCAGGCGTCACTCTGGACGGTGATGTGGAGCAGGATCTCCCCTGGGATGCCTGGCCTTGCTGGCTGCAGGAGCCTGGCACTCCCTGCTACTGTCTGAGCCCTGGGGACATCGGCTCCACTGCATTTTTGTCTTTTGCCATCATCCCTGCACTCTACATTCCTCAAATCCTGCCAGCTACAAAGAGAAAATAAGTGTGGATTTTGGGGGTAGTGGTTGGACTTAATGGTCTTAAAGGTCTCTTCCAACTGAAATGATTCTGTGATTCTGTAAAATATGAAAAATCACCCTTGTCTTATATGGGGGAAGAAGGATTGGAAGGGGGAGTTTGTATTGCACCAGCTCTCATAAGTGAAGTTTACTGCTATTAAGAAATAAACCAGTTTAAAAAAAAATCTGCATTTGGCTTGGGTCCTACTTTGAAAAGAAAAAAAGTATTCTGTAAAGGTGATGTGTGATGGACTCATTTGTTTATCTGAGGTGAAAAAGGAAGGAAAAAGTTATCTGGGATCTGGCTGATGTGAAGATGACCTGAGCTTAGCTCTGCTCTACATATCTTTAGAGATGGGAATGATACCTCTTGCTAGCAGCCAAAACACTTCTTAAGGCATTGAGGAGATTTTTAAGATATGCATAAAGAGAGATTATTGTGAGTTAGACTTCTGGGATTTAAATTATGGCCATGTTGAAGGGAAAGAATCCTCACCTTGAAGCTGCTCTAATTAGTGTCAGGTCAGTCTGTCCTCAAAATTGAAAGTCATAAAATGGTTGCTAAAAGAGTGTATGCATTCTAGTGTGGAAGGATCAGGACAGACTGGGCATTCGTGCAGGTGTTGCTGGAGTTATATCTGAAATCAGCAAGTTAAAAAATTATCATTGATTATAGCTCAGTAAAATGTCAGATCCCATGCATTCCTCCAGCAGGGCTGCTGCTGGATGGTGCTGGGTACACAGTTCCTAAATCCAGTTTGTAACCTGTTTCTGTACACCAAACAGAACTGGGAAAATACTGCATCAAGGGTTAAAAAGGTTGAGTATTTCTTTTTAGCAAATATCACTGGATGTCAAGCGAACCTATCAAATTGAATTCACTTTTTTAACATATGAAGTGTTTTCGACCTATTCCGTGGAAATAGCATTTAGGAAGTTTTACCTGTCCATGGTGTTTCTGTGTGAGTTGGATCTGCACGGTGCTGGTAGAGAACTGGGCAGAGTGGGCTTTTGGGGTGATTTTGTTTGAAGGCAGTTGCTGACTCTTGGGTACTAATGTAACCCTCTGGTTTAAGGGTATTTTCCTCATTCACAGTTGGTTTTTATGTACCAACTCTACTGTACAGAGGTTTGCAAAAAAGCCCCTTTTTTAATCACTGAATCTCAGTGACAGTTGATGTCATTAAACTTCTTTGTGTCATTGTAAACTGACATAAAGCCGTGGAAAGCTGGGAGTGGCTAAGCAGCTTTCCCCACTCACAGGTAATTAGGCACCATGGGAACATTCATAGAGGTAAGAGGATGTGGAAAGCAGAATTGTATTTAGGAGGCTGGTTTTCACTCCATTCAGTATTGAATATTACTTCCTAAGGAAGTCACTTTCCTCCACAAATCAAGTGCATGGAGTTGTGCTAATCACGACTTTAACAGATGATGGTGAGGAAAAGTAATTAGCCTTCAATCAGAAATGGGTACACTACACCAGGCAGTGGTGCTTTACACTGCATGCACTGTACATATAAATCATCTTAACATTATTGGGAATTCATGAAGCTCAGGTTTCCATGTTCTCTCAGGTTCCTGAAATGTTAAGTACTGGGTTGTGGTGCCAGTCAGTTCCTGTGCTGACAGTGAGATTGAAGGCACTGCATAGGAATGAGATCTGTTCCAATTGCATGGATTCAGTGCCAGTGCCACGATTCTGATTTCATCCCTTGGCTCCAGGGGCTGCACACAGGAATTGTGCAGTGAGGTGGTGCAACACAGACACAGCACGTGCTGGTGCTGTGCAGGGTAAGGGATCTGCTCTCAGGCAGGATGAGGGATCTGTTTCCCAGCAGGATAAGGGATCTGCTCTTCCCAGCACCTGTGGAACACTAGCTCAGAGTTGATGGCACTTGGGGGGCACTCTGAGCACTGGTGCTGACTGAAAGCAGAACCTCTGCTGAGTCAGCAAGGGGATGTGCACAGAGGTTTGGGGCTGAAAAAGGCAGAAATGGGTGAGAAATGTAGCATCAGCAGTGGTGGCTTTGCTGAATGGTTGTTTTGTGTCCTGACTGGGAGGGAAATGGACTGGTTTGGGGGGTTTTTTTGTTGTTGGAGATTTTCTGAAGAGATAAGGGGAAAGAGTGTTTGAGGGGAAGATAAGGAAAAGGGGTCAAGAAAAATGGGGGTAATGTGTACAGGTAGGAAAGGGAGAAGACTAAGGGACTCTAGAGAGGAAAAGCAGCAGTGAAATGGGGAATCCTTCAAGGATGAGAGCTGCAGGAGTCCAGCTGGACACAGATGATATTGTTGGTGCTGTAAGGCTGCTGTAGTCACTCCTGTCTCTCCCAGCAGCTGGGTCACTGCTGCTTTTGCCACAGTGGGGCCATCCCCATGTGACAGCCCTGCCTCTGCCCCTGCAATCTGCCTCACACAAGAAGATTAAATAGAGAGGGGTCCTAACCTGGAACATGTGAATGGCACTTTTCTGTTCTTGAAAATGGAATATTCATATTTTTTATGAGAGCTTTTCTAACAAATTGCCTAGAAAGCTTGTGATCCCAAGAGGGTTTATACTGGCTGTTGCCAGATAGACAATCTTTCATTATAATGTGGTTGCAGTGCATTTTACTTGAATTTATAAACAAACAACTCCTCCCTAAGAGCAGCCTTGCCAATACACTCTGTTGGTGGTCCTGACCCTTGCTGAAGGGAGTGCAGCTCGGAGCTCTTGTCCCACAGCTTTGGAGCTGCCCCTGGCCTGGCAACTTCAGCCTTTAACTGTGCTGCTGTTACAAAAATTCTTCTCCCATGACCTTGTGCTGACCATCAGAGCCACAGGGACAGTTAGCCCTCAGAAAGCTTTATCTTGTCTATGGGAAGGAGTGGAAAATCCTTCAAATCAAAATGCACCTTAGATACTGCAGCTTGTGCTGGTTGAGTCAGTGGCCTTCCAGAACATTAATGTGTTGAAAATGTTGAGATTTGACTTCAAATTGTTACAAGGATTCACCTGTCTGGTGTGAGAAGGGTTTCAGACTTTTGTTTTGGTTTGCAGACACTGCAGGGGTATGTGCTGATATGCTGTTATCATCACATATACCTCACCTTATATACCATATATATCACCATATATACCTCACCTTATATACCATATATATCACCATATATACCTCACCTTATATACCATATATATCATCACATATATCTCACCTTATATACCATATATATCACCATATATACCTCACCTTATATACCATATATATCACCATATATACCTCGCTTTCACCCCTCTTCTCATTACAGATTTACAGGGAATAGCAAAGGGTTCAGGTTGTAATTTCCAGCTCTGCATTTCCAGTTCTGTAGTGGAGGGGAGCAGTCCCTCACCTCTCTCCACTGTGTGACCCTGTTCCGTGTGAAAGCTGATGTCCTGCAGTGCTTAGGAAACAGCTGGCAGCTCCCCACCAGTGTTTGCTGCTGGGAGAAGCAGTGAGCTCAGAGCTGACCCTCTGCCCTGAAGAGGAAAGAAGTGTTCCTTACAGGATCTGGCTGGTGCCCAGCCCTGCCCAGAATGTGCTGTGCTGTTCCATGGCAGCCCACACGCTGCTCCCAGTGCTCCCACTGAGCCCTGGCCAGCTCAGGGTGACGGGGCAGAGGGGGGTGGGGAGCAGTGTCGCAGCTCGTGGGTGGCATGGGACAGCCCGTGGGGCCAGAGCCCATGTCTGCAGCACAGCAGGTTTCATCCCTGAAGTCTCCAAGGGTCTGAGTTTTTCTGCTGTAGGAGAGGAGTTCCCCTGGCATGGTTGGGTATTGAGGTGAGGGTCAGTGGGTTTGAATGTGCCCTGGAGCCTGGCTGAGGTAAGGAGGGTGCTTCCCACAGGAACTCGCTTCCTTTCCTGCCTCCAGGGTCCCATGAAGGATGTGCAGGATGTGCTGCTTGGTTTGTCAGAGCCCATTCTCAGGACAAGAGGACTTTTGGGAGGTTAATAGGAAGAAATTGCATCCGATGAGGAAAATGAGGGGATGCCACCAGCACTGAGATCTATGGGTTTGCTTGTCGGTTCTCTCTAGTGTTGTATCTTGCTTTTAAAGATCCATTTCACATCCATTTGTGGTTGCAGATGCAGCACAGAAAGGTGTAATTGCTGAACCCAAATAAAAACAAAATAGATCTCGGCAGCAAGAAGTCAAAATTGTAAAATTGCTGGAGAGAGCAAATAGGGCCCTGCTTCTATGGAGTAGTTAATAAAAGACCTGTTTTATGGACTAGTTTCTGAAAGACCTATTTTGTGTTATTGAATTAAATTCTGAGAAAAATGTGAAGTATTGTGGCCTTCCTAAGTGTTGTGCTTGTTTATGTGGGTGTGCACAACTTGGTGGTGCTCCAAACTCACCCAGAGCCCAGTGTTCCAACCACTTCTATCCCTTCTCCTGGCTGATGACTCAGCAAGTTATTGTCTTTTTCCAGCTTGTCCAAACTTGTCAGCATTTAAGTACCCAGACACTTTGTTCCTTTCTTACTGCTGCATTCCCACAAAGAGCCTCATATGGATCTTATTTTCAGCAGCCTCTGATCAGCATTAAGGCTTTACTCTCATCACTAGCTGTTAGCACCCTAAACTAGAAACCTGGGTAAAAAACTTCACAATTCGACCATCCTGATATTTTGATCATTCAGGTGTAATTAGCACAAGTGCTGTGTGGGAATAGATGTTGCTTTCCCAGTGTGTGGTTGAATATTGAAAAAGAGAGAAACTGAGAAGTGCAGTCTACTTATTTACACACAAGTAATAAAGACAGGTTTTATTTTAGAGAAGTGTTGATGAAGTGGTATGTGAAGTTCTACCTCTTTTAGTATTTTCTTTTACTGTGTTTTAGGTGTCTCCTGCACAAAGTAACAGTAATGAGTCTTTGTGGGAAGAGATGAAGACTCCTCCACCCTCCATTAGAATTTGCTGCCTTATCCCAAATGCTCCGAAACACATTTAAATCACATAGCTGTAGTTTTCCCTTTTCTCCCTCTTCATCTCTGGTTCCAAACTGAAATGTGAATGTAAATTCCTTTACAAGTGGCTGCAGCCTGTGTTGTCCAAGTAGGAAGTGTGAGCCAGAGTGCACTGCAGGAGATGGAGCTCCAGCTGGGGCTTAGCTTGTGCCTATTTCAGGTTGTGCTTGTGGGGTGTGGAGCCTGCCCCAGAGCACATTTGTCTGTCTCTGGCTGCTCAGGACCAGCAGGAGGAACCTGAGCCTGATCCTGGCTCTGTCCTTGTGCTCGCTGCAGTGGGGTGTACACAGAGAGGGAGCTCCCAAAAAACACTGAGTGCTGAGGTGGCTGAGGAAAGAGTTTCTGTAGAGACAGACACAGGCTGAAATGCTGCTCTCTCCACAGCATCCTGCTGATTGTTTCATACTTTGTAGATGGAGCTGTTGTTGTTCCCTGCAGGAGTCCCTGTCCCACCCGTTCCTGCTGCACCTCGGACAGGACTGGGGTCAGCAGTGGCCTTCAGCACGTATCTGAGCTCCATCAGTGCTGCACTAAGGACTGCCCTAAATATTAATATGGTTTTATTTATTCTGTGTATAAACAACCACAGGCTGGAGTTGCTCAGCCTGGAGAAAAGGAGGCTCAGGAAGAACCTTCTGGTTCTCCACAGCTCCCTAACAGGAGGGGCTGGGCTCTGCTCCAGGGAGCAAGGGACAGGACAAGGGAAAACGGCCTCAAGCTCTGCCAGAGAGGTTTGGATTGGATATTAGAGAAAAATTTCTTGATGGAGAGGGTTGTCAAGCATTGGGAAGGGCTGCCCAGGGCAGTGGTGGAGTCCCCATCCCTGGAAGTGCTCCATAACAGGTGTGGATGCAGCATGTGGGACATGGTTTAGTGGTGGTGGTGCTGGCTTGATGCTTGGATTTTATCTCAGGTCTTTTCCACAGAAGTCTTTAGGTTTCTGTGATTCTGCATTCAAGGGCTTTGTGCTTGAAGTTTTGGTAAAGGAGCAGGCAGTGTGTGTAGGCTTCTGTGGGCAGGGGGTCAAAATCCAGCTTTAGGTGAGAACAGCCACTTCTGCCATAGTTCACAATTATTTTGAATTATTTGTTTGAAGGTGACTTCAGTAGCAGTGCTGGCAGGTATTTCAGGGGTGTCTTTATCCTGATGAACACATATCGGGGTGACTCGCTACTTTTAATTAGGAACATAGAATTGAAACAAATCATAGGAATTTTGTGTGGGATCTCAGTGCTGTAGATTTTTGACAGGGAGAAAGGACTTAGGGAATTAAACAGTTTATGTGAATGTGTTTCTCTTGGTGTATTGTGGGGTTACACTGAGCTGCACCCTGGACAGTCTGAGCTGGAGGCCAAGCCTGGAGTGGGAATGAGCAAAACAAGTCACCCAGTCTCTTCTGTGAGAAACCACAGTAGCAGCATCAAACCAGGTGCTTCATTTAGAAGTTAAAAACTCTTTTTTCCTAATTTCTACCCCAAACCATTACTTTCTTATGGAGCTAAACCCCCTTGCTTGCAAACATCTGTGGTTCTGAGGCATGCTGCATGGCAAAGGAGAGATTTCCTGCTGTGCTTCCTGCTAGGGCTGTTAAATTCCCCTGGAAGAATCTAAACATCATTATCACCCCATTCAAATTAGAATTTCCTCCTACTTTTGTAAGGGATAAAAGGAGGTTTGTTTCATTGCTGTTGACTTAAGTGTCCCATTGAAGTTCCTTCACAATAACTGCTCTGGCACTGGGTGCATCCTGGAGAGTTTAAAGCTCCTTGGGGTTACTGGATCAGGGCAGGACTGGGGGCCATCAGCTCTTCCAGCCTGTCATTAATCCAGGAAATGCCCTGGGCCACAAACAGTGCTGCTGAAATTCTTGCCCAAACGCTGATTACAAAACTTGGTAAGGGAAAGCCTGAGGAAATGAGTGATCTCTTCAGAACATCATCATAAAATAAAGGAACAATGTAATTTATGATTATAAACCTGACAAGGACTAGCAAGGAATCCTGGAGGGTTCCCAGATAAGGAGATGGAGCTCTACAACAGCTCTTCTGTTCAGTTCAGCGCCCCTGCTCCCCAAGTAAACTCAGTGAAACTCAGAGCTTTCCTTCCTCTGCTGTTCAGAATCCTTTTGTCAACAGTGCTCAACCAAACAGAGCTGGAGGGCACATACTTGGTCAGGAGCACTCCTGGGATTGTTCAGGCCACTGATTGCTGCTGTCATGTCATTTCCTCTCTGTTCTTACCTTCTCAAGGTGTGCATGGCTCCTGTTGTGTCATTTTCTATCTGTCTGTCCCCCTGCCAGGGGTGCACAGTTCAGTCTGTGCCCCAGGAAATCAGATGTGGTTCAGATACACAAGTAAAATCCTCCTTCAGGCTTTAAACAAAAATACACTTTCTGTGTGATTGGTGTGAGGATGCATAATCTGTTTATATGGATTGCATGTGTAGTGGTTTTAGGCAGTTGGGGTCTAAAATGGCACAATAGCTTGGCTTGTCCTTGATCAACACTCCCAGTCCAAAACAAAGACCTTTTTCCCTGCTAAACTTTTAAAATTTAGAGCAGAAACATGTCTTAATGGATGGCTGTCCCTAACACTGCAGTGTGTGGGTGTGAATGGGTAATGGTGACATTAATGCATTTTTTCTGTAGATCAACACTCAGATGTAAGGGGAACAGATTAAGCTACATGAAGGCTTTACACACACATCTGTTTGCTTCTTTGTGTTTGTTTGTCTTTATATTTTTTAAGAAGAAGGAGTATTGGTTTTGTATTTTAGTTACTATTAAAACCTCAGCTTAGTTTGTAATTGGTTAAGAACATCCTGGAAGTGCTTGGTTTACTCAGTGTTTGACTTGCAGCAGATTCAGTGATCCTGCCTAATTTTCCCAAGTGCTCTGACAGGCAATGCCTGACTACACTCCCTAATAAACACTGTTCCTCTGAATTTTAACTTTAAAATTAAACAGGGCTGGTGGAAATGCTTTGAGGAAAGGAGCCTACCTAGCCACAAAGCAGATCATGCAAAGAGCTTGCTCTGCCCAAGATAAAATCCTTCAGATGGGAATTACAAGGGTAATCAGAACCAGGCCTTCCAAAGCCTCAGCTCTTTTGAAAGTTAATAACCAGCATAAATATACTCTGCAGTATCTGGAGAAGGAGAGTTGAGGGGGAAAATACAGCCAAGACTGTGCTGATGGGCAACAAACATTCTGCCTGCTCTGAGTTATTATTGTAAGTGATAGAAGGAATATTGTGCATGAACTGATCTGCTTCAAACTTCGTGGCAGAAGGATACAGCAAAATGAGACACATTTTGAAACATCAGGAAAAGGAATTGCTTGGGTTTGTAGCTGGTGAAAAGGGTTAAAGAATTTATTTCGTTGTTCCCCCCTCCTCCTTTCAGCCTGGATCTAATAAAGGATGCTGTCATGGAAACGTTAAAGACCCAACATCGTCTAAATTATCTGGCCTCTGCTACAGGTAATACATGTTTTGACTTACAAGGATTATCCAGAACTAAAGCCAGAGGGAGTATAAGGTTGCTATTCATTCACACTTTGAACTAAATCTGCCAAACGAGCCTGGCTGAGGCTGTGTTGATGTATGTCTCCACTGTATGATGCACAGTAAAATGAACGTTCAGCTTGGGTTATCCAGTTTTTCATTGTGCCTTGGGGCAGACACAGCTCTCTATGTTTTGCCAAGCAAGCCAGCAAAAGGAATTTATGAAAAAAGAATAATTTAGGAAACAGAATGTTTTCAGGTTGAAATAGAAAGCAGATGCTTCCCAAGGAGCAAAGGCAATATAACAGGACCTTGTCCTGGTTGAGTAGTGGGATGGATTCCCAAAGAGACATGGCTGCCTTCAGAGGATGGAGGAGAGCACAGAAAACCACTTTGCTGCATGAGGTTTAAAATGAAGGCAGGCTGCTCCCTGCCACTGCTGTGGTGATGGCATGGCAGTGCAGGAATTGAGGTGGTGGGAAAGGATTAGGCACTGAGCTGAATCCGTGAGGGGTGTGTTGAATGCTCAGCTCAGCCTGTATTTCTCCTGCAGTCTGCTTTTCCATCATTTCAAAGAGAGAAGCCTCAAAGACTGAGGAGAGCACGGGGCTTAGAATCCCATCCTGAGCAGTGAGCTCAGTATGGTTTGGTCATGGAAACCCTTGAGCACTGCCCTCATTTCAGGGAGATTTAGAGTCAGACACATCCTGAGCACTGAGGCACTTGGAGGAGCCTGCAGGAACCTGCACAGAGTAAAACTCTCTGCTCATTTATCTGGGAACAGGTCCTGGGGAGAGTTTAGCCGGCCCCAATGACGTAAGTGATAGCTCAGTTTGGAGTGAAAGCAGCTGGCTCTGGGCTGTGCTGTCATTCTCCCCTCCCCTGGCTTTGCCAAGATAAATGTTCTTCTCCTCTTTACCTTACTCATTAAAACACCTTCCCAGCCATCCCAGATAAACCGAGAACACATTACAGTGCACACCTAAATGGTGAAATTCATTGAGGGAATTCAATAAAGCCTCTCAGGCTGTTGATAAGATGGGAAGTGACAACCTGTTAAGGGGTAAAGCTACAGTACTTTGTTATTTATTTATTAGAGCTTTAAATGGTGAAGAGATTGGAGCAGAAAAAAGACCCACTGGAAACAGTTATTTTTCAGTATTTTGAAAACTCCACCAAGTTGTTCTGTGATGTTTTTGTCATTATTTTTCATAATACATGGTTTTATGTTGTCAGGCAAGTATTTGATAAGGAAATACAACTTATTTTTCTCCAGTTTCAGCAAACAGTTCTTGTTAAATGTGTGTGCTGGGTGCAAGTGTAAATACTGTGGTTTTGGGGAAGATAAACTGCTTTTCTCAGGTGTAGGAATGGAACAGGAAGTTCCATCATAACAGCAAGAGCTCAGCTTGGTTTTGGGAGTATGACCTTCACCTCTCTAACATGTGAGTGCTGATCCAGCAATTAACAGCTTGAATTAAAGCCAGCAATGAAGAGATGTAGGTGCCCTGCCCTGACCCCCTGATCCTCCTGATGATTCATGCAGTGGCTTTCCCTGCTTATAGATAGTTGGTTTTGGGGTTGATAGCGGTTTTGAGCTTCACCTCTGCCTTAAGTCAAGTGATTCTATCCAGGTCCCTGCACTGTGTCTGACTTACTTGTAGTTGAAGTTACTATCTGAGCCTCCTTAATGTCATGGCTCCTGGAGTAATTTCAGTAGAAAGGGAAATAATTGTCCACTCGTGGGTGGGAGGCCTGAGTGAGTTGGTTGGTGTGATGGGTTAGTTCTTGCTGCTCCCATTGTGTGAGGAATCATAGACTCACAGAACAGTTTGTGTGCCAAGGGATTTAAATCCCACTCAGTGCCACCCCTGCTATGGCAGGGACACCTTCCACTGTCCCAGGCTGCTCCAAAACCCAGCTTCCAGCCCATCTTTGGACACTGCCAGGGATCCAGGGGCAGCCACAGCTGCTCTGGGCACCCTGTGCCAGGGTTTTACCAGGCTCAGTGAGGAGGTTATGATGTCTTAAGGTTTGTCTGTCTTTCTGCTTAGACAAAAGAAGCACTTGGAGCACAATGATGGATAAAGCTGCTGACAGCTCAATCAGGGCTGCTGGCTCCAGAATGGGCATTTGCATAATAGGAGTTATTCAGTCAATGCAAATGATCCTCCGAAGAGCTGCAGACCCAACGTGAGAATGGGAGGAAGCAACGAAATTGGAGGTGTTAAAGGTGTGAAATGGTCTGAGTGCAAATTCAGGTGAAGTTGAAATCAGGGAAACTTCAGTGTCAAAAAAGCTCTGGCAAGGAACTAAGATATTCTATCCCTTCTTGACCTTCTAGAGCTGGCTGATGATTTATCACTCTGGAAACATAGTTTATGAACACTGGGAGGGAAAAAGGGGAGGAAAGTTTATGAAAATCCACTTTGTCTCCTTCGCTGCTCTAACAAACTTACAGTTCGCTGTGACAGTGAGAGGAAATAGTTTAGTAGCCTTGAACTGTGTGTTTTCCTCAGTTTGAGCTTCAACTAAACTTTCTGTAATACACACACCCACCCACAGCAGATTTTTGTAGCTGACAGCTAAAATTCTTAGCATGTAAAAGCTGTGTGGATATCATGTGGCCATGGAAAGCCTGGATGTGTCCCTGGGTCAGCTTGAGGCCATCCCACTGCTGCTCCAGGCTGGGTCAGGCACTGAGACAACTTTAAAGCACAGGCAGGGAACAGTTAAAATTCTCTGAGGGAAAAAATGTTTTTCAGAATATTTGAATTAAGTTCTAAGTGGCTTTAAAAGACAATACACAATTTTTTGAGATTAGGCCACAGTGTCCTGTAGTTCATACCTTCGGACTGATACAGAGTGATAATTGCAGGAGGTGAGTTTGTGAATTGCAAACAAGTGAGGAAACTGCTGCTGTTTTGTAGCACAGCCTGATGTAAATTACCTTTTATTCCTTAGTGAAGAAATCTATAAATAGCAAATTATCTATTAGCAGGTGGGTTGTCAGAGGACTTTAGGAAGTATCCAGGATTCACACAGTACATAAAAAACCTCAGGATTACAGAGTTCTCAAACAAAATTGCTTTGTTTTCCATGAGCAGATGCAAATCTGCTTCTAAATCTGCTAATATCGTGGAAGCCCCAAATAAACAAAGCTCTGTTTGAATGTTTTAATATTTCCAAGTCTGTTAGACACAGAGCTAAAAATCTCTATCCAGCATAGAAGCTCTGTGATCCTGTGTGTGTGTATTTAGTTGTATGTATTTGTTCTTCTTAATGGAGAATTAAAGTATCATAAATCCATGCTAATGTCTGTGAGTCCTATTATGAGTTATTTCAGGTTTTTTAAAATTCCTGATGAAGACAAAATGCAGTAGTTTGTTTATTTTATGATAACTTCATTCTGGGTTTAATTATTCATAAGATCACAACAAAAGGCAATATATTTTGCAAATATGACTGGTTAATAGTATGGCACTTCAGTAGAGCAATCTGATATTGAATCTTCAGTGAGGAATGAGTAACTCGCTTTTATTTGAATAATAAATCATATAGATTACTGCAATATAGATAGTTAAATTCTGCTCTATTCTCATGTTCCAGCAAGAACAACAAATGTATTTCAGCACTTGGTAAAATGAATGGAGTTTCCACCGAGGGAGTGAATTAAAACTACGTTAAAATTTCCCTGTTTTATAGCAGTGTGTTGTAATTATCTGGTACTGGATGTATTTCCTGCCAGTTTAACTGCACAGATCAACCCTCCAATGTCACAGAGCAACTCTAATGCAGCTCTCAGGACTCAGGGATATTTTAAGATTGTTAATGTGCTGTATAAAATGAAAGCATTGCATAGCCTGAGGGCCATGTGCAGATTGTTGTGGTGCCCCGGCTGTGAGCAGGGTGGGGGGACACAAATGGCTTTGGTCTTTAGCCCCCCTGCACCTGCAGTGGCCCCAGGACGGGGTTGGGCTGTTCCTGCCTGAAGGCTCGAAGAGAACAAAGTGCCCTGAGTCTATGCAGTAGGTATAAAGGATCCAGCAAAATCCTATCTCCCTGCCACCTGCAAATTTACACCTTCCATGGAAATCCACAAAGCAAAATGTGCGAACTAGAGCAGGACTCCGTGTCTATCTCTCTTACTGCATCTTAGTGTTTCTCAGCCACAGTTATGTCTCCCAACCCCTTTTTCATTCTTAGCCAGCTGAACCATCCAAGGCTGGGGCATTCTGTGCTAACCCAGCCTGTGGAGTGAGGGCACTGTTACAGCAGCATAATGACTGAATCAACTTGTACCAAGTGCCAAGCAGGATTTTTCAGGGATTTTGTTCAGAGTTGTCAAATACAGAATTTTCTTCAAACCATTTATGTCATTTACAGCATTTAAAACTCTTAATTTCCTTCCGTTGTTCCCCCTGAAAGACATCACCAGGTGATTGATTATGTCAAGATGTTAAGAAGCAGAGTTAAACCAAATCCATTCAATACAAAATAATAATAAAAAAAAATCTGTGTGTATGTTTTGCACAGGTTCCACGAAGGAGTTGATTGAGAGCTGCTGTGGAGCTGGCCAGCAGTGGGCCATAGACAACGGGGAGTGCACAGAAATCCCTGTAAGTGGAATGGATGGTGATATTTGCAGGTACGTAAGGTGAAACTGAACATTTTGGGTTAGCATAAAGAGTAGCCCTTGAGAAGAAGTCAAATGTACTTTGTGGGATGTCCAGGAGAGTGGGAACTGTGTCATTCATTGTCTGAATTATTTGTAGACTGGAGATACTCACGGCTAATTAGAAGCCAGGATTTCCCCCTCCATTTGCCCAAAATCTAATCCAAACGAAAGCTTTTAAAGGTTTCTTTTTGTCTCTCCTTGAGCAGAGCACAGATTTTTGTTTCCCGTTTTCTGCCCGTCTGTGGAATTGCAGGAGGGCAGAGCTTGGCTTCCCCTGGGCAAGTGCTAAATGCAGTGATTATCCGCGTCAGTGTCATCAAGGGATGTGTTTATGGTCCTGTGTGAGTGGCCCCCGGTTCTGCTGGAGGGGGGACCACACACCTGACCCTGCTGCTGGTGTCAGCAGCACCTGGTCTGGGGGGGAGCCATGTGCCCTCCGCACAGCAGGACAGGGATGGCTGCAGGGTGACCTGGACCCAGCACCCCATGAGCTGCAGTTCATCCCGTTCCCTGCCCACGAGTCTGGAGCAGCCTCTGGGGAGGGGTGGAGACAAACTCTCTGCAGACTCACATTCTCAAATGATCCCATCATTTAGATCCCGTCATTGCAAAACCTTGGCATAATCCCTTTTATCAAATTTAGCATCACGACACCTTTCTGAAGTTACTGAGATTGAAATCCTCCCCCTGGGATCTGGTGTGACATAACTGACACATACCAGCTGTCTGTGAAGTAAAGGCAGATTAACAATTCCAGTCTAGGTCTAAGAAGGTGCAAAGCCAGTACATTAATGAGTTGCACCTGCACATCTGAGGCTGGTTTTAGATTAAAAAGCCAGATCCTAAATGTTTCAGTCCCTGTGAACCAACTGGGATTTAAAGGAGTAGGAGATCAGGGGTGCAACTGTCTTACTTGTAAAATTTCAGTTGTGTCCCTGTTTTAAAAATTTAGCCCACCTGTAAACATTATGTCTAAAGAAAACATTTTATGTAAAAAAGTATTCAATTATGTGGCCTCAGAGCCTGGAAAACAAGGACAAAAACCTGCTGCTGCCACTGGGAGCTGTACCATTGGGCAGAACTGGTGCCCCTGCCCCTGTCCAGCCCCAGGGCACTCTCTGTGCTGGAGCCCTGCAATTCCTGCAGCTCCCAAGAGTCCACTCCAGCTCAGTTCACTACCTAAAGGTTGTAAGAAGCAGAATCACAAAGTCCCAGAATGGGTTGGGTTGGAAGGATCTTAAAGCTCATCCCATTCCACCCCCTGCCATGGGCAGAGACACCTTCCACTGTCCCAGGCTGCTCCAAGCCCCAGTGTCCAACCTGGCCCTGGACACTGCCCGGGATCCAGGGGATAGATACACAAAGTAGATACTAATTTTAAAAATAGTTCCTGTTCAGCCAGATAGCTTCCTGCACATGTTTCGATGTTCCAAGAGGGGCAGTTCAGGTGGCACTGGGATGTTTCCTGGGCAAGTCAGAGATGGCCCTGGGCTGTGTGACAGTGTGGTGCCTGGCCCTGGCAGGATTGCCCAGAAGCAGTGCTGTGTGGCCACGGTGAGGGAGAACAGCTGCCTGGCTGGGATGCTCGCCGCCAAGGATGGGGACTCGTGCGGCCCCGAGGACAGCGACCCCTGCGCCGGCTCCTCCTACAAGGTGAGCTCTGCTGCTTCTGCAGCTGTGCCAGCTGTTCCCTCCTGCTCCTGCATTGCTGTGGGGCACAGGAAAGATGTAGTTGCAGGAATGTGGCAGTGAAATGGTGCTGTTTGCTTTTCAGTTTGCAGCCCCTTTTAAAACTTCACAGTAATGTTGTTTTGAATTGATTTCCATCTCCATTTCGTAGACCTAACTGGCTGTATTGCTTCTGCTTCCTCGCTTTGGAAGTAGCTGAAAAGTCCATTTTAGTTTTTATATCTATAGTGTAGAAGAATTTAGAAAATGATGGGGCAAAACTTAATTGAAGATATAATGTGAAACCCATTACTGGGCAGCTTGCTTGGCTCCAGTGTTGAATTGTGGCCCCCTTTCCCAGTTCTACACAATGCTGGACTAGAGGAACAAGCATTTAGATGATGATGGAAGCTTTTGTACATAAATAGAGGCAAACCATTAATGGACAGCACAAATCACAAATCCTGAGCCACAACCTCCGCTTAGATAAATGAGATTTGCTTTGTGAGAACCAGTGGAGCCAAACCAATTTAAACCAGTTTGAAGATTCAGCAGCTGGCTTGTCCTGTTTTCACCAGAACAGTGCCTTTCAGAATTAATTTCCCTCTGATCATAATTTACATAGCTATAGCTCAGCTTAAGTGCAGCTTGGTCAGCTCAGCAGGAACCTGATTAGTTCTGTCTCTTCTTGTGCATCACAGATTCTCGCAGGTAATTGTTCACTGGAAAAGCAGAGAACGTGGACATCCACTGCAGGGTTTATAAGGCTTAATTAGCTGTGCTGATATGTCATCTTCAGAACCACTGTTAATTTGGGTCTGAAGTCTGTCATTAGAGTAAAAGGAGAGTTTGTGCATTTGGGAGAAGACATTAATATGTCTGAAATGTGACAGAATTGTTATTCTGAGGTTTTCACCAGAGGTCGTTTGCATGCCAGGCAGAGCAGGCTGTGGAGTCAGCCACATGCCATTCCTCAGGCACAGGTGGGGAGGGAGAGCTCCATCATTCCTGGCTGAGCTGAAACCAGTGACAAAATACTCCCGTGGAATGGTTCCTCATGCCAGGTCCAATGGGATTTTTCCTTTCAGATAAACCATCTGAGACAGGAAAATTACTGAACAGCTTGCTCACCTATTTAGCTCGTTTAGCTTTTGAGTCATTGCAGCTACTGCTTGAAAAAAAATCAATAAATATTGAGACTGTTGAGACTTCATATTACTTTAGCATTACAATATATACTGATGTAATACAAAATAATCCAACTTTCTACTGCTTTCTAATGCTTTGTGTTATAAGAAAGGTTTTCTAATTTTATTATGGTTAAACATTGTGTCGGAGGGCATCTGGCAGAACATGTTGACAGTCCATAGTGGTGTTTCTCCTGATCTGTCTAGTAAATGCTGTGGCATAAATCAAAAAAGTTTCTCTAGAATGTGGAAAGATTCATTAATTGCCCCACATCCCAGCAAGATATTTACACTGTCTTGCCAAAAGCCAGGGTTTTACCTCCAGGTTACAAACATTTGTAGGTCTTCAGGCATTTTAGATGTTTTCACCTCTTGCTTCAAGGTGAATGTGGCAGTGCTGGTTTTGCAGATCCAGGAGTTCAGCCTGTGCTAAATCAACCTAATCTTAGGGTGCTTTAATTGTTATTTACTCTAACACAAAAAGCATAGACTTAAGGATTTTTCCTAATGGATGGAGACTCCACCATGGTAAATCCAATTATGCAGGATTCCAGCAAAGAAAGTTTTGAGGGGAACGAAGAAAGCTGTGAGCCAAAGAATGGTTCTCAAGGTGGGTTTCTAAATTGCAAGGTAAAAATGGTCGTATTTGCTATTAAATCAGTTGTAGAATTCCTGGGAAGTTCAAAAGGCAGCTAACAGAAGGTTGAGGCATTCCAATTTTTGCATTTTAGAAGGATCTTTTCAGCGAACAAGTTTTTCCACTGGAAAATGAGTCAGTTTTGTTCACCTGGAAAATATGTGAGCCCAAAGATGTATGACTGATTTAATACTCTCTGTCATGCCTGCACATGGGATAAATTGTGAATCAAACTATGACTGAAAGAAGCCACGGTCTTCAAGGCAAATATTGCATATTTTACAATACTTCAATAAAAACATGAATTATCTTGAACTTCGTCTACTTTGTGTATTGAAGATGACAAAACTGAGCTAAAACAAAGGAATTGCAGAAAACCGAAATTTTTTTTTTCATAAAATTTTGAATTTGAGGGTTCTGGATTTGTGGAGGATAGCAAGAAGAATTTTTCCCTTTTTTACCATGACCAGAATTCATTATGGCTAGATTTTTATTTTTTTAAATATTCTTTTGAAAAGATAATTTAGCCTATTTAGTGTGTAAAATAATTCATCCTCCTCAAGGCCCATACTGTAAATTTTTCACAAATGTATTTATTTGGGCATGTGGAGGGAGCTCCTTATGGCTGTTCATATTTGCAGATGTGAGTAATGTCTGCTGTTTA
The DNA here is from genome assembly GCF_029582105.1 of Oenanthe melanoleuca. NCBI lineage: Eukaryota > Metazoa > Chordata > Aves > Passeriformes > Muscicapidae > Oenanthe > Oenanthe melanoleuca. The sequence continues at coordinate 19,453,388 of NC_079346.1, forward strand.
TGATGTTTGGGGATTTCTCAGATTAGGAAGCAGGGCCATCAGTGCTGGCTGAACATGCCAGGCTGTGCACTGAGTGTGAAATGCTCACCAGCCCCCACTTCTGTGCTGAAAAAAGGGCTCAGCAGAAGAGTTTCTGAGCATTGGGGTGGCAGGGGATGCATTTCCAGAGGCTCTGGATTAATGGGAATGCCCACCTAGGATTTCTAATGATGAAAAGTGATCCCTCCCACTTCCATACTCCTTACAACACTGCCTCTCTTATCTGCCCTGCCCAGGTCAGGGATCCCCCTCCTGGGAGCTGCTCTGTCCTTGGACTTTCTGTTGACAGAGCTCCTTCTGCCAGCTTGAATCCTGCCCTTCATGTCCTGTGTCTGACACCTTTTCACAGGCTGAATGTTTGAGCAGACTGGAGTACAGGCAGTTCCAGAGTCACTGTAAACTCACAGTGAGTGGATGGCTATCAAAGGAGTTGCACTGGGAAAGAGACTGTGCTTTTCTGTCAGTGAAACAGATTATTTGTAGCTAAAATACATGAACAAACAAATAAATAAAAAAATAATTTTGGGGTGAGAGAACACTTAAATTCAAATGCACAAAGGCCTCTCCAGCTGAGGTGTGACCCCAGTGTGTCTGCAGCAGAGACTCACAGCTCCTTAGCTGCCCTGCTTGGGTAGGTGTGCACTGTGCACCCACAGCAGGGACTTTCTGAGTCTGGTATCATTTATCTGATGTCCTTCTGTGGCCTGATTGTGCAGTAGATTTGTCTGGGACTGAGTAAAGCAGCACACAGTTTTTGTCTGCAGCAGAGCAAACTGCAAGAGGTGGGAGATGAACAAGTCAGCGAAGCTGCTGTTCAGATACTCTGAGGAAGGAAAGAAGAGGCAAGTAACTCATCAAATACAGCCTGGCCTCCCTCCAGCCAGTCTCAGCAGGATGCTGTCCAGCACAGCCAGGCAGTCAAAGGTCAGAGCAGGTTTGCAGGGCAGCAGTGCAGAGAGGAGAGTCTTTACTCACACCTGAAAGGGCTGGGATGCTGCTGACCCTCTTGTCTGTGCAAGTTATTTCCAGTTCCTGTCACATAGCTTCAAACTGATCATGTTTTGAGCTCTAATGCAAAGAGGTTCAGATCTGTGTTGTTTTGTTTATGATTTTTGTTGCCACTACACACAAGCAAGGCCTGTGAGTGTAAGCTGGGAGGAGCTGATCTGCAGCACCACTCCTTCCTGGCGTGTGGAGTTGCTGAAATCACTGGCACAGCCAGACTTTGTGTTTGTTGTGGCTGCAGTTGACCCGTTGGTGCAGAATGGCAAAAACAAACACAAGTAAAGCTTTGATATTTACAACTGTCTGCACTCCAAATGCTTTTCCAGATGCTCCATTGCTTAGGAAAGTGCAGATCAGTTCCAGGTGTGTGGGCTCATCCCTGAAGCTGTTTTTAGATCACGAAATAGAATTGTTAAGGTGGGAAAAGACCCCTAAGATCATCAAGTGCAGCTGTAAACGCTGCACCACCACCCTGCTTGCCACTAAACCATGTCCTCAAGTGTCACATCCACACATTTTTTAAACACTTCCAGGGGTGGGGACCCACCACTGCCCTGGCAGTTTTCTCAGTGTTTCCATGTGCTGGTTGCTGACGTTCCCCCTGTCTTGCAGCAATGCTGTGACTGCTGCAGCCTGGGCCTGCGCCTGAGGATCGAGGGGAAGAGCTGTGAGTCCAACATCAACCTGGGCTACCCCTGCAGCCACGTGCTGCTGTCCTGCTGTGAGGGGGGGGATCACTTCGTGCAGCCCGAGATCAAGCGGCATCCTGAGCCTCTGCCAACGGCCAGCCCCGAGAAGGGTGAGTGTCCCTCTGTGACTGACACACGAGGCTCTGCCTCACACACACCTCCAGGAGCTGCTGGAGCACAGCTGATTTCCTCTCACCAAGCACAGATTGCCTGGTTCCTAAAGCAGGCTAGAAAAAGCAAAGAACATGGGGATGTTTCTCATCCTTAAATATACCTGAGACCTCACTGAGCAAGGAAATTTTGGCTGTGTGTTTTGAAGAAAAGCTGACTGAGAAAATGTCCTGGGGTGACTTTCTGATGCTGAATTGTATCCCCATTTGTCTGTTTAGCCCAGATACAAGATTTGCACCATTAAAACTAAGAAACTCACTCTGGGATTAACTTTAATGTCACAGAAAGCCTTGTCAGACTTGGTCAGGAGTGGAGGCAGGTGGTGTCCCAGCTTTGGGCAGTGTTTAAAGGCAGTAGGAAGGACAACCATGTCACTGCTCAGTGCCTCCCAGGCTGCTACTAATGCTAATATAGGAGAAGTCAACAAATTGTGATGTTGGAAAGTTTCCAAACCAAGTGGACAACTTCTTCTCCTGAAATTTGAAATTCAGCTTGGGGCCAGTTTCAGATGGGGTTCAGCACAGTGCCCTAGTTCAAATGTCAGTGGGAATGAGGTTGGAAGTCATGTGAAAGGTGAGCTTTTCACCTCCCTTGTGGCTGTTTCCCAGTGGCTCTGTAAAATACCTGTCCCTGCAGCCTTAGGGAAGGAGGAGAGGGCTCTCCAGCACAAGAGTGTTATCTCCAGGATGGGTTCCTGTGTTCTTACCCTTGCAGTAAGTTTTTTGGGTAGATCTGACTTTTCTTGTGTGCCCACACACCGTGTTCTGTGCAGTCCCTAGGCCAGAAGAGCTGCCAGAGATGTTCTGCTGTAGTTCCAGAGATGCTCTGCTGTAGTTCCAGAGATGTTCTGCTGTAGTTCCAGAGGTGTTCTGCTGTAGTTCCAGAGGTGTTCTGCTGTAGTTCCAGAGATGCTCTGCTGTAGTTCCAGAGGTGTTCTGCTGTAGTTCCAGAGATGTTCTGCTGTAGTTTCAGAGATGCTCTGCTATAGTTCCAGAGGTGTTCTGCTGTAGTTCCAGAGGTGTTCTGCTGTAGTTTCAGAGATGCTCTGCTGTAGTTCCAGAGATGTTCTGCTGTAGTTTCAGAGATGCTCTGCTGTAGTTTCAGAGATGCTCTGCTATAGTTCCAGAGGTGTTCTGCTGTAGTTCCAGAGGTGTTCTGCTGTAGTTCCAGAGGTGTTCTGCTGTAGTTTCAGAGATGCTCTGCTGTAGTTTCAGAGATGCTCTGCTGTAGTTCCAGAGGTGTTCTGCTGTAGTTTCAGAGAGGGAGGATCACCACGAGGCGCTGTCCATCAGCAGTGAGGCTGAGATGTCCAACAGCCTGCCTGGAGATGACCTGGATGAGTGTCTGCTCTACGGGGGGGAGCTCTGCCAGCACCTGTGCATCAACACTGTGGGCTCCTACAAGTGCTCGTGTTTCCCAGACTTCACCCTGCAGGAGGATGGCACCAGCTGCTCTCCAGGTGAGAAAAGGGACACAAAGGGCAGTATCTTTATACCTGCACTCATCAACCAAGCTTTTCTTTCGTTTTTCTGCAGCTTCTCTGAGGTTTTTTTAGTGGATGTTGGTGCATTGACATGTTCTGTAGAAATTGTAAAATGTAAAGAAAAATGGTAATTCAGGAAATTCAGTTATGCCTTATTTTTGTGTTTGGTGGTATGGGATAAGAGTGCTGTTTCTAATCAAGAGTGTTTGCACTTTCCAGAAGAGGATTTGTAAAGATTTTTTAAAGAAATAACCTGTTCTTCTTAGAATAATTTTATATTTCGCAGTTACGTTTTCTTCAGAAAAGTTAAGATAAACTTAACTCAGTTCAGAAATACAGCATTGCTTCCTGAGCTTTGATTTTTGTCTAAAATCATTAACATTCTTCAGTGATAACAAACTCTAAATTTATCTAGTGTGGTGGAAGTCTGGAAAAGACAGTCTATTGTGTTATAATTGTTTTGATGTGTGGAGTTCTCCAATGGCATGATTTCAAGTCAGATAACCCAGAAAGTTGAAACCTCATATTAGTTACAAGTGCTTTGTGTTATTTAACAAGCAAAGGCAGTGTTTCCATCCAATGACAGAATTCCTTAGGCTTCTAATGCTCTGTTCAAGCTAAGCAATGAGCATTATCTATGTCATCCTTCTCAATGTGGTGTTACAGCATTTACCTCAAGACTGCATTTCACTGTTCCTGTGGCAGCTGTCTGCTCTGCTTATATTAAAATTCTAGGAAAGGAGCCTAATCTAAAAGAGGCAAAGAAAAGTTCCTATTTTAGCACTGCACAATTTGGCCTGGTTGCTCACCTGGGACATATTTGTGGTTTTGCTTTGCTGTTCTTCTCTCAGCACTGCCTTGGCTGAAGCTCTGGGTGTGATGTGGAAAGTCAAGTTCCTGCAGATGTGCAGGACTGGTGCTCAGGGCTGTGCCCAGGGGTACAGAGGGGTTTGCAGAGCTCAGCTGGGAATTGTGATGGGGCAGGGGCCACCCGTGGGGCCTCAGAGGTGCAGGGCAGGGGCCAGGGCAGGGAGGGCTGGAGTTGCCATTGCTGTGCCTGCAAGGGAGGGGCAGGGAGGTGGTTGGGATTCCCAACCACCTCAGTGCCTTTGCTTGGCTGAACCATACGTGGCACAGTGGCCTTTCAGCTCTCCTTGTTCCCCTGTGGCTGTGCACATCTCAGGCATTCCTGGGGAAATCATTCAGGCTTTGCCCCATGCAGGTGGCTTTGATTTGTCTCTGTTCCACAGCCTGTTGTGTGCCTGCCTTCATTTGTTTCAGGAAATCACTCTTCCCATACCCCAAACCTGCACTGCAGTCACCATTAGTCATTTAAGGTTGTCACTATTTTGGGGCTCACACTTTGCTCCACGTAACACTTGAACTCACTGGGGACAGAACACGTCCCTCCTGAAGGAGAATTTAGCACTATGGACTTAGGCTTCTGCTTTGATGATACTGATAAACTGGGTTACTCTTACTGATGTAACAGAGCTCTTTTTATCATGATATCTTTAACATTATTATCTGTTGAAAATATTAGAGGCAGACAGCAGCTGTCACATTTTCCACTTGGCTGTACAAAAGTCGTTCCGAAGTACCCCGTGCTTGTAAAGGTGTTTGTTGTTTGTCTGTGTTGAAATAGGATGGACAGGATAAGGTCAAAGGCTTACTTAGAGTTTGGGGTTTTTTTCCATCAAATACTGAATGAAAGATAGCCATTGTATTTAAAATACAGCAAATGTTTCAAAAGTGAAATTAGCACTTTCTAGTTTATTCAGATTTTGCAGTACTTTACAGAAGTGATTGTCAGCCAGGCTCTCTGATCTGTATCCATGATGTTTGTTTCCTCCTCCAAACCATGGTGGAGTGGGATGGATGGGATCACCCTTAGCTGTGGGGTGTCTGGTGGAGATGGTGCTGTCCCTGATTCTCCCTTGCCTTGCAGACCCTGACAGAGGACAGGTGACCAGGGAAGCCGAAGCCACTGTCCCTCCCATAGCTTCTCCCTCCCAGCCCATCCTCGTGGTGTCCTTGCAGGAGGAGCAGGACAAGTGCAAAGGTACGTTGGAGGTGTCAGCTGCAGAGGAATGTTTAGGGACAGAATAAAACTCCTCTCATCCCTTCTCCAGTCTGATTTCAGTGCACAGCTTTAATGTGTTACCGCTGGCACAAGGCTGAGGAATTGTCAGGGGAAACCCAAGGAGGGATTCTGAGGCTGCTCTCTGCTCTCAGGGTTATTCCCCAGCTGCTCCTCAGGTTGGGCTGGGCAGTGCAGTTGTGCAGGGGATGTGAGCAGTGCAGCTGTGCAGGATGTGAGCAGTGCAGCTGTGCAGGGGATGTGAGCAGTGCAGCTGTGCAGGATGTGAGCAGTGCAGCTGTGCAGGGGATGTGAGCAGTGCAGCTGTGCTGGGTGGTGTGAGCAGTGCAGCTGTGCAGGGGATGTGAGCAGTGCAGCTGTGCAGGATGTGAGCAGTGCAGCTGTGCAGGGTGGTGTGAGCAGTGCAGCTGTGCAGGGGATGTGAGCAGTGCAGCTGTGCAGGATGTGAGCAGTGCAGCTGTGCTGGGTGGTGTGAGCAGTGCAGCTGTGCAGGATGTGAGCAGTGCAGGTGGCAGTGGCCAGCTGTCAGATTGGGAGCAGTGCTCAGGGCTGGTTGGTTACAGTTTGTTTACAGGCTGGACAGGTTGGTTACAGGTTGATTCCCCCTTGCCTGAGCTGGGATTGTGTCTTGCTGGCCTGGCAGTGTGGAGCTGCAGCTGGTCTGTGCTGGGGGTCCTGATGTATTTTGCAATTCTGTGTTGTGCAGATAACGGCCCCTGCAAGCACCTGTGCAACATTGTGGAAGGAGATGCTGTGTGCTCTTGCATGGCTGGGTACACACTCATGGCTGATGGGGTTTCCTGTGAAGGTGAGTGTTTTGGGCTCCCCACAGAGCCATGGTTAATTTTCCTCACTCCCCTGGGTGTTGCTCCTTTTCAGAACTGGGAATTGCAGTGCCATCAGAGAGACCATTTGGCAGAAAGAGCCCCAGTTCTCTCTTGCAGGTACCTCCTGAAGCACAGTGCAGCTGTTACCTGGCAAGGTGGAGGCACGCCTGGGCTGGTGCTTTTTTCCTCTGACATTGCAAGCTTTTTTTCAGCCCCTCTGGTTTCTCTTCCTCTGAGGTTCCTCTGCAGGCTCTGTGTGCACAGCTGTGGACAGGCAGCATTCCTGCTGGGAGCAGGAGCAGCCCAGAGGACATGGGCACCTTTTCTGTCCTGGGGCACCCTCAGAGCACAGCTCTGCTCTGCCATCTGCTCTGTTTGCAAAGCTCCTCTTGCCTTGGAAACCTGAACTCAGGGAGGCTTCACAGCTGAGGCAGAACGTGCCATGGGAGCTGAGCCAGCTCCAGGTGTGCTCTTGCTGCTGGAGCTCTGGCCTGCCCAGTGATGAGCAGTGAATTCCAAAGCATGCACATTACAGAATAGTGTAATAATAGTGACAAGGGATATGTTTGCCCAGGGAGGGTGTGGGGGTCAGAAGCAATGCCCTGTGACATACCTTAATTATAAATCTCTAAGTAAGGGAGCAATAACAGTGAAATGCAAGCAGGAGCTCCCTGTGCTCAGAATTGCTCACAAATGATCACATCGCTCTTAATCTTAGACCTTATTGAATAACAAATCCTTTTCATGAAATTCCAGACAGTCTGTGAAGAAAATGGGATTTTAATATCGCCAGATGAAATATTCACAGTGCACTGCTTACTCAAGTGTGGTGGAAGCTAATTTGATTAATTAATGTCAGAATCAAAAGGGGCATTTCAAGGCAATCGTTTTCCTACAGGAAATGAAAGAATTTGTATTTGTCAGTGGAAGCAGTGAGTTTAAACCTTGGCAAGCACATTTATAATCTCTGTTGAAGTCAGGATCTGATGGTGAGGGTGGTGGTGCACTGGAGCAGGTTCATTTTAAGGAACGTGCACTGTCCACTGTCTCTGTATGAATGCCTGCCTGTTTTTAAGGATATTTCTTTCTGGCATGGCAAAAGTACAGGAGTGTGAGCAAGGACTGAATGATCTCCGAGGGCTTATTGCAGCCCTATTTTCAGTGTAACACTGCATGTATTACAGCCCAGTGCTGATGTGGGAGCTCCAGCACACTTCATCTCAGCATCCCTGGCGTGAAAGAAATGTTGTTTGATTTCAGGAGCTGTTCTAATAGAGTTCTGTTTTTCCCTTCTGGCTGCCCCGCGCTGCTGTAGATTTGGATGAGTGCCTCACAGGTGCTCAGGCTTGTTCCAGCGGACAGTTATGTGAGAACACACTGGGATCATTCTCCTGTGTCAGCCCCAGTGGGATGTGTGCAGAGGGCTTTATTCTCAACAGGCATAGGAGATGTGTTGGTAAGACGAGAGGCACACGCCGCTCACCGCAGCATCACAGCTCTCCATGCTCTGCAACGCCTCCACACCATCCGTGCTCCTGGCTCTCTGGCCATCCCTGCATCGACATCTCAGAGCCAGGCAGCACAAACATATGTGCACCATTTGCTCAGCCCTTCACCTCATGAGTTGTGTGCTCTTTGGCTTTTTCCCCAGCCACGCCTTCCCAGGGTGCAGATCGTGTTGTGCAGCAGCCCTGAGCCACAGGTGTGGTGACCAGAGCAGCTCTGGTGGCTGCAAACTGAGCTGAGGGGTCAGAGCAGCTGATCTCTTACACAGTTCAATACTGCCAGACACCACCAAACAACAACACATCAGAAATACAGCTCAAGAATCCGTGCAAGTGAGGACACTGGCAAAGATCCATTCCAAGGGGAGGGCATTTTAAAATTCACCAGTCCTTTGCTAATTCTGGCATGAATTTCTTTGTGGGAAAGTCAAGGATGCATCATAATTCTGCTGGATCATCCCTGCTGTTTGACTTCATGTAAGAAACTGATCCATTCTTACAAAGTGCATTTATGAGGATTTAATTTGCTTCCAGCATCCAGAGCCTCAGCTTATGTGAAATAGTTTCTTTTTTGGGTACTTTTCTAGAGGCTGGGTTAGAGGCAGCAGCAGCCTTGCCTGGATAAATGGAGCACCTGGAGACCTCCAGTCATCCATGAAAGCATCACTGCCCATGACTGTAGTGTCCTGTGTGAATGCAATACCCTCTTCCACCTCTGTCCTCCTCCCTACATTTATAACAGTTTTTCTGACCAGCACAGCTTTGGTTTTGTTCCTGTCTTTAAAGCTCTATGATCCCATCTGGTTACAAAGCACCGTGTGGCATTTGGGCACAAGCAGGAAAACTTCTGCAGTGTCAGAACCCAGAGAACTGTGATTTATCACCTTTTGGGTGTTCTTTAAATTCTTGACATTGGGTTTTTATTTTTTAGTTGTTATTATTTATTGAGAAATCAGAGGTATTGGTAAGAATGGGAAACTAATTAAATTATTTGGTTTCAATGAAATGGCTGAGAGAATAGCACTGGAAGAAAGGAGTCTCTTTATGAGACAGCTCAGCCTGAGCTGAGGCTGGTGCTGGAGGTGCCCAGGGTGTGCCCAGAGCCTGCTGCAGGCATCACACTCCTGCATGGGAGACTGGCAGCTCCAGGAGCAGCCCCTCCTCGAGCTCTGCTCCTGGCTCTTGCCACTGAACCCCCCGATGTTTTCCCTGCACTGTGCAGGGAGGATGGATCTGTCCTTTTTCACCTCTCCCAGGAGTGTTCTGACACTGAACCAGTGCCTGTGTCTGCAGCTTTGGAAGGAGCTGCTTTGGCAGGTGCCAGGTGCTTCCTTTGGTTCACATTCTCCCTCTGCCCCATGACATTAGAACAGTTTTATTATGACTGATACCAGATAAACCTCAGGCACTACTCATGAAAGCAAAGACAGCTCTCATTTGTGAGCCCTTCTCCCTCATTAAACACCAAACCTCCGTTCTCCTCTAAGGCTCTGCAGTTTTTACAGGTATCCTTTTAAATAACCTATAAAACTTGGGAAATTCTCTTCCTTTTTTTTGATATGCTCTCCACTCCCATCCAGCTCTGCTCCGTGTGTGGTGCCAGCAGAACATTTGCCATGTTTAACATTTTTTCCTACTTTTGTAGTCCAAGGGGAAAGCCACAGGCGTACTGTGGTTTGCCTTTTGCTCACTGCTTCATTCTCCTGGAGTATCCTTTTCCAGCCTAACAGCTTTTGTTCTCCACCTTGAGCTGTCCCAAACACCAGGAGAAAGCCTTTGTTAATTAGTTTGCAAATTCTTTTTGGTTTAACGATGTTACTCTTTGCATATTTTAGGGATGGGAGGAACAATCTTTGCACAGCCACAAAGCAGCTGATAATCTTTGATCTGTGGAATTTCCTTTAGTCAGAGGCAGGGGATTCTAATTCCAAGTGCATTCAGGAGCAGACACCCAGGATTCCCAAAAGCCAGCCATGCACAGAGAGGAGCTGTTTAAACAGCTTTCACACAGCACCTCTGTGTGTCTTTGGGAGCAGAGGCTGAAATGTCTTTGGGCAGGAAGCTCTGTTCTCCAGAGATGAGAGCCAGGCTGGGTGCTGTTTTTCCTGTGACTTTCAGGCAAAGTCATTCCCACCACCCACTGCTCACTGACTGCTCTGCTCATGTCTTTGCTGCTCCCACCTCAGTTTTCCTCCTGACAGGGAGCAGGACATGGTCTCTTTATTCCTGGACCTCAGGGTGGGTGGTTGCAAAATAACAAAGTGCCTGCATTGCACAGATGTGTCCCATAAAACAAGCAGAGCTGAGGCAATTTGAAGAGAAAAAAAAATAATGAGAAACTCCAGATGCAGCACAAGAGAATAGAAGGTGCATCAAAATGAGTTTTTGATGTTAAAGTACATATTGATACAAATAGCACTAGGTAAATGTTGATACTTCTCTACAAAAAAGCCAGCTCTTGGGTGCAACAGATGTGCTCAGGGATGGTGTGTGTGTTGCTGTTTGCAGCAAGAGATCTGGAAAAAGGAGAGTTATTACATGATTGCAGTTCGTTCTGGGTTTTGCTGACATAAAGTGAGGAATGTTGCTGCCGCACACACAGATTCAGTAGATTCCTCAAAAATTAAATGTGTGACTTGTTTTCAGTATAGCACTCAGTTTTTTTCCTCTTTTTCCTGTTTTTGAAAGTAAATATCATCTTACAGCCTCACAGCCTTAATTGGGTTGGATGAATACCACAGCTGGTCCAGTGTTGGAATTAACTGCATTTGATACTGAAAACATAACTCCTGTTATTCCCAGTGCTCTGTCAGGCATCTTACTGACTTGTTGGCTTCCAGGACGGGAGGGAGACAGGTCCTGGGCACTCGGGATTCTATGGCAAATTTAGGGATTTGTTTAGAAAAACGAATGAAACCAGGCATGTTTGTATGATAAATGACCAGAGGACTCTGGTGGGCTGGCAGCTGGCCTGATGGCACTGCCAGAGGTTCTGACTGCCTCTGAGCAGGCAGAGCAGAGCTTTGCAGGGCCATGGCTCAGGGTTTAAGCCTTGCAGCTCAGCCCAGCTCACAGTCAGGCTTTAGAGCTTGTCAGTGTCTCACATACACAAAACTTCCATTGAAAGCAGGAATTTTGCATTGTAATCCGCCAATTTCCATCAGTTGAATTTCCTCAAATGTGTTCCAGCCAGGTCTGCATATTTTTTCAAGTACTCAGAGTTTTGAAAATTGAATCAAAAATGTAGACAAAACATGAAATCATATTAGACTTTTTTTTCCCCTCTGTGAAATCACAAATCACTTTTTTTATGCCTGTTACTTAATATTCCACCTGCTGATCACATGGAATGCCTCCTACCCTCTTTGGGTCATATTTCAGACAAACATATTTTCTCTTTTGACATGGTGCTGGACTGACTCAAGCTCATGATCTGCAGTGTGCTGTTGTCAGTTTGTTTATGGGAAAGGTCTTTTTGTGGTTTGCCAGAACAGATAATCCAAGATCTGGGGTACAGCCAGCAGAAAGTCTTGCAGTGCTTTGGGTGCTGTTCAGTGGCCATTCATTGCTGGTTTTCTCAAAAATAATTTTTTTTAAAAATTAAAAATTTTTAAGAGCTAAGTCTAAAGTAGGTGAAAGGGATCTACTACAGCACCTTGTATTCATCTCCCAGCATGTGAGGAGATTTTGCTACCCCCACAGGATCACTTGTGAAAATACTCCTCACTCTAATGAATAGAGTGAATAGAAATTGGGAAATATAGATAGAAACTGGGAAATATAAATAAAATTAATAGAAACTGGGAAAGTGCACAGGCATTAGGGGGACATAACCTGTGGGAACTTTGGGGCAGGCAAGGACCTGCCCCTTCATGGAGGAGCTGAAACTTTGTGTGGGTCAGGTAGAAAGAGATCCAGGGGATAGCCAGGACCTCGCTGTGGATTAACCAGCTTTGCAAAGCAAGTCCACAGCATGTGGAGAGTAGCCATGGCAAACAGAGAGAGAGGAAAAGAAGAAAAAAAAAAAAAAAAAAAAAACAAAAGGAAGAAAAAAAAAAAGTAAAATAGGAATAAGTGAGAAGTGAAATGTAACCAAGCTAATGCAGATTTTGTAAAACTGGCACAGCACCAGTTACCAGAGCGTACCAGGAACTGAAGTTTTTTGGTGCTCCTCCTTATTTCTTTGCTAGAAAACCAGTTGACACATTTTTTAAAGACAAAAATCTTTTCAAATGGCTTTTCCTGTTTTCATGCTCCACAGGGGAAGTCATATATCTGATGTACTTATCTGAGAATGAGGTTCCACAGCCAAAATGAAAATCTGATTTAAACAATACTTGCTTTATTGCATAGTATGAAAACAGCCTCATGCACAGAGCAGCCAGAGGACTGGTAATGGTTCTGGTCACATTTGGATTTTGTTAGCTCTAGCAATTCTTAGCTTTATATAGAACTGGGAACATGTGAGGTTTTGTGGAGGTTGGCAAGAAAATTTCTCTTCCCAATCTCTGCCCCTTTTTGTTGCTTCTAAGTATTTGCTCATCATGCTGTTCTAGCTTTCATTATTAACATAAGCAAAACCTGAATTTGAGATGATTTCATCCAAGCCTATCAAAACGTGTCATTTTAAAGGTGTTTCATATTCCTTCCCTGATTGTCCCACGCTCTGCAATCTTGTGTTCAAGTGATTTTTTAAAAGGAACTTTTCCACTACTCCACCTGCTGAAATCAAATCTCTAAATACGAATTTCCAAACTTGATTGAGCCATTAGGGTTCCTCTCCATGAGTTCCTGCATATCCAGTCCCAACGATGCATTCCTTAGGGAATAGGTGCCAGCAGGATCAGCTCAGCAGGGCAGCCTCAGCTGCCATCCCTGGAGGCATCCCTGGAGCCTGAGGCAGCAGGACTGGCCACTGGCCTGGGCTGTGGGGGTCTGGGGAGGAGCAGTAGGTATTAATCCCCTTCTCATTCCCTTGTCCAGGAGTTTCATCCCTTCACCACTGGCTGGCTATCACTCCTGTGCCCAGCCTGCCTTTCCTCAGTTCTGTCCATCCCAGTGCCTGCACCATCCCCATGGTGTTTGGGAAGAGGGGAGGAGGAGGAAATCCCCCTGTGATTTGTGTCTCTTCAGTCACTCTGTGCTAACTAAAGACCCCGGGCTACAAACATCTTCCATCAGAGCACTGTAACAAAGCCTATATTGACTATCTTTCATTTGAAAGTCTTTCATTTGAGCTTTCTGTTCCTTCCAGAAGAGCAGGAAGAGGGAGATGCCGTGGCACCCTTTGGCACTGATCTGTTCACTCTTTCTCACAGACATCAACGAGTGTGTGACAGAGAGACACACCTGCCAGAGGAGAGAGCACTGTGTCAACACCATGGGCTCCTTCCGCTGCCTGCAGGAGCTGAGCTGCCAGCCCGGCCACGAGCTGAAGGACGGCGAGTGTGTGGGTAAGGAAAGTGTTCTTCAGCTCCTACACAGAGGGAAGGGAGGGACTGCAAATCATTTTGGTATTGCTGCCCTGTGATACCAGCACTGCAGCTAAAAGAGGCTGCTCAGCATGAAATGTTGGGCTTTGCAGGCTCCTCCTGCACATTTGCTCATTTGAAATGGGCTCCAGGGATAACTATAAATTACTTAGAACATAGGTGAAACCTTCTGAATTAGGGTTTGCCACCTCCCTGATGGAAGAATCCCCCGTAGCTCCCCTGCCTGGCTCAGCTGATGCTGTTTGCTGGAAATTTCAGCAAAAATTCCCAGCCTGAATGGATCATGGGGCTGACAGCCCTGTGTTTCCTGTGTTAGAAACTCTGTCAGCATTTATTTACATTTTACATTTACATTTAACCATTTGGAATGGTCATGGGGTTAAGAAGTTATTCTTCATCCCCCCTGTCCTGGTCTCTGGAGGTGTCTAACAAAGAAGGGAACATCAGTGCACACACAGGAGAGTGCAAGAGACACACAGGCCCTGCCTTCAAGGCAAAACTCACTGTTATTTACACCTACAAGATTTATGGTTTCCTGAGAGCTGGAGTAAGAGATGCCTAAGGAAAGAGCTTAGCTTTTGACATAGAACATAAAGCTATAAAATAAAAATTTTAAGAAATCTCCCTATATAAACAGCTGTCATAAATAAAGTTTGGTTTACTTGAAGAGGGTGTTTTGTTGATGTCTTGTTCTGTTGTCTGGTTCTAGAGCACTTATAACATTTATTAGTGGTCTAATTTACTTTCTAGTCTTGAAATTAGATTATATATAGATTATATATACTTACAAATTGTTTTACAGTAGCCTGTAAAAAACTCCAGGTATTTTGGTATTTGTTGGTTGCAAGAGATGCTGTGAATGAGGGAGTAGGGACCTGAATTAAATTTGCTGGAGGACCTGACAAATCCTGAAGTGATGTCCAAGAGCACACACATGTAACCCTCAGATTTCCCACTGGTAACGCCCATTACTGTTGAAATAATGCCTCCTAATTTCCTTTCTGGAGGCTAGCTGGCCATGAGGCTGCTGAAAGGTAGAGCTGAACTCACCCCAGTGTGGTGTTTTGGTGTGATGAACAGATATCGACGAGTGCGAGAGAGGAACTCACAGCTGCAAAGTGAACTTTGTTTGTCAGAACACAGAGGGCTCCTTCTACTGCGAGTCCAAGCAGCGCTGCATGGATGGCTTCCTGCAAGACCCCGAGGGCAACTGTGTGGGTAGGTGTGAGCAGCACAGCCTGTGCCCCCTGCTGCAGCTCTCAGGAGCTGGGCATTGACCCCTTGGATGTGGAGTTTCCCTCAAACCTGCTGCAAACTTAATGTCAACAGTGCTGGCCATTTAAAGATGTGAATATTTGCATGTTGAATTTGGAGCTATCCCACAGCAGACCTTCATCTGCAGACTTTTGTAGCACAAGAAATTGAAGAAAAAGAAGTGACAGTCAGAAGAAAGCAGCCAGAAGGGTGAAATAGCACTCTCACTGCTGTATCCATTTTCTTCCCCAGATATCAATGAATGCACGTCCCTCCCTGAGCCCTGTAAGCCAGGATTCAACTGCATCAACACGGTGGGGTCCTACACGTGCCAGAGGAACACGCTGAGCTGCAGCAGGGGCTACCACTCCAACGAGGAGGGCACGCGCTGTGTCGGTGAGGGCGGGGAGGGGCCTCTCTCAGGGCAAAAATCTGTTTCACTTCTAGAGAGATGTTTGGGGTTGCCTCCAGATTCCTAAATGTGTTTGAGGAATGGGAATTTTCTGTCCCTGCAGCTCTGGGATTTGGTTGTGCTGCAGGATCTTGATGTCTGTTACTGCTCCATGAAGTTTCTCTTGGTGTGCTCAGCAACTGGTTTTGGCTGCACATGGGATTCACTGGCTTCCACACTGGAGAGATTGTGTTCTAGTTGCTTTTGAAATCCATCCTGTCAGTCAGGACAGTGCCTTGGTGGTTTTTGTAGTAGCTCCCTGGTACTAGAGTGTTCTGCAGCAAATGAGGAATGCTGGGTTTGGGGCCTCAAAGAGTAGCACCAAGTGGATGCTCTTTGTAGGGATGTTCTGTGCATAGTGTTCCCCATTACATCCACTTGTGAGGGTGTTTAGGATAAGTTCTCGTTGTGTGAAAAGAATTCTGAGGAAAATGAGTATATGAAATATTCATCTAGGCTGGCATGCAGCTTGATCCTGATTTGTATTTGTTTTGGTGTGTTGAGGATGTTATGACTCAGAATGGCAGATTTCAGCACTTGTTATCATTTGTTTGTAAATGAGCACATGAGGCACCAAGGGTTGGAGGCTCAGTCCCTGGTGCCCAAGGCAAGGCTGGCTGGGAGTTCTGTAATTGTTCCGAGTTACACGAGACGGGAAATCCTGAAATGACAGCAGGGAAACAAAACGAGAAATGACAAAGCAGCAGTTTGTATAGTGGTGATACCCCAGTGGTTTTTACCTACTTTCCCCTGGAATAAAGGAAGGATGACAGATTAACAAAATGTGCTTTGTAGTGCTGCAAGGGGGTGGGAACTGTGTTGAGGGCCATTATATTGGTCATGGTTAGCAACTTGTAGTGCACACCAGTGGTACAGCTAGACCCCCATTGCCACTGATATTTCTGCATTCACCTTCTTGCTCTTCATTATCCTCTACCTCCCCTCACGGTTTTACCCCCAGGACTGTCCAGACCATGCGTGGCCAGTGGAAAGACAGAGAAGATTTGGTAGTAGCACATTTGGAAGGAACAGTTCATGTGTGCAACTGAGGAAATTGAGAAAGCTTCCAGATACTCTGTTTTGTAAGTTCAGGGCAAAGCAGTGCTGTGTTCTTTGCTGTCCTGTTACAGCCTGGGATATTTCAGTTCTTACAAAAAGAAGCTCCAGAAGTCCTGTCTCTCTCAGTTCTGTTCAGACACAGTTCTGCAGCTGCTTTCGATCAGTCCTTTCTCAGTCAGTCACCTGGGCTGACTGTGGTTACACCAGGTGGAGTGTGGTGACCCTGAGGTTGTTTTTAGGGTGACCACCATGCCAGAGTCTCCCTGAATGCCATTTTCCCCACAAGGCAGCAGTTGGCCCTGAGCAGCACAGCTGTCCTGGCTGCAGTGCCAGCAGCTTTGCTCTGCATTCCCTGCAAACGAGGGCAGGGGTGCAGTCCCCATCCCTGGATGTGGTCAGAAAACATGTGGGTGTGGCAGGTGGGGACATGGCTTAGTGTTGAATGTGGTGGTGCTGGACCAACAGCTGGGCTGGTGATCTTGGAGGCCTTTTCCAGCCTTAATGATTCTGTGATTCTGTCATGGCTGGGGCAAGTTATCTTCCTAAATTTGAAACTGATGGCACAGCTTTTCTCCCCAGTTCTTCCTAAAAAAAGTGACTGTGTGTAAATCCATGAGAGAGGAGGAAATTGCCGTTAATCCTCCAGCATCTCTGCTCTGGAGCATGGTGAGGTAACACAATGCATTGTCATTCCTGTTGGCTCTCTGTCTCTGCTCTACACCACTGACAAGCTGTTCAGGAGCAGGCATAAGGAGGCTTCTCTAGCTTGATTTTGGGAAAACATAATTGATATTAATTGGTGATTTCTCTGCCTTTGCTCTGTGCACTCTGTCCCTGATGCTGTTCTGTGTCATTTGGTATTTTTTTAAATGGCTTTTTTTAAGTAGTCAGAGAGCACAGAGAAGAAAGAAGAAAAGCATATGGTCCTAATTTCCTCTTTCTGTGATAAAGACTAGTGTTTTTGAGGCATTACAATAGCTAATTAGATTCCTGAATCAGATTTATTCACAGTAGTAAAAACATGATCTGCACGTGTTTCTTCAGCAGAATGACACTTGTAGGGTCATCTCCTCTGTTTAGAGAATTCATCTGTCTTTAAAATGCTCAGATTTTCTGATTTAGCAAATGAGTTATTAAAAACTGCCTCTTAGATTTAGCTGAAAACTGCTGTAAGTGTGAAATATGGCACAGTTCTGATGGTGTAATGCCCTAGAACTAATTAAAGTCTGAATGCAGTGGAATACAGAACTTTGGACAAACTAACAAAGTGGTGGCACATGTGAATTCGTTACAAATAAAGCTGCTACTTTACAAATTGTTACCTGCATTAGAGACTTCCTTGCTTTTGGTGCTACTGCTGATTAAAAGAAAACAAGGACTCAGTGTTCCAGAAGAAATCTCAGTTTCTGTCAGTAATTCCTGCCTGGTGAGGGGCATTCCCTGCCATCCTTGACCCTGCCAGCAGGGACTCTGTGGGTGCAGCCTCTCCAAGGCTGTTTTTTGATGGAGAACTGCCCAGGAACCCTCTGGAATTATTTAGTGCTCAAATTTATGACTTCAAATAGGGCAGTATGGCAAATTTCCAGCCTTAGAAATCCATCCAAATGATTATTACATGAATGGGGATTTGGGTTGTAAAAGTAGTTGAAGATGTGAACAATAGGAAAAAAGAAGAGTCTGTTGGCTTAGGAAGTGGCAGAGTTTGGAATACTTGAAGAAATCACAATTGTGAGGGTTAATCAGACTTTTTGATGCTTCTTGTCACAGATGGTAAGAGGGATTTGTTAGATGCTGAGCTATTTAGTCATGTTGCAAGTCTTGTAAATCAGCCTGTATTGAAAACTCTCATCTTCCTCTGAGGATGTTTAAATGAGATTGGAAATGATGTGTGTGAGTGAGAAGCAACTAATTTGTTGGTATTGGATTTTGGATGAGAGGCCGTGGGGAATATCAAAATGGGAGCTGATTGAGAGAAGAAAAAACATCAATGTTAGGAAAGAGCAAAAGGTAGACAGCAGGAGCAGACTGAGAGGGCAAGTGGAGATGAAAATAGCAGTTGCTTTAATTGAAGGGATGTGCAGAATTTCTGGCTGGTTCTTGTTTTGCTTTAAATGACTTGGTGTGACTCATGGAATGGCAGAACATCAGAGTGGGGGGTTTAAATGTCATGGTTTGATCAGAATCAAAGTGTATTTACACCAAGATGCAGAATATACTGGGAGAGCCCCACTGCAAATCCACTTACCATTTTCACTTTGGAGGTAATGCTCTGCTTTTCTCAGGTTTGACTCAACTGCCTCTGAGAAGAGCACAGAGGGAGAAACTGGTGATATTTCTCCTGTCCACTTTCTAATCCTGTTATTCAATGGACCTTTTTGTGTCTCTTTATAAACACTGGTTTTAAGCAAACTGTACTGAAGCAGCTTTCCCTGTGTGGCTCTGCAGATGTGGATGAGTGCCAGACTGGGGTGCACCGGTGTGGAGAGGGGCAGCTGTGCCACAACCTGCCCGGGGGCTATCGCTGTGACTGCAAGATGGGCTATCAGTACGACTCCTTCAGCCGCAGCTGCATCGGTAGGTGGGGCATGGGAGGGGCTGGGAGCCTCCCTGCCTGAGCCCTGCGCCCCGGGGCAGTGCTCAGCACCACTGCAGTCCGAGCTCTGCAGTGCAGGGCCTCAGGAGAGGGTGGCATCACCTCCAGAGCTGGGCTGGGCTGCACATCCAGGGCTCTGGCACTGCCAGCTGGGCTTTCACACCAGGCATCACTTCCAGAGCTGGGCTGGGCAGCACATCCAGGGCTCTGGCACTGCCAGCTGGGCTTTCACACCAGGCTCACCTCCAGAGCTGGGCTGGGCTGCACATCCAGGGCTCTGGCACTGCCAGCTGGGCTTTCACACCAGGCATCACCTCCAGAGCTGGTCTGGGCTGCACATCCAGAGCTCTGGCATTCCCAGCTGGGATTTCAGACCAGGTGCCCTTGGCTTTGTTCAAGTACTGGTTGTCACCTGAAGCCATCTGCTGAAGTGGAAACCCCTGTGGGATTTGCTTCTGCTGCTGTGGGCATTTGTCTGTCTGAAGGTTCCATCTGCTCTCCTCCCAAGAGCCATGGCACAGCACTTTGTCTTTTCTCCCTCCCGTGCACCAGTTAGAGCTGGGAGTCAGACAGCCTCAAGCCCCAGGCTGCAGCACTTCACACTCTGCAGATCCATCCCTGACAGTTTCAGAAAGGCCCCTGCCCATCGTGTCCCTGGGCTGATGGTGTGTTTCTCGTTGTGCTGGCAGACATTAACGAGTGCTGGAACTACCCCGGGCGCCTGTGCCAGCACACCTGTGAGAACACCCCTGGCTCCTACCACTGCACCTGCTCCTCCGGCTTCCTCCTCTCCTACGACGGCAAGCACTGCGAAGGTACCAGCCTGCCTCAGCCTGGAGAGGGAGCTGCTGGGAGAAGTGGGGCACTTCACAGAAGGTGCTGTTGAGGCGAAATATAAAGACAGAAACCTTTGTGTGCTCAAATTTGCAGACACTGGAATTACTAGATGAGCGTCAACAAGTTTCTCCTCTTTCTTCCTTTCCCCATGTACTTTCTGCTTTCAGATGACAGAAGAGGACTAGAACAAAGTTAAAACAGGAAACCATTCAAATTTTTATAGAGGTGAAACATGGTAGCAACCAACTTACAGAAAAAGAATTTGAATTGAATGGAAAATTTTTGAGATTGCCATGATATTTTTAGGGCAACAAATACATATTTTAGTGAACTGAAACCTATAAATCTGAAACAAATATCCGCATGTGTGTTTCCATTGGCATATGGAGAAATGAAATTCAGGTGCGTGCAACAGACATGCTCAGGCTTCTTGGCATTCTGCCTAGGGAGAAGAATAATAGGGCCAAATTAGTCCTTCCTCACTCTGATTGGGAGGTAAAGGTTTTCAGGGGCAGGGAAGAAACTGTTCTGAAGCACTGTGGCCATCTCTGTGCATTTGTTTTTGGATGCAGATGTGAATGAATGTGATAACAGTCCCTGCAGCCAGGAGTGTGCCAACGTTTATGGTTCCTACCAGTGCTACTGCAGGCAAGGCTTCCAGCTGGCAGAAGATGGGCATTCCTGTAAAGGTAAGGTGCTGCCTCACCATGTCAGGGTGTGTATTTATCCTCTGCAGAGGAGCTCTCTGACCCTCAGCAGCCCCTGATGCTGCTGGTGAGGCCTGAGGATGGTTGTGAGTTACAGCTGCCACAGAGGCTGCAAAAGGTCCCTCCAGCTACACTGGACAGTGCAGTTCATTGGGTGAAGCACACATGTGGGACTGCACAGCTGGGGAGGTTGTTCTGTAATGGTTTCATGGGGGCAGAACTTTTGACTGAAGAAATCAGGTGGGAAGATATTCCTGTATTGCATCAATGAGCACCTGCATTGCTGAGTGAAGGTTTGCTTTGCCTGCTGCTCATGGTGAATGAGGAGCAGAGGGATCATAGTGGAGAAAGGAAGGGTTTCACCTTTTTAGCTGAAGTTACCAGCACTGACACATTGGAGAGTCTCTGTCTAAGGAATGGTGAAGAAGCCAATACCCTTCCTAGCACAGGGAAGCCTGGCAGGAAATCCTAGAAAAATTCATTAGTGAAAGGGTAGTGAGGACCTGGCACAGTTTGCCCAGAGAGATTCCACATCCTTGGAGTGTTCAAAGCCTGGTCTCGTGGAAGGTGTTCCTGCCCATGGCAGGGGGTGGAATGAACTTTAAGCTCCCTTGCAGCCTAAACCAGTCAGTGATTCTATGATTCTCTCAATTACAGCACCAGAGAGAGAGTATTTCAAACTCAGATGTGCCCTACCCTCATTATTCCTTCCCATGAGTATGTACTACTTGCAGCCAGTATTTCTGGGAGCAGGCTTGTATTCAGCATTTCAGAAAGCACCAGAGCAGTGCCAGACCTCCATGGTTGCCCTCACGTTTAGCTATGTATTATAAATGTTTCAGGTGAGAATTCTCTGGTGTCCTGCAGCCTCCCTTTGCAGATCTGTGGGTTTTTTTGTATGTTTTGTTTTGTTTTGTTTTGTATGTTTTGTTTTGTTTTTTGTTTTGTTTTGCTTTGTTTGACTCTCTTCTTCCCACAGATATTGATGAGTGCACGCAGAGCGCCGGCATCCTCTGCACCTTCCGCTGCCTCAACGTCCCCGGCAGCTACCAGTGTGCCTGTCCTGAGCAGGGCTACACCATGGCAGCCAACGGCAGGACCTGCAGAGGTGACAGCACCTGGGGGCTGGGCCATCAATGGGACGAGTCAGCCATTGCAGTTGTTCAGTCTAGTCTCAGTGTTTTGTGTCAGTCACTGCTCAAAAGGCAGTCTTCGACAAAGTTGCCAGATATTGGTATCTGCAAAGTCAGTTTTTGTGTGCTAGAAGAAAGTGCTGTGGCAGCTCAGCTGTCAGCGTGAGCTAATTGCTTAAATGGATTCCCAAGGAGCCCCCTTTGTCCTTCAAGCTGAGGTACTTGGTTACTCATGTGAGGTGTGTGTGCACCTTGGTGCAGCACTCGGTGTCAGGGGTTTTAGAGGTGCCAGATGTAGAAATCTGTGGCTTCTTTCATGAGTTACAGTCTTCTCCTCCAGAAAACTGGGAGATTAAATGTTGGAGCTGTAATTGGAACTTGGCCATCCAGCAGTGTGACCTAAGCCTAATCCTGCTGGCATTAATAAATGTTAGAGAAATGACAAGTACCCTCCCCTCACACACCCCTTTTCTTCAGAATCGTGGAGATGTCTTCTGGGAGTCTGGTGGTTTTCATCTGGTGTGCAGATGTGTGGTTCTGAGCTGAGCCCCCCTTTTCAAAGGATGCACTGCCTGTGTAACCTGATGGAGGTTCTGATTACCTTTAGTACTCTGCACATTCCTGCAATCCTTACACCAACTGCCAGGCATTTCCTGCCCTTGCTCTTTCAGGAACCCTTCATGGGACTGGTTATATATCTCCTGTGCTTGAATTCTGAATGCTAATGGCAGTGAATTTGCTCTGTGTAAATCACAAGCAGCATGAGCATACTTAATCTTGATTGTGGAGCAGTGAAGCAGATTAAATGACAATTAAAATCCTTTTAAAACATTTTAAAATATTTTAAAATGTGTTTTTAAGTATGATTGCAGTAATATCCACATGCACTTAAATTCTTAGGTAAAGTTCACCTTTAGAAAAGAATTTTTACTGCAGCTGTAGCTCCCCTGGATACATCCCCTTGTTTGGAGCTCTACAGGTCTGTAGTTACAAGTCTGGGCAGATACTGAGGTGTGTCTGAAAACGTGGTCGGAGGAAGGCTGAGTTGGTGTTGGTTCTGTTAAGTGCAGGGAAATTATGTTGATTTTCCCCAGCTAAAGATCTGGCTCCAGTTACTCATCCTCTGACCAGTTCTGAAGAGTTACTGGTGGACTGTTCCTTGTACCCCTTTTTCAAAAGATGAGTTGTATCTCATGGAGTAATGCTCAACATATGGATCTTTTTTGCAGAAACTGCCTGTGGTATTTTGCAGCTCAGTCAAAGTGGTGCAGGGAGTACTTGCATGACAATGATTGCAATATGGAAGAAATTTTCTTTTCACCTACGGGCACTGCTGAGAATCAGCAAGGGATTTACTCGACTTTGATTCTCTCCTATTTCCTGTTGTATACTTTTCTTTGCAAGACTTTTAAACCAGCCAGTTCGGTGTGTGAGATCAGTTCTCATCCCAGGGCAATGAAGGGAGTGGAAGGCTATGGTTTCCCTCAAAGAGGCTCTGCTCTGTGACAATTGGCAGAGCTACAGGGCCCTACACAGTCCACATGCCACATCTGTTAGAATTTATTTCATTTTAAAGCCTCCATGCATTGTCTAGACCTTTGGGAGCACACAGTGTGACTGTGAGGGCTCTGCCAATGCTTTCTGCTCAGGCTGGATCCTTGTTCCTGCATCTGGTTTTCAGCATTGTCAGGCCCATGGCTTGGGCTTGTGGGTATGTTATTTAGGTAACCATGTTTATGCTCTGGGCCATAAAGTGTCTTTGAGCTTTAAGTGCTCTTCATTATGTCTTCTGTAATTACATCTCACTATTGTGGGGATATATTTGTATTTAGGTTTTCGAAACTGTGTGCCTTGTTCTGAAGTGTTGTTCCAAGTTCCAAGTCTCGCATCTCCTGGATCCTGTAGGATAGCAGCAACCACTTTGCACTTGCTTGCTTTAACTCCAGATTTATTTTAGTTGCTCTGTTTTAATCCAGAGCTACCTTCATGCACAGATGCATTCTTTTGGCACAGCCCAGCTTTCTCCAGTCTCAAAAAGTCAGTGAGAAGGTCCTGCTGGCTTTTAGTGTGGGTTTGTTTATTCCTGAAAAATACTAGGAATTAATTTTTACTTGTGAACTTAGAACATCTTTTTCTTGTGTTTCTTCTTAGATATTGATGAGTGTGCAATAGGAACCCACAACTGTTCATCTGCAGAGACTTGCTACAACATCCAGGGCAGCTTCCGCTGCCTGTCCTTTGAGTGCCCTTCCAACTACAGAAAGGTGTCTGATATGTGAGTATGGCCTTGGGGCAGCACCAGAGCCAGCCCAGTGCCTCTGTTGTTACATGGTGCATAGTTTGTGGGTGGGTGTGGGTGCTCAGAGCTCTGAGAAGCTGCTTTGGCACCTGGAGCTTGTAGACCTTCCCCATGCAGAGTTTGTGTGTAATTATCCTTTGTTCTCACAAGCCCTTGAGCCCCTGTTTGCCCTCTAGCTGCTGCAGGAGCGGCAGAGATCAGAGCCTGCAGCTCTCCTTGCAGCTCTGAAATGGCTCTGTTTATAATTAAGTTTTAAAGTAAGATCTTCTGTGCTGTTTGTATCAGAGCAGGAGCAGCCAGGCTGCTCAGTCAGTGCTCCACTTCTACAGTGGATTCGGGGCTCCCTGTTTAATATTCAGATTGCAGTTCCTCAGGGAGTGTTGAAGGGGAGCAGGATACTGAGCTTGCCAGGCCACAGGGTTCTAGGAATGGCACATCCCCAGCTCCTCAGCAGCTGGGGCTCGGAAGCCCCAAAATCTCCCTACCCATTACCTGCCTCGGTGGATGCCAGTGCTTTGGGAGCCCATATTTAGTTGCTTATGGCTTAAAACATACTTTCCTGCCTTACAGAACTGAGCAGCTTTGCCAGTTGAGGAGTTTGTTTCCTACTCCTCTGTTTTAGGTACCTTTTCACAGGTTCTCATTCTTATTTCCTTGGAGCAGTGCCCTAGCCCTGTCAGTGATGAACCCCTGGCTCCCCTTCCCTGCTCGATGCCGTTTCAGCCTGGCTCTGACTGTTCCTGGTAGAGCTTCCCCACACAGATCCCCATGCCTGTGCTCTGTTATACACTCAGAAATGTTCTGTGCCCCAGGCCACACTGCTCTGTGAGTTATATACTCAGAAATGCTCTCTGCCTCAAGCTGCACTGCTCTTTGAGTTATATACTCAGAAATGCTCTCTGCCTCAGGCTGCACTGCTCTGTTACACACTCAGAAATGCTCTGTGCCCCAGGCTGCACTGCTCTGTTACACACTCAGAAATGTTCTGTGCCCCAGGCTGCACTGCTCTGTGAGTTACACACTCAGAAATGCTCTCTGCCTCAGGCTGCACTGCTCTGTTACACACTCAGAAATGCTCTGTGCCTCAGGCTGCACTGCTCTGTTACACACTCAGAAATGTTCTGTGCCTCAGGCTGCACTGCTCTGTGAGTTACACACTCAGAAATGCTCTGTGCCCCAGGCTGCACTGCTCTGTTACACACTCAGAAATGTTCTGTGCCCCAGGCTGCACTGCTCTGTGAGTTACACACTCAGAAATGCTCTCTGCCTCAGGCTGCACTGCTCTGTTACACACTCAGAAATGTTCTGTGCCTCAGGCTGCACTGCTCTGTGAGTTACACACTCAGAAATGTTCTGTGCCTCAGGCTGCACTGCTCTGTGAGTTACACACTCAGAAATGTTCTGTGCCCCAGGCTGCACTGCTCTGTTACACACTCAGAAATGTCTTTGGGCACTGGGAGGACAGAACAGGCTGATCACACGCTGAGCTTTGGGACTGTGGTTTGTCCTAATATCTTCTGGGACTACCTAAAAACAGAGGCCAGACAAAATTACATCTATTTACTGAAGGGCCTTCAGGTACATAAAGGGCAGACAAAGCCCCCCAGGGGCTACACCCAAAAATGGACCGTGGGTCATGAGTTTTCACCCTTTTGATAAGTTTGGTCCATTTGCATATTGGGGGTTAATCCCCCAATTTCAGCTCCAGGTAATGAAGTCATTTGCCCCAAGTTTGGTCCCCCAGCTCACTTTTGTTTCCATCTCTCGGGGCCTGAGGCAGTGAGGTGACCTTGATTCCCAGGCCTAGAGAGGAGTTGTTGTGTCTGACCGGAATTGCAAGGCAGCAACTAACACTGTGCATGGAGTATACTAAATTAGTATACTAAATGCAGAATTACAGATAAATGAAGAATAGAAAAGCTAAAACCCTGAGGCATCTGTCTGATCCTTTGCAATGCCCTGAGGTTTTTATGCTTTTTCCTGCTGCTCCCTGGCCTCTGAATTGCCTCCCTCCTCTTTCCCAGGAGGTGTGAACGTATCAGCTGCTTCAACTACCTGGAGTGCCAGAACACGCCGGTGCGCATCACCTACTACCAGCTCAACTTCCAGACCAACATCGTGGTGCCAGCCCACATCTTCCGCATCGGGCCCTCGCCCGCCTACGCCGGGGACAGCATCGTCCTCACCATCACCAAGGGCAACGAGGAGGGTTTCTTCAGCACCCGCAGGCTCAACGCCTACACGGGCATCGTCTACCTGCAGCGCCAGGTCACGGAGCCCAGAGACTTCCTCCTGGATGTGGAGATGAAACTCTGGCGGCAGGGAACCTACACCACTTTTCTTGCCAAAATCTACATTTTCATCACAGCTCATGCCTACTGAAGCCTGTGCTGACGTTGGATTTTATTGGTGCTATGCTCTTTAAGTGTTCTACCAAAGCTTAATACCATTGAACTGGCATTTCATGTATCTAGCCTTTATATTATTTTTCTGTTATTGCTTTAAACTTTCTTACTGGTTGTGTAAATTAAGTTAATTTTTATCTTTTTATGTTCTGTTTTCTTACACAATTCTGTACATCGTCATCTGCCAACAAACAAAGGAAAGGTTAGAAAGTCAGTACAGACCTTGTGATAAATGCTGGAACCTTTTCTTAGCAATGATTTTTAGGTGTAGTCACGTCTGCAGGGTATTGCACTAGAGAGGGCAGGTGTTCATGTGGGAGTACTGGGAAGAAACATGGAATTATTTCTCTTTTTTGACACAAAGTTCTGGCTTGGCCTCGCTGGAATGTCTCTGCTGAAGTGCTGAGTCCAAGGCCATCCGTGGGCACTGATGGTGACCCCACCTCCTGCTCCTGGGTTATTTTCCTCCTTCCAGCTTTCATAATATGTTGCCTTAATATATATATATAAATAAAAGAAAACTCCACCAGTGAAAAAGCCTATGGACGAATCTTGCTTTAGTAGGAGTGCTCATGTGCTGAATATTTGCAAGCCCAAGGCCTTACCAGAATGTTACACTCTAAAGTAAAAGCTCACATTGCCATTTTTAGTAGTTGTCTTTAAAAGTGCTGGTGTTCCTCTATGTATGTTCTGTAATATATGAGTACAGAGTTGAAGCTTTGTAATTCTTAAAGGAATGTCCAAGTAGAAATAATGAAATCATAGTTACTGCTCCTTATTTTAAAGTTTGGGCATGTCCCTAAGCAGTAACTTGAAATTTTAAGTAGACAAAAAAGGGAGTTGCTTCTCTGCTTCAGGAAAATGCCTCCAGTGGTGTTGCCAAATGATGCAGAGAAAAATGTCAGTGAAATTGGTCGGTTGTATTTTGCCATTTAGAAAAGAGCACAGGCAAAGTTTTGAGCTCGATTTCCTCTTGTTCTTCAGGGAACTGGATGAAGTCCAAAGTTGGAGGCCAGATCTGGCAAAGCATAATATAATCGAAATATTTATTAGAATTTAGAAATGAATATCAGAACTTCTTTGTGGCTGTTTTCTTTTTTTTACTTTCCCCAAAAAGCTCCAGTGTTAAAATTTTCTGAGCTTCCTTTGTTCCAGCTGTATTCTGCAAAATGTTTTAAAGGAAAAACATAGCTGTAAGATACAGATGTTTATTTCTCTGCAGTTTTAATAATCCTGGAATCCCAGGTTGGATGGGACCTCAAGGTTCATCTGATCCAACCTTTCTTGGCAAAACAATAACCTGTTTTTTCTACAGTCAATCTTATTTTGATCAATGTGTACACAAAAAAAATGGGGAAATTAAATCTAACACATTTTTATGCCATATTCAAGTTTCATTATATTGTAAAAATTGCATCTCAAAATCTTGTAAACATCACCTATATGGTGAGAGTTAATGTTCTGTATTCAACATATCTCCAGGCCAATCTCTACTACTTCAAGTCACTCCTTTAATTTGGATGTCCTTAAAATAAAGGGCAAATCTTTTTGCATCTCAGATCATAAAATCCCATTAGCAGGGAAAAATAATTTATGTTCCTCAGCTATAAAACAAGGACTATCTGTTAGCTTGCATACGTCAAACTTCTCTGTTTTTTTTCCTATAAAAACCTTTTAGTAAAAGATACTCCATCTATCTTTTGTTTTCCATAGGTAGCAGTTTTGAAAGCGTGTAACAGGGAAGTGCCAACTGAGAAACACGTTTGTGCAATTTGTCATTCCAGTTAATTCCTATCTTACAGCTCCAGGCATTCCAGATCCATCCTGCACACGTTCAGGGGTGACACACTTCTCCAGGCCCCACTGGAGCACGTCAGGAATCACCAAAACCTGAAGTTTTCCATCAGCATTAGGATTTGATTGAGCACAAATGATACCCAGGCCTCGACTGTGCTGCTTGTCAGAGAACAAATGGACAAGTCATTTGTTACTGGGAGACCTTTTGCTGACTAAAACCAGCCACAGTCAATCATATTAAGGATCTGGCAGTTTTTAGCACCGACTCTTCATTTTCTAGACAGGTAATTGATGAAGAAAGTTTTAGGGAAGGCTTTGCATACTATTAGGAGAAAAATGCTCTGCTAGGAAGAAGGCTGTCTTCATCTGTGGTTGGGAAAGGTTGGAAAGGGTTGCTCAGTGCAACTGGTCAAAGTGAGGGGAAGGATTTCAGGAGGTAATTTAACATTCTGCTTCCAGATTGACCAGAGGAAGGTTTTTTTTTTTTTCCAGTCCCTGTCAGTTCAAGGGGAAGCAGGAGCAGTCAGCACTGCATCCTTTACTCTGTCCAGGAGTGCTCCTTCCACTTTATTTGGCTGGATAACCTGTGTGTATATGGTATATGTGTGTGTGTGTGTCCACATGTACAGGAGGTCTCCGTGGAAACAGTTCAGGCATGGGCTCTATTTCTTTTTCTTTTCTTTTAAATAGGTTTCATTTATTCCCTTTGCTCCCCTGTGGCCACCCCACCCCTTGCCTGGTTGAGGTGAATTAGGAACAGCTACACAAGAGCTGTGCAAGCTGATAAACTCAGGAGGAAGATAGGAGCTGCAGACCTCATAAAGAATTACAGCTGACTTGGGGCGTCTGTTCTGTAAGTGCAAAAACTCAGATTATTCGTGTGTTCCCCAGGATGGAAATGGCCTTGCTGTGACCTGCCTGAGCAAGGCCTGCTCTGCTCAGCTCTACTTTATCCTGCCTTGATAAAATCTGACCTCTCTGCACTCTGCTATGGTATTCCTTGGGAGATCCAGTGATCCCAGAGACTGAGCAAGACCAAATGAGTCGTTGGAAAGAAGAAATGTTCCTCTGTGTGTTTGCTGGAAATTTGAGTGGGTCTATTCCAGAGAGAAGCATCAGGTTTGGACTGGAATGTATATAACAGAATTGAAATTAGCAGCACAGGGAGGAGGAGGAGGTTGTTTTTACCTTGTATTTTAAATTGTTCCATTTCTGGAGCAGGGAATTGTTGGCAATCTCTTTGTGTGTAAATGTCTGTCTGTGGGTCACTGCAGTCACTGGCCAGCCCATGCCAGCATTCCTGTGTGAGCCTGATGTATGAAAGGCTTTGGATGGATCAGCCTGGGTCTTGCTCCTTCCCTCACACTGGGGGACCAGAGCAGGGGAGGGAGCTGTTAATGGGCCCAAATTTTTACATTTCTTCCAAGATATCCCAGACAGACTTTCATTCTGTGTTATTTCTCTGTAAGTTATTCAGTCAGTCATATCAATTACAAAAGATTTAAGACAGAAGTAAATTTCAGACTGATTTTATGGTAAAAAGCTATAATAAGGGCCATTCTGCAATATCTCTTCAACTTCAGAGCATGAGATCCTCCTGTGCAAAGGTCCCAGTGCCTCTGTCAGCTGAGGGCATCTTGGAGAGCAAGGGAAGGGCTGGGCCCCCTCCAGCCCTGTTCCCTTGGGCAGCTCCTGGCACACCAATACATTTGGCACACCCTGGCCGTGGGAGGCACACACACATTGTTCTTCTGTGTCCCTCTGTGTCCTTCTGCAGACTGGCCTCACACCTAGGGAGATGTTTTTCCCATTCATTTGCCTTTTTGGCTTTGTCTTCCCATTGCTCCCACCCATGCTGGAGGAGGAGAAAGTTCCAGCCGTGGAGAATTAGGATTCTGGAGTAAAAATAGATTTTGATGTCAAATACAAAGTGTCTTCACACTCCAGTTTTCTCTGCATCACAGAGACATTCATTTTGAAGTGGCTACTGAAGAGCAGGATTTAATTATATCTGGTTTCAGTGATGTGAAGCTGAAGTCCCAAACTCTAGCCTTTTGTCTTCTAAAGCACAGTTCTTTCTCATGCACATTCTCTTCCCATAAGCTGGGGCTCCTGTTAGTTTGGGGTTAAAAATGACAACATCTGCAATGAATTTTCCCTTTTTAGCTGGGGTTGGAGAGGAAGAGGATGCCATTGTGGTGCCTGCCCTACAAGCTGTGACAGGAGGGGTGGGACCAGAGCCTTTGCACATCAGTGAGTTCCTGTGTGGCAGCCAAGAACTGTGTTCTGTGCATAAATGCACAGCTCCTTGAAACATAGGAAGTGCTGTGGGGATGGCATGGAGGGGCTGAACTGCTGGTGCTGGGGCTGGCCTGCAGCAGTGTCTGATCTCAGACTGAAGCCAGCCCAAGGGACACAAACAGTCTGAGGGCCCAGCAACCAAAAGAAGGGAAGGAGACCAGTGGGGTTCAGGCTATTAACGTGAAGAAACTGAGAACAATGGGGGCAGCTCTCTTCTCACCTACTATAAGGGGACTCATTTGGAAGCTCTATCTCTGGATAAGGATGTATTTTAGATCCTTTTGGCCCTCAGGCCTCGCTCTTCCACAGGAGCACAGGGGGTTCCTGTGCTAAGGGCTAATTGCCCTGCACAGTTCTTGAGATTTGGTTCATTGCTAATAGTCTGTATTCAATCTCCTGAGGAAATCTCAAGTTTCTGAAGAGAAACACTGATTATGGAAAGGGCCACCTGAAGGAGTCGGAGCTTTCCCCAACAGAACAAGTATGGAATGCTGTCCTTTCTGGGGAAGGGTGGAGGGAGCAGATGCAAAATCTAATTTTATTCACAAATAAGACTCCAGTGTGCAGAACACTGAACTCTCCTCTGTGTCACCATTACTAGAAAGGAGTTGTGAAATATATTAGTAACACCAGTTGATCTATTGTAAGGAAAACACATCCAAAAATGGGACATAAATGCCATGAGGCAATGGGAGGGAGGAGATGCCTTTCTCTCTCAGTGAGGGCTCCTGACAGCAGCACAAACTCCCCTGGGCTCCACTCCAGGGAGGGATTTTGGCTTCCTCTGATTGCAAAGTTACTTGTTGCAGCCAGAGGCACCACAGAGGCTCCCCAGCACTGATAGCCAGCAGGAAAATGTGTTGAATGCTTTCAGTATGGGAAAAAAGCTGACAATCTTTGATGAAGGACACTTGAGGTGGAGCACTGTCATTCCTGGAGTCTGAGTAAACCCCACTTGTGTTGGTTCCTGTCTCCAAAGGATTTCCCACAGCAGAACTAGAGATGGTGCTGGTGGCTGAGGCTGAGTTTGAGTTTGTTCTCATGTGCCACAAGCCTGCAGCTGTGCTGGGTGCCACCAGCACCTCCTGCTGACTCAGGGAACTTGAAAAGCAAGCAAACAACAAAAAACCCAACCTCAATGCCTTTGAAAGTAATGCTTGCTGGGGAAAAGACAATATTCTTGAGTGTGATTATTGATAAAACATTTGTGTTAATCATAAAAGTATTTGGGTTTGTATAAACCAGAATACTGAGGTCTGAAATGAAGCATGACACTAAAGAAAGGAAAATACATGTTTAAATCATTCTGTTTTAAATCCCCCTGTTAACGAATATTATGTTTGCAAACTAAGGCTTTCCCACAGCCCAACAGATTTTACAAAATCAGGTTTCCTGCCATTGTGTAATCAATTGCAGCCTATCTACTGAGACCAGACTTCGTGACTTCTGCCACTCCTTGTCTACCAAGAGCAGATGGTTATCTATGAGACTTGACAAATTGTCCAGAGACTTCACATCGTCCAGAGGTCCCACAGATGTTTTTGACCACCGCTACTTACCTGGCAAAATTAGGACAACAAAAAAATAACAATTATCGATTACTACAAGGAAACCATACTGTCAAAAGGAGCTGCAAACCAAAGTTGGGTGGAGCATGGAGTGGGCGGTGACCCCTCACATTTTCCTGGTGCTGCATTGCTCCATCTATATAAAATAAAGCAATCTAAATATTGCTGAATATCGAGACTTTTGTTTCTCATTTATAACATTGAGAAAGAGTTTTCCACGGGTTCCCAACAGCTCGTTGATGCAGAGCTCCATTGCAGTGGATGGGCTGGGGGAAGGCACAGCTTTAATCATAACTTAATTTTCCCCTTGGGAGAGGAACAGAGACACAAATGACATGTGCTCCTATCATTGCCTGAATCACATCTAGAAGATGCTGACATAAATAATGATGAAGGCCATTTAAAAACATGATTACACCATGTAAGTACCTGTATTTTCTTTCAAGAATGTTTGCACTAGTAAGTGCACATTTCTAAGCCATGATTTTTTGGAAAAAATTTGGAGAGAGCACCAGATTGGGGAGGACTTACCAGTGATGAAATTCTGTCGTTTGCTTCATGTGTTTCATGTCCTGATGCATGTTCGACAAATGCTAAACCTCAGTCAGAAACAGGAAGAGTTTTCTTCTCCGAGTTTTCTCGTCCTTACTGCTGCTGCACAAGATGGCTCCCACCGCCACCCGCGTGTGCCCAAGATGGCAGAGACCGTGTGGCTGTGGGCACAGGGTCTGCCCTTCCTCCCTTCCGCCCCTTTCCTTACCGGGTGCCTCCGCTCCAGTTTGGGATCCTGCCCCAGGCACATGCCACGCTCTGGGCCGGGGCCCCAGGTGAGGGTGGGGGGGCCGAGATGCAGCCCCCAAAGGGCGAATTACAGCTGCACCAGGGACTTCCAGCCAAAGGGAAGGAAACCCCACTGGAGCCCGCTGTAATCACACAGCCACCCCAGAGCACCACACTGCCCTGCTAGCCATGTTGCCATCCCCAGAGCGCCACACCGCCCTGCTAGCCACATCGCCACTTCAGAGTGCCACACTGCCCCGCTAGCCACGCCACCACCCCAGAGAGCCACACTGCCCTGCTAGCCACATCGCCACCTCAGAGTGCCACACTGCCCCGCTAGCCACACCGCCACCCCAGAGAGCCACACTGCCCTGCTAGCCATGTTGCCATCCCCAGAGAGCCACACTGCCCTGCTAGCCACATCGCCACCCCAGAGAGCCACACTGCCCCACTAGCCACGCCACCACCCCAGAGAGCCACACTGCCCTGCTAGCCACATCGCCACCTCAGAGAGCCACACTGCCCCACTAGCCACGCCACCACCCCAGAGAGCCACACTGCCCCACTAGCCACACCACCACCCCAGAGAGCCACACTGGCCCAGCCACGCTGCCTCTCGCCTGCGCTGCTGGAGAGGAGAGCAGAGGAAGCCACTGCCGGCCCTCCATGCCCGCCGCCTCCTGCCCGCCACAGCAGCAGCAGCAGCGCCACAACCAGCCACAGCACGTCCAGCAACACAGCCATGGACACAAACTCACTGGCAAAAGTAAAAAGGTCATTGACACTGAAGTTTTGGGGACAGTGAAGTGGTTCAATGTGAAAAACAAATACGGGTTCATCACCTGAAATGATACCAAGGAAGATGTGTTTGTCCATCAGACTGCTATCAAGAAGAATAACCCCAGGAAATATCTCTGCAGCACAGGAGATAGAGAAACTGTGGAATTTGATATAGTACAGGGGATAAAAGACCCCTAAGCAGCTAACATCACATGACCTTGGGGAGTTCCAGTGCAAGGTAGCAAGCATGCACCAAACTGCAACTACTACCCACGTCCTAGAAGTTGTTGTCCCCACACAACTACCAAAGAGATGGAGCCCAAAGCCAACTGCCATCAAGCCACAGCAGCAGCCCAAAAGCAAGGACAGCACAAAACACCAACCAATTGCTCTACAACCAGAAGCCCCTTCCCATATTCCCATATCTCCTGGCATGTGGCTGTGAGCACACAGGGACAAGGAGACAAAGGCTGGGCTGCCCCAGGCAGCAGCTCCTGCCCATCTGTGCCTGGCAGGAGGCTTGGCATCTCTCCTGGGAGTGCAGATGCCATGTGTTTGTCTGGGACCTGTCCCCTGTGTTTGGGTGGTGGCAATGCTGGCAGAGAGGCCAGCCCAGAACTGGAAACTGATCCCTTCTTCCCGTGGATGCCGAGGCCTCCAGGCACCACCTGAGCAGTGCATAAATGCATTTCTGGGGGTGTAAATTGTACCCGTGCTCACTGTAAGGCCTCCACACCCTAGCAGAAAGCTGCAAAATTGTTTGGGTATAAAAGGTGCCTCATTGGCTGTTGCAATGGTGGGAGATGGAGAATGGCACAACACTCCTGGTTTGTGCAACAGGGAGAGTTTAATGGTTTACACGGCTCTTACACATCCTATTAAAAGGGTCCACGTTGCAACCGTGGCTATAATTGCTGTGGTGGGTTTAGTGTTGTAGTGTACTCACTAGAATTATTTATCCATTTTCTGTTGTAAGATAGGATTAGGAGGAAGGTAGCATAAGCTTAAACTTAGAGGGGTATAAAGGAAAACTTTATTACTAAAAACTACTACTACAAAAAAATAAATAATTAGAATAGAACTTTTAGAACACTCTTTTGGTGCCACCTTCTTTGCCTTGGCTGCTTTGGGTTTGGCTGCCTTAGGCTTTCCTTCTTGGGCTACACCACTTTTGCCTTAGCTGGGCTCTTGATGCCTTCTTGGGGCATCCCACGGTTTGGGGCTGCCTGCCTTTTTGGCTTTCTTGGGACTCTTGGCTGCTTTCTTGGCTGCTGCAGATGCTGGCTTCTTCACCTTCTTGGGGCTCTTCTTCACTGCTGCCACTTTCTTGGGCTTCTTGTCTGCTGGCTTCTTCAGCTTGGCAGCTGGCTTTTTCTTTGTTGCCTTTTCTTTCGTCTTACCCAGCTTCTTGTTCAGTTTGAAAGAGCTGGAGGTGCCGGTACTCTTGGTCTGCACCAGGGTGCCCTTGCTGACAAGTTTCTTGAGCCCCATCTTGGTGTACCTGATGTTCTCTTCCATGTCGTAGTGGCCTGCAGCCAGCACCTTCTTGAGCCCATTGAAGGAGAGCCCCCCACACTCCTTAGAGACAGACACAGCCTTGGTGGTGAGCTCGGTGCCTCTAGGCCCCACGGGCTTGCAGCCTTTGGAAGCACTGGCCGCCTCCTTCTGCTTCTTGGCGGCGGCCTTGGCACCGGGAACAGAGACAGCAGGAGCGGGAGCAGAGACAGCGGGAACAGAGACAGTGGGAACAGAGACAGTGGGAACAGAGACAGCGGGAACAGAGACAGCGGGAACAGAGACAGTGGGAACAGAGACAGTGGGAGCGGGAACAGAGACAGTGGGAACAGAGACAGTGGGAGCGGGAGCATAGACAGTGGGAGCGGGAACAGAGACAGCGGGAACAGAGATAGTGGGAACAGAGACAGTGGGAACAGAGACAGTGGGAGCAGAGACAGTGGGAACAGAGACAGCGGGAACAGAGACAGCGGGAACAGAGACAGCAGGAGTGGGAGCAGAGACAGCGGGAGAGGGAATAAAGACAGTGGGAGTGGGAACAGAGACAGTGGGAGCAGAGACAGTGGGAGCGGGAACAGAGACAGCGGGAACAGAGACAGTGGGAGCAGAGACAGCGGGAGAGGGAATAAAGACAGTGGGAGTGGGAACAGAGATAGTGGGAGTGGGAACAGAGACAGTGGGAACAGAGACAGCGGGAACAGGCACAGTGGAGCGGGAACCGGCCGTCGTCCACGACCCAGGGAAACCACTAGAGCTGCCTGCTCGCGTTCTTGCGTGTTTGGCTCTCTGTAGCCAAACCCCTCCTCTTCTTACGACGCACACAGTCCAGCTGTGTGCTGTCATAGCTGGCCAAAAGGCCTCCCAGTCCTCCCTTCTGCCCGCAGTAAAACATGGTGGGACTCCCCATGGCAGGGCTGGTTTGGCTTTGGCCCTTCCTGGGGCTGCTCTGTCCAAAGAACGGTGGGATGGGCACCTCCTCGGGAAAGGAGCAAGGTTTAATTCCATGTGCTGGAAGGGATGTGGTGTGTCTGGGCAAATCAGCTAAACTCTACCTTTCTTTCCTCTCAGAAATGGGGAATTTGCCATCCCTTATCCATGCTGCATGAACACAAAAGCCTGATTGGTTTTTTGTACAGTTCTAATAAAAACAAATGCTATCTAAGCATCTACAATATGAGTTTAGGGTATTTCCTGTTTGCTTTAGTTTTTTTCTTATTTCTTTTTAGAAAGAGCTCATACTAATTTTGCTGTACCCACCAACTCTTTTTTTCTTAAATATTTTTTCTTCCTAGTGGAAGATTTTTCTTAAGGATTATAGACTAATTTTACTGTACACATATTGCACTGAAACAACTGGTAACTTTTTCTTGTGCCTACTCAGAGAGCTGGCTCCTATAAATAGTATTTCACATGGCAGGCATACAATACCCATGCTCTGTGGTCTCTGCCAACAGTTTTAGGTATGGAAATGAGGTCAATATTCATCTAGAGACATATTTTCTTTGGAAACCCTTCTCTACTTTTTCCCACATTGCTGTGGGAAGCAGAGATGGACAGCAGCTTCATCCCTGGGAACAGATGGAAGGTGCAAAGCAGACATCTTCAAGAAGAGCTGACATTTTAAGCACCATCAGGTCTGCAGGGAGAGATAGTGTCTCTGCTGAGACA
Organism: Oenanthe melanoleuca; assembly: GCF_029582105.1. Lineage (NCBI taxonomy): Eukaryota > Metazoa > Chordata > Aves > Passeriformes > Muscicapidae > Oenanthe > Oenanthe melanoleuca. The sequence goes on from NC_079346.1 coordinate 19,489,847, forward strand.
TAATGATATACTTGGAAGAGCAGACAAGCTTTACAGCATGCAAGCTGAAAAAGCATTTTGAGCCTGATGCTTATTTCTTTTTATCATTCTATCCCTATGTGCAATAAAGATGTTATCTACTCCTTCAAACCTTGTCTTGCTTGTATCCCAAGACCTTCATGTCCAAAATTATACCATATTTGACTTTCTAACTTGTTTCCCATCCTTGATATTGATGTCTGCTTCTTCCCATCTTTAAGGCAATGCTGCATGTCCTGGCCATGTGACACAGGATAAAGACGGTGAGGGTTTATTTTTTGTTTGCTGTCCTCATTGCTTTTACTGATGAATGTTTATTTATCCATCAAGCCAGAATAAGCAGTCATTTGCACTGGATCCTAATTTCAATTATGGATATCCTAAGTATTTGAGTAATGTCATTGTTTGTTATTAGGCTTTAAGTAACAGACATGAGTAAATAATAAGACAATATAAATATAAATCTACTTAATTATCCAAGCCTTAAATGCCAGGCAATAATGCCTAATCTAAAAAAAGAAACCCATGCAAATTACTAACATCACAGAGACTTCAGAAAGAATCTGTCTCTTATTAAATTTAAGTGGGTCAAATCCTGCAGCTCCTCAGTGCAGGGGAGAGGTTTGTTCAAGGATTTTAATGGACTACACTATGATAAATGATGACAGAGGGGGTGATAAATGCAATGTGTTGCTCATTAGGATAGGCAGAGATGGGCTGCTAAATGATGGGTACAGATCTAATGATTTATTTGCACAAGTACTGAGAAATATTCAAGCCCTAACTTAAGGTAAGCTGTACATTGGGAAGATACTAAATAAGTCTGTGCAAAACTTGAGTCTCAGGAGTTGAATCTTACATTATTTGTCTTCTGTAGAAGCAGAAGTAATAGTAATAAGGAATAAAAATGTGTATCCAAACAGATTGCTTGAAATTATAACCTTAAGGATTTTCTTCATCAAAAACTGGCAGGAAGAATTTAATGCTGACTGGGTGTTTTCCATTAACTTCTGAAGAGCTCATCTTTGGATGAAGCATTAATAGAGAGTAAAGTGGAAAAGTGACAAAAGCCTTCTGTGTTTCCTGGGTTTCAGCACTTTGAGTGGATTCTGTGGCACATCTGTGCCCAGCCCATGGTGCTATGCAGCTCAGATGAGCTTCCCTGGATCACCTGGAGCCCAGGGCACCATCACTGCTCCAATTTTCTCCCTCCTTGTTTGAAATGGGAGGAACAACAACACATAAGAACATTGCCTGTGCTTCTGCAGCAGCACAGGGAAAAAGAGCTGACTTGGGAAAGAACCACTTTCCTTGCTTTGTGTGAGCTCTTGGAGGGGTGATGGTGGAGCAGTGTGATCCCAGTCTTGTCCAGGACAAAACTGGATTTGGTAACTGGGAAGAAACAAACGGCAGCCACAGCTGGGAGGGAGACGGGGCGGGATGAGGGGGAAAGAAGGACAGGGAAGGGACCAGCCTGCCCAAGGCAAGGAGCCTCCAGGGAAACAGTGACTTTGCCTTGATAGTCAAGGTCAAGCTGTCAGAGACAACCACAACCTGTTATATAAAACTGATGCAGCTGTTCCAAGGCTTTGAGCACACCAGTGCTCCTCAATTTATTTTACATTCCCCAGAGGCAGTGATATGTGTGCTCTCTACCACTCAGATGTGTGAAGGGAAATGAATTCTGCTCCCTGCAGTGGGAATCTGGAGGGCTCTGGCTGAAGCAGAGGAGGGGAATGGGTCTCAGGACAGTGTTAGAGATAAGTTTGCTGTGAGGACAGGGTGGGAGCTCTGCTGCGTGGGCTGAATGGGAGTCCCACCACATGGCTGAGAGAGAACTGGTTTGCAGTTCTCTCACTCCCTTGCTATGATTCATGTCTTTGGAGGCTCTCAGGAGAGGACTGCAAAGCTCAGAGTGGTGTGGAAGCTGCAGTTTTGCTGTTTCAATCTGCATGAGTTTCAGAAGCAGCCTTCTAACTAAGCAAGTATTGTGGTATTGAATTAATTAGCAGTTCTCTTACCACAGCATTTTCCCAGGAGCTGCATCCCACACCTGCACCCCTTCAGCTTTCCTGGCTGCAGCCCCACCAGTTTCTCAGCCAGGCTAGGAGGGTGCCAGCAGCACTTGCCCTGAGACCAAGCCCTACCTGCTGTAATTCACTGCCTTTGCAGAGTCATCTCCACAATGACTTTGCTTCATGATCTCACTGCAGAACTTGCTGCTCAATCAGCCTCTGCAAAGCTGCTGGGGCTGCTCTGGCCCTGGGGACAGGCTGGGTTTGCAGTCTGGGGGTGCTCATAGGGTGCTCACGTGCTGTGCAGTGGGACAAGGAGGACATCACAGTGCCCATTCCCCACCTGGTAGTGCTCCTTCTGGCTGGGCAGATGTTCAGAGTCAACATAGAAGAGAGGCTGATGGGCACTGCCTTCAGTTCTGGATTGATGTAACTGATGTAGCCTGGCTGCAAAAGAAGGTGTGAGGACTGCTGAGGTGAGCACTGTGCTACAGGGGTGTGCTGAGCCCGTTTTATTCTGTGAAACTGGCAGGCAAAAACTGCAGGATGCACAAGGGGATCAAATACCTTTCACACACACTGGGCAGTGCAGGTCACCAGTTTTCCCTAGAGCCACCAGGTTGAGCCTGACCTCTGTCTCACAGCCCTCTGGTGAGGCTATTACTTCACCTTGCTCTTGTCACAGTGCCTACAACAGGTCAGGGTTTTGTCAGCCCAAACCCAGCCTAGCAAACATTCACATCCAAAATCAGAGGCATGCAGGGAGTGCTTGCAGAATTAAGGCTCCAAGGTGTCCATGGGCTGTGTATAATCGTGCTCAGTGTTAGCAGAGCAGCTGCCCTGGTCACACCTGTGTCTGCACCCCCTGGGACATCTGGCACCCCAGGGTGGTGGCTGACTATGCAGAGCTCAGAGACAAAGGTACAGACAGCCTGGGAAGGTGCCCTGCCCAGTGCAGGCTCTGCAAACAGGACTCCAGTGTCAGCAGATGGAGCTGAGTTTATGTCAGGGCTGGAGCCCTTCTGCTCTGAAGCCAGGCTGGGAGAGCTGGGGGTGCTCAGCTGGAGAGGAGAGGGCTCCAGGGAGAGCTCAGAGCCCCAGCAGAGCTGGAGAGGGACTGGGAACAAGGGATGGAGGGACAGGAGACAGGGAATGGCTTCAACCTGAAGGAGAGTAGATTTAGATTAGATTTTAGGAAGAATTTTTTCCCGTGGGAAGAACTTTCCTGAGGGTGGGGAGGCCCTGGCTCAGGGTGCCCAGAGCAGCTGTGGCTGCCCCTGGATCCCTGGCAGTGTCCAAGGCCAGGCTGGACACTGGAGCATGGAGCAAGCTGGGACAGTGGAAGGTGTCCTTGCCATGGGGGTGGGACTTCCAAGTAAACCATTCTGGGATTCTGTGCTTTATTTAGCTCTGGAGTTACTTGTAGCTTCTCATTTCCATATGTTCCCTTCATTCCTACAGTTCTGCTCTCTGGGCTTTTGTCCCTTCCCTGTGCCCACGTCAGGCTAAAAGACAGGAGCAGGCAGGGAGCAGAGGGGCTGTGAGGCTCAGCCTGCAGCCGAACCATCCTGCTCTTCTTCAATGTTATCTTCTCAGATAACATTGTGCCGAGGGAAAACAACATCTAAGAGTTACAGATAGGCCAGAATGACAACATCGTTAAAGCCTTTGTCATTCGTGATGAATCCTTGCAAGAAGTCTTTCTCATCTTCAGAAGATAAAGGTCTCTTTTTAAAGAGGAGCATCATCTGATCTAAACCCAGATAAAATTCACAGCACTACCCTGCATTCATCAGCACAAAGAGTCAGAAAGATGCTGGGTACCCCTATCTCACACAGGAAAAAGTACAGCCAGCATCAGACCTCACATCTTCAGGGTTTCTTTTGAGCTAAGCAAACTTCCAGCAATTTTCCAGACACAGCACAGCTATTCCTGGGGCTGTCAGACTGGGGCTGAGCCATGCACCCCTTTGGGAGCAGCAGGGTTACAGAGTTGTCTCTTCTGTGTAAGACTCGGTGCCCCTTGAGAAGTGTGATCCAAACAAGAAATCGGTTTGCTGGAAGTCTTTAATCTAAACTGCTGCTCTAGAACTCATTTATTCGTGTGAGTGATGTAATGAAAGTCAAAGGAAATTCAGAATAAGATTTCTTCCTCTGGAGGGGTATTTTTTAGCATCTTAGAGAACTGTGCAGTACGACAAGAGGTAGGAGAGAAAGGGAACATGCTGGACTGAGTAATGGCAATTGTGATGAATATATTTCAGCTACTATAAATATACAACTTACTGTAAAAGGAATAAAGAGCCAATATGAGGAATTATTATTTTTTTAAGCATCCTCCAGAGTGGTTATTTGTGAAAGATGTGCTTGTTGTGTTCCACTTGCATAAAAAATGTACGTAGGCAGGTTTCTGAGCATCACGTCCTGCACGGGAGTTTGTGCTGAGGGAATGTTTTTTGGTTTGAGAAGGGAGGAGTAGAGTGTGGGTTATTTTTAGGGTTTTTGTTCATTTTTTCTGAATAAGAAAATGGAATGGTATTGAAGAAAATGGAATTTAAAAAAAAAAAAGAAACTGGAATGGCATTGAAAGCTGGAGGACACTCTTTCCCTTCCACAGCAGCAGGGAAGCCAGCATACCCACTATTATCCCAATACATTTACTCAGAGCACTGAGAGTTGTGTAAACTCTTTACCTGGATGTGTTGTCAAAATTTCTTCATGGAGAACATGGTCAATCATGTGACCAGGCTGCCAGGGCAGTGGGGGAGTCCCCACCCCTGGAAGTGTCCCAAAACACATGTGGATGTGGCACCTGGGGACAGGGTTCAGTGGTGAGCAGGGTGGTGGTTCTGGGCTGTAGTTGGATTTAATGATCTTCAAAGTCCTTTCTGACCTTGATAATTCTGTGTTTGGCAGGGGGATGACACAGACAGGCTGTCCTATGAAATGATTAGGTACAAGCAGAAAGAGACTTTTACTCCTCTGTCTCTATTAATTTGCGCAGCCAGCTTGAATTCTTTTCTCTCTCTAATATTTTCCTCTGATTGCCTTCATATTCAAATTTGAATTAAAGCCAAAGATAACTGGCCAGAAGTTTTCACCTTTAGCCTATAGATGCTTTTGCTATCAGCTGTGGTGTGTCACACAGCAGCAGTGGTGCTGCCATGGAGGAGCTGCTGCTGGAAAGGTTGAATGGAGCTTTGGTGATACACGGCTCATAAATCTGAGCAAGTCAGAGTTCTGATTTACACTTTAATTAAAGTATGTATCATACATATATTAAAATTCAAATGCTTAACTAATATAAAGGTCAATGGTATGCAGAAGCTGCTCCCTTCCTACATTTTTAATTTCCACATTTTGGTTCACTCAGTCAAATGTGCACACAGAGCAATCAGGAAACTTAATCCAACAGTTTATAAGGAAAGATACAGTGATGTGTCTTAATCTAAATTCAAATTACTTTCTTCTGGAGAAAAAGTCATAGCTGTCAAAACTATTGCTGTACTAACTGTAAGTTTATCACTTTTGTTACATAATCCCTGGGGAAATTAGATTACAAACCCTGTTTCTGATTCTTAAGGCTTATACACCAAACAATAAAAATTTTCCTTGATTCATAACTGTTAGACTTCATTAAAAAAATATAGAGCCTAGAGATTTATGAATAACAGTGACATTGACATAGCTTCATTTGCAAAGAAATTACATCCATAGCTCTGCATTAATCTGTAAATGCTTATGAATGAGAACTTATTATAATTGTTGGGAAAAAATATTTGTAGGATTTACAAGCGAGATATGATTTATCTTGGGGAATTTATCATTTCAATTATATACAATTAATACCAGTCATAATTTAAGACTTCTGGTTGATGAAAGGCTGTGCATATTGACTAATTATCCTACTTTTCAGTTAGACATAAAGAATGTTGTGCTTTGAATAGTTTAAGGACTGCAGGTTTTCATCATGCAATAGCAAGCAATGGCACAGATCTGTTTTATATGATAAAGATAATTCTTGTCTCCTAATCAACTAAGCACAGGATCCAGCACTTGCAAGGACAGAATGTCAATGTGATGACTGAAAACTTCAGTAATGCATGTGAAAATACAGTTTTGTGGTTGTAGGTGTTTATATCTACCTGGTCTCTCCTTCCTAGTCTGTACTAATATCAGTTTGCAGCTTTATCTGGGGTGCCTGCTTGGTCCTTTCCCCTGCTGAAGGGCCTGTGGCACAGGGAAGTTTTGTTCAGCAGGGACAGTGGCACCATCCACCCACACCTTTCTGTGTTCCACAACTCAGGCACCTTCTTGCCCAAATTAAATCCCATTTAATGCTATGGCACCAAAGGTTTGTTTCCTGCAACAGGAATGACCAAGGGAGAGATTTTCTGTGCAAACACCCTTTAATCATGAAACCTTACATTCCTGAGACTGTAAGTGCCATAAGGATGCAGCTGCTGTCCTGGCTCTGTATTCTCTGGGAAACTGGGTTACATTTGCAAATAAATTTGCTTCTATTTTTGTTTTGTATTTAGCAAAGCACCGGTCCCAGGGAATACTCAACATCCGTCCAATGTCCTTGACCTTGTGTCTGCTTAAATCCTGAGTCTGAAATAAGAGATGTCCACACAGGAATATTTCAGCAATCTCTGGGAAGACTGGACAATGATAGGAGAGTACAGCAGTTTCTTTTGAATGCATGATGTAGAAATGGGAATAATTATAGTGTCTATGAATGCTTCCAGGCTGTTCTCTGGGTCCAGAAAGTTCTCAGTACAAGAATTACCAATCCAAGTTTTCGCAGCACGACAATGTCCCTCAGTTCTCTCAATGTCAAACCATTCAGTGCATGGCTAAAAATACTTTCCTTGTGCACAAAGCCAGCCTACATGAAAGGCTGGGAGCTTTGAAGAGGAAAGCATTGGAGCTGCCTGCGCTGATTGACTACTCCAAAAAAGCTTTCTGCAGAGAGCTGTGCAGCTCTCTGAATGGATTAGCTGTGGCTAGGCTCTCACCCCTTTGTGTTTCCCTCGTGTATGGACAGACAGGCATTGCAGGTTTATTGCGCTCGCCGCAGGCTCATTTTAACTTGGAAGTGTGGACACAGGAAATTGCAGCTTTTAATTTTGCTTTTGAAGTCTGTTTTGTTCAAGAATATAAAAAAATTATGCTCATCTTGTTGGAGAACTAGAGCCAGTGTGTGTCTGGGGAACAATCAAAGCTTCTGGCACCTGTTTGGCTGGGTCATTAGTACAAAAAAACCTGACAAATAAAATAATCGTTCAAATGCTGCTGGTCAATGTCTACATTTGTACAGTATTTGATCTGAGGCTAACAAAGGTCTGAATGAAGCAATGCTTGACTTTGGGGAGCTTCCATTTCCCCTTGTAGAGAAGATGCTGTGCTCTCTGGTGCAGCCACAGCATTTCAGAGCACCGAGAGCAGGCGTGACACTGGCTGAACACTGGGGCCAGGGCTGAAGCACACCTCAGGACAAAGGATGGGAAGTGGAGGAGACAGAGTCAAAGCAGAGCTGAGGAGAATGATGTGGGGAACCAAGCAAGTGATGCTGCAGGTGATTGTAGTCTTAATTAGGTTTTTTTCTGTAGCCATCATCCTACTGGAAGGCTGTGGCAGCACTCTGAGGAGGCTGATGGAGTTTGGGAGTATCCTGGATGGATGAGACCCTCCTGAAATTTGTGTAAGATTTTGCTGTTTCTGGAAAGGCAAATAAGCTTCTCAAAACGGCAAATGTTTGAACGGGCCTTAATTTGACCATAATGTAAATTCTTTTATTTTTTGAAGGTAGGCCAAAATTGGGATTGAGCAAGAGAGATCAAAGTAAACTGGAGCTAAATGCAGCTGAGGGAAATGTGAAACTAATTTACAAAACCCCAAGTCACTTTATGATCTGAACAAGAGAGATCAGTGCTGGAAACTGTAACACAGTTCCTACATGGCAAAGCCAAGAGCACTGGGAGAAATGGTTCAGCAAATCACTTGCATATGAGCCAGCCAGGCAGTAAATGGTTCATCTGCTAATCTGCTGCTTTAAGTGTGGAGGTTGAGTTGGCCTTTGTGCGTTCATATTTGCTGTCTCTATTTAGTGACACTTTCAAAATGCAGTTTGAAATGACTTTGTAATATTGTCTTCCTAAGGACAATTACCTCTTCAGAGATTTGTGGTATTGTCATTATTCCTAAAGATAATCCTTATTTTCTAGCAGCTTGGACGGGCCTGTTCCTGTTGATTCAGTGTTGTGACTTGATGAAGTTTTCAGGCATCTTCCCACAACAGCCCATGGCCATAGGGGTGTCCCAGGAGGGCATAAGAGTTCCCTAAGGCTAAAGGCAGAAGACAAAAGGGGGGGCCCACTTGTACCTTTTTTAAGATGCCCCTGGATCCCTGGAAGTGTCCAAGGCCAGATCCGATGGGGCTTGGAGCCACCTGGGCTAGTGGAAGGTGTCCCTGCCTGTGGCAGGGGTGGCACTGGAAGAGCTTTAAAGACCCTTCCAGCCTAAACCAGTCTGGGATTCTGTGATCATGGGCCTTTCTCACTTGCATTAGTGAGATCACACAACTACCATCAGGGTCAGTCCTGAAACCAAAATACTTGGAGCTGGGCACACAGAACAGTAGAGAAACATGAGAGCACCCTGTAATGTTTAAGCTGATCCCATAGAGATACCCTTTATAGCATCCATACGTGCTTTCTGTTCAAGGCAGGGCTTTGGAATATTCTTAACTTGGCACACACATTCCAAATGCTGCATTTTGGTAGGTGCTGGTGGCTGTCCTGCCCTGCTGCATCCTTATGGGAACAACACCCAGCCATTCTCTCCAAAATCCCCAGCCAGGTTCTCAGCCCAACGAGGAAGAGTCTTTGATAGCTGAGATGCTGAACACGCTGAAACCCAGCTGTGTTACCAAAAAGTGTTATTTCTTCTTTGAAGATCCTTTCAGAAAAGTTGATGAATTAAAATGCTTTTCAGATCACAGAAGGAACTGAATTTCCATCTCATGCCTCCCTCTCGCAGAAGGAACCGCAGTCATTACAGGAGAAGCCAACGCCTGTCTGCTCATGATGGATGTGTACGAGTGAGAAGTGAAAGTTCCTTTTATTCTTAACAGCCAAGTGCCACAGTCGGAGTTTCAACCTCTTAATCAATCAGTGTCAGCCACTGTCACAGTCCCTAAGCACCACAGTTAGCTCTGCACTACCCTATTACTCCCATTACTGTTCCTGCTGCTGAACGGGCTCTGCTGCACAACTCCTTCCATCAGGAGATGGCTCAGAGTGGGTGAAACACACACTTTGCTGCAAAGACTTGCTGGGCTTTGAGACGTCCAGATTCTCAGCTGGCTCCAGTGGGCAGGTGGCTAGGATGGGAAAGCTTCTGCAGGGCTGAAAGACAACATATTAATTACATGAAGGGAAGTGAAGAAAAGAAAATTGACTAGTCTGAAATACAGCATTGTGGATGAATCTCTGTCTGCTGCTGTTCCTGTGTCTATTGCTGGAATTACCCAAGGAGGCCAGGATGGGGATGGCACTCTGCAGCTGGAACCCTGCTGGAGTGTCACAGTCAGGGCTCGGGCTGTCCTTCAGCAGGGCTGAGCAGCTCGTGACCTGCAGCTTTATTGCAGTCTCTGATGTAAGGACTGAAGTTTAAATCAAGCCAAACAGATTGCTTTTGTCATTTAACTCCATGCTGCAGCCTCACTGCTCTGCTCCCACTCCTACCCTCACCTTCCTCATCTGGGACTGATTGCCCAAAGGAGTTAGGGAGAAGCATTGTTTTAAAGACATGCTGCTTCTAGGAACAGGAAAGCAATACAGGGCTCTTTTAAGGGCTTGCTCTTACGTGTGGTCTAGAATTTTTTCCTCTGAAGAAGGAAATGTAAGTCTTTAAAAAAACACAGTTGCAGTGAGAAAAAACTAATGGTGGAAAAATCATTTTCTACCTGACAAAGCAGCCTAGTTCTCTACTCTGAACAAAACCCTGAGGGATGCTGTGAAAATCTCAGTCTGTTGCCTGCTAAACCAGTCTCTAGCAAAAGGCTAACCTGCAGTTTTTGTAAGGTTGGCTGGGAGACGGAGGGTTTCCACTCTGAATAACCTTGTTTGAGTTCCAGCATCTCTTCCACCATCATGTCCAGCAGACACGACACACGAGGCAGTGGGGACGCCCTGCCTTCTTCCCTTCAGCCTCCACCCTCAGCGTTGCTGTGATGGTCAGAGAGGGGTTAAAGATGCTCTGAGCAGATTCCTGCCTTCCTGCAGACAGTGACTACTGGCTGTGCCTCATCCCTCCTAGAGACCTTCCTGACTGAGCAGCCCCAGGGGCTCCTGCTCATCCCTCCTGCAGGGAGGTTGAGTGTGCTGTCTGCATAGCCCAGGGCAGGGTGAACTCCCCAGTGTGCCCACTGAGGCTGAAATCCTGCTCTGCACGGACCAGGCAGATGCTGTTGCTTTAAAGGCTTTTCATGTCTGTGCTCTGCAGCTCAGCACTGCCCAGCTGAGGCTGCTGCTCAGAGGCGGTTCGTGACCACCACCTAGTGCACAGCTCTGCTCCCCTGATGCAGGCACCAAGGTGTGCCCTGGGTGTGCACAGCCTCGCTCAGGTGGGCACTCTGCTGTGGGGCTTTTCAAAATTCCCACCCTGGGAATTCCATCCCCATCTTCCCACAAAGATTCCTTCCCAATAGCCCATCCATCCCTGCCCTCTGGCAGTGGAAGCCATTCCCTGTGTCCTGTCCCTCCATCCCTTGTCACCAGTCCCTCTCCAGCTCTCCTGAAGCCCCTTTATGCCCTGGTAGGGGCTCTGGGCTCTCCCTGGAGCCTTCTCCTCTCCAGATGAGCACCCCCAGCTCTCCCAGCCTGGCTCCAGAGCAGAGAGGCTCCAACCCTGGCATAAACTTAGTGACCTCCCCTGGATTCATCCCAAGGGGTCCATGTCTCTCTTGTGTTGGGGCCCAGAGCTGGATGCTGTGCTCCAGGTGGAGTGGGCACCTCCAGAGGGGTCAGTCACCCCACAGGGGTTTGGATTGGGGGTGGGCTAACTGCAGACATGATTCCCTGAACGAACGAAAAGTCAAACTGAATATATGTTGTAAAGAACAAGGGTGATTTTAGATCCATGATCCCCTGAGGCACAAGGCACACTTATTTTTCTGCATAGATCAGGAGGAATTTATAATAAACTGGAGCCACCCAAATAATCTCATTGCTGGAAGATGCTACTGTGGGGAGTTTGGTTTCCTTCATCCTGAGCAGTGCAGAGCACACCTCAGCACTCCCAGCTCTGGTTGAGGCAGGTTAATTGTGCCTTGGGATGTTGGCCAACCCATCTGATTAGTGAGTTACTTATTTATTCAACACTTATTTCTAAAAATCCCAGGCAGATTAAAATTTGGCAAACGCTAGGCTGCTGGAGTGAGTGATGCAGGGAATCATAAATGGAGCAAAATTAATCCAACTTCCTCTTGGAAACTTTGCAAATATGCATATTAAATCATGCTTGAATCACAATGAATATAAAAAGTAAATGCTCACCAAAACACAGTGCCTGTTTACAACCCATGTTCCCTGTAAATCCAGAGTTTACAAGGCATGTAAATCCTACACAGTCCCACCTCCACAGTAAATCAAATGGAGGAGAATTCGTTGCATGCCAGAAGCTACTTCATACTTCTCTGCAGGATGTTTTGCTAAAAGGAATCCTCCAGGGGAATCTGCACAGGATGGAGACCCTGTCCAAGAGAAAAAAAAAATGAAGAAAAATTTCTGAAGAATGGCATCTTACATTTCAATTTTTGTTTGTAAACTTCTTATTTGTACATTCTTACAGCCCACAGTCTCAAGGGGTTCTTGTTTTCAACTTTTTTAAGAACTCTGGGCCGTAAGCCAAGATGTCAAGCTTCTACCTTAATTATTTTTTAGTGTTAAAAATAAATAAATACACCTGCATCCATGTTGAAAAAACCCAGAACATAAATGATGAGGTAGCTTAGATTAGCCTGGGAAAATGTCCCCAGTTTTCTCAGAATGTTCTTGCCTGCAAAGAATGAAAATGTTATATAAATAAAGGGCATGGTGGTTTGTCTTACAGAGATATGTGAGTGCCTTGTACCTTTTAGAAATAACAAACACCTCCAAGCTTCTTCTGATTGGATTGGTTAATTCTGCTCCCTTCCACTTGGATTTACCCTTAGCCTCAAGTGGCTCATCTGTGCAATTAATCCCACTACCTGCTGTAATAGTTGTCTGGGTTGGTTTTATTTTGGGGGTGTATTTTGTATTGTTGGGTTGGGTTTTCTTTGTTGTGGTTGTTGTTTTTTTTTTAATGTGTGTGTGATGTGTTTGGTTTTATCGGTTTGTTTTAATTTTTGTTTGTTTTGTTTTGGGGTTTGTTTTTTTTGTGAGAGGATTTTTTTTCCCATTTCTTCCATTGTTGTTGTGGGGGTTTTTGTGTTTTATTTTGTGGTTTATTATGTTTCACTCCTATTTTTTCTTCAGAAAAAAAATTAGTTTAAATAATAAAAGAGGGAGGAAGATAATGCACAGTTGAGTAAGTATCTGAATGGAATTGAAATACAGAAATGAAATTAAGAGGGAAATTAATTTCCCTCTCTCTGGGTGTTGCTTTTGTCTCTATTTCTTATGTCTGAGGAGTAAAGCAGGAGGGAACTGGTGTGACCAGCATGTAAAAAGAATTAGGGGTTTTTTTTGCTAGAAATGTCTTTGGGTGCTCACCCTGGAGATGCAATGAATGCTCTGAAGGTTTCCAGCTCATGTTAAATTAAAGTCTGCACACCCAGTCAGGAGTTTGTTTCTAATCCAGCTCTGGTTTTGATTAAACACTGAGGAAAAGAGTGAGAAAAAGGTGCTGTGGTCTTTACAGCTGCATACATTGATTTTAGGGTTTTGTTTTCTCCCTGTAGTGACACTGCTCACCTGTCTTTCAGCTGCATGGAAAAATACTGGTTTTATTCTGCTGCTGACAGTTCTTACCCAGCAGTTTCACCTGCTGGCAGAGCTGGGTCTGGAGCCCCTGCCAGCTGCATATTGCAAATAAACATTATGGATTTTAACGAGCAGTTCCCTGCCCACATAAATCAGCTGTCTGGAAGCAACCTTGCTGCTGCCGCCCATCAGTTCAGAGGAGATTCCAATCCACAAATCTCCTTATCCTGCAAGGATCATTCCCTAGTACTCACTTTGCCAACATCACTAATTGGTGATGTGAAAGGAGGTTCCTGTATGTTGGTGATAAATAGATCATCTGCCATATAAAGTAGGCTGATTCAAACTCAGAACCTGCAAAAGAATAAAGAAGTTCATCAACCACTTTCCAGTATCAGATTTTCTAATCCCTAAGCCAGTCCTTGAACCTTTCACTCTAATTGATTGTATTCTTCCTGTGGTTGCATGAAGTAATCATCTTCCAGTCTTCCTTTCTGCCTTTAAATCACTTCATTTTAAATTTTTTTGCAAAGCATCAGTTTCTTCCTCCTTATTTCTCAAGAGTCTGCAGTCTGTTTTCATAAGTGTAAAATAAATCACCTGTAAAAGCAATACTACCAAGTTTGTGATAGATCATATTCAGGGGAATAAAATAAACCCAACCCCTGCACTGGCAGTGCTGTTACTGATGGCAGAGTGATGTGTTTTTCATCTGCCTGAGCTGTGGTGGTTGTGAAGGGGAATCTCAGAGTCCCAGACTGGTTTGGGTTGGGGGACCTTACAGCCCATCCAGTGCCACCCCTGCCATGGCAGGGACACCTTCCACTGCCCCAGGCTGCTCCAAGCCCCAGTGTCCAGCCTGGCCTTGGGCACTGCCAGGGATCCAGCTGCTCTGGAAACCTGTGCCAGGGCCTCACCAACCTCACAGGGAAGAATTCTTTCCTACTATTTAATCTAAATCTGTTGTGTTTTTTTTTTTTAAACCCATTCCCTCTTGTTCTGCCACCAGCTGCCCTGAGAAACAGGAGTCCTGCAACCTGTGCCAAGAGAGCAGGAGGAGCTGGGTAGCAGGAGAGAAAGTCTGGGGGTTTCATTATGGTCACATAATGAATTTGCATTCTCTTCTCTTTCCCAATGACTGAACCACCCAGCAAAGGAGGAGCATGTGGCAGGGCTGTTTCCCTGTGCCCTGGAGGCACTGAGGGCTCCTCTGCAGCCCTGCAGGTCTCTCCAGGTCTGTCACCCATCTGCCCATCACAAGCAGCTGAGAGTTCATTCAGCTCATCCGTCTGAAGGCTTTAGGATACTCTGGATTAAGGTGGATGTGCCAGACAAGTGGTACAACAGCAGCAATAACAGTCCAAGGGCATTTGTTAACTCTTCAGGCCCTTGGCTCAGCTTACAGTTTTGCAAAATGGAGATTTCAGTTTTAAATATCTACCTTCCCCATTCTCAGAGGAGTGTACCTGGTAGCAACAACATCAGGAACCTAGATTCTGAAAAAATTGCCCCCTCAGCAGTGATGGAGACAGCTCTGTCTGTGCTCAGTGGGTTATTTTCACCCTCTGCCTGTTCAAAACCTCGGGTTGCTGCAGACAAACTCACAACTTCTGCCTGCTGAAGTTGTGCTGGCTGCTGGTCATGAGTTCAGATCCTTTTTTTCATGAGCTCTGTGGAGGGTGGTCAGTCAGCAGCCTAGGAAAGCTCAGGAACAGCTGGAAGGGGACTGTGAGAGTTGTTTCACTCAAGCCAGCTCTCTTGCAGCATCCTTTCAGATCTTCTCCTCTGGGAAGAGCAGAACTGAACTCTGAGTAACAATGGTGCATCTTGTCCAACACATTCTACAGTAATTTGGGTGAAAATGAAATGCAGAAATCAGCCTTAAACAGCTAACTCAGGTCTGGCAGCTTCCCAAGGGAGCACTGGTGAGCACAACAAACTCTGCCGTGGAGCATTTCCAGTCCCAGCTCCTGGAGAGGCGTGAGCTGGGCAGAGGGCTGATGTACAGGGACAGGGATTAGAGCTCATCGAGCACCTTGCCTTGTGCTTTGGCTCAGAGCGTGATTCCAACCAGGCTTTCTGGGATCTGCCTTTAATAGAAGCATCCTCTGAGCTCAGGGAGATCAGCCTGGTGCTGCCTGCTGAGCACTGTCTGAGGGGTGTCTGCAGTAAGGGTTAAACCAGAGTGATGCCACTGCCCTTCAACTCCGTATGGGGAGGCTCCTGTCACTTATGAGCCTTCTAATTTCATTACTCAGCAAGCTGCTGAAATTGATTTTGGTTCTCCAGCTGTTAGCAAGGGTAAAATTACATTTTTACTAGATTTCTGGCTTTCAGCAAATTAACTTGGAGCCAATCAGGATTCTTCAGGGACTATAGGAAGGAGAACAATTAGCCAAGCCATAAAAATCCAACTTAAAAAAAGCTGTCAAATACAAGGCCAGTTCTTTCTTTAAAAGTTTTATATCAGCGTAGTTCTACTTATGTAAATTATTGGTGCAAACAAATATAGAAAAGGTCTTTGCCCCCTTTCCACAGCATGAATTTTAATGTATTTTCTCCAATTACTAGGAATATTCTGCTTTTAGTCCTTATTAGGTGAACATTGCTATCATCACTCACAAAATCTCTTCAACATGATGCCTTTACAACTTGGGTCATTTTACTGCCATGAGGTTTATCAAGTGCCACCTTATCCTTGTTTCCAACCTCAAAACATCCCAGGATTTGTCAGTATGTATTACTTTGCTTTCACTCCTTCTCCTGCCTCCTCTGCTTAGCAGTATCTAGCTTTATTTTTGCCCTGAAACTATTTTCTTCCTTCTTTTCCCTTTGATTCTCCTTTGCTCTTCAGGGCATTGATGTGCCATTTATTCTTGGCATCTTTTTGTGAGCCTGTTTCTGCACATGTCCCCTTCCTCAGCTGTACTCTAGAAAAGAAGAAATCAAAAAGAATTTCATCAGCGTCGCTGATGTAAAGTATATCTGTGGGGGAAAACACCATTTAAACAAAAGGAATAAATGGTTTGTGTGTACAGCAGGAGGTGGCACAAGCCAGCTGAGGGAGAGAGCCTGGAATTTCAACGCGGGCAGGAAATTCCCGGGAAAAGGCAGAAAAATCGGACCTGCGGGTAGGAAATTCCCGGGAAAAGGTGAAATCGGCTTTTTTTTGCATCAACAGCGGCACCTCGCGGCTACTTGGATTATTGCACACGGCGGGCGCTGCTGTCCCTCACCTCCCGAAAACTCCCGAATTCCTGGGATTTCCCGAAAACTCCCGAATTCCTGGGATTTCCCGGGAATTCCCGAATTCCTGGGATTTCCTGGAAATTCCCGGCGGGGATGGCGCAGGACCCCTCTGCCACCGCCACCCTCTGTGAGTTTTTAAGGGAAAGGCCTAAAGAATATCGGGTATTGGTCGGGTGTGGAGCGGGCGGTGAGGGGTCTCCTGCTCAGCATGGAGTGTCCCTGCAGTGTGGGGCCCTGTGTCCCCTCGTGTGAGGGAGTGTCCCCACAGTGCAGGGCCCTGTGTCCCCTCAAAGTGAGGGAGTGTCCCCTGCTCAGCATGGAGTGTCCCTACAGTGCAAGGCCCTGTGTCCCCTCAGTGTGAGGGAGTGTCCCCTGCTCAGCATGGAGTGTCCCTACAGTGCAGGGCCCTGTGTCCCCTCAAAGTGAGGGAGTGTCCCCTGCTCAGCATGGAGTGTCCCTACAGTGCAGGGCCCTGTGTCCCCTCAGTGTGAGGGAGTGTCCCCACAGTGCAGGGCCCTGTGTCCCCTCAGTGTGATGGAGTGTCCCCACAGTGCAGGGCCCTGTGTCCCCTCAAAGTGAGGGAGTGTCCCCTGCTCAGCATGGAGTGTCCCTACAGTGCAAGGCCCTGTGTCCCCTCAGTGTGAGGGAGTGTCCCCTGCTCAGCATGGAGTGTCCCCACAGTGCAGGGTCCTGCGTCCCCAGAGTGCAGGGCCCTGTGTCCCCTCAGTGTGGGGGGTGTCCCCTCCCCAGTGCAGGCTGTCCCCTCAGTCCAGGGCAGTGCTGCCCCTCCTCAGTGTGGTCTGCTGGGTTCCATCAGTGGAAGGGATGTGTTCCCTCAGTGTGGGGTGTCCCCAGGGCTACCACAACACACTGAGGCCTTTGGTGGCTCTGGAGTGCCCCTCAACCTCAGCCATATTGCAGCACTTTAGTGCTGACTCCTGGCAGTGTACATTTAGGATAAATTAGCTGGCCACAGAGAATACTCAAAGGAACATGGCCACATGGCCACATAGGTCTTGTCAGAATTGGGCTGCAATCTGGTATTTTCCATGCTGAGAGGCCACGTGTGATTGCTTGCTTCATTCTCTTCCTTGGGACAGACATGTGCCAAGTACACTGTTGACCCTAGCACATAATATTTTTCACTAACAAATGAAAATAGTGAGGGGGAAAAGGAGGTATTTCTAAAGGAAACTTTTACTATAAACTTTAAAAACTGAATCCGCTGATTCGGGATAAGTGATGTGTCCTGCTTCCTTCGAGCTGTCACCTCGTGTTACGCACGAGATGTGACCTGTGAGCAGCACCTCCAGGACAAGGCAGATTACATCTGGCCACGCCAGAGGCCTCAGGAGTCGCTCAGAGCCAAGCTAAGCCTGACACTGCTGGATGTACCCCAGGATTCAGCATTTGTGCAACTGGCCTAGCTGCATGCCAAGTGAAAAAAGCATGTGTTTAAAGTGATACAAGTTCAAAGCTATTCCAGGCTGTCAGTGCAGAGTGTCTGCTTGGCAGCAACAGCACAAACAGATCCTTGCTGCTGCTGCTTGGGTTGTTAATGCTGTCTCAGGCTTGGGAGCAGCAAACTGACCTGGGAGAGGGACTGCTCTGACTGCCAGTGCCCCCTTGCACACCCTGCCAGGGCCTCCCTTCCCTCCCAGACCTGATCTCACACAGTGCCACTGCCCAGCCTGGCTGGAGTGGGTGAATGATAACAGCTCAAGGGCTCTTCAGGCCTTTTTGCTCTGGGTCTTTGGGGGAAGCAGAACTGGACCTGCTTCAAACCTTCTTATTCCCACTATGCACAGCAGGGCAACAATTTCAGTTGTGTGGGCCAAGATAAAGAACCATTTCCAGCATTGTGGGGTCCACCCAAAGAACACCCATTTCTTGCCCTTTTTGTAATCAGAGGGTTCAGCAGCTCTGGCAAGAAGCCAGGAGGGGGAAAGCAGTAACTCAGGTGGGTCAGTCCTGGGCTGTTTCAGGCTGGGCTGGTCACAAGTGCCTTGCAATGTGGGTGAAAAACCAGAGGGAAGCTCTGGCTCACCTGTTCCCAGGAGAAGCGCTCACAGCTGGAAAATCTCAGTTTGTGAAAATATTATTCTCTTCTTGCCTTTGACCACAGTGAGAGTTCCAGGACCTATTACATAAGGGAAATGGTTATCTCAATGGATAAATGCAAGCTGAGTACACAAGGAACAAAATTCTAGAGAAATATGAAACCAAATATGTATATGATTCGTAGAAACCATAGATACCCTATCATACAGATACCATACATATCCTGTGGTATATACTACCTTAATTTAACTTGTGTGTGCAGGAGAAAGGCAGAGCTTGGAGCCTGGAGAACGAAGTGAGTGAATCTTCCCAGCTGCCTGTGAAAAAAGGAAGGTAAGGAATGTACACCATCCAGGTCAGTTTGTCATGTTCCCCAAGGTGATGCTGAGTTAAAGAATTAAAGCCACTCATTTTGGGGGGGAACCAACCTCCCAGTGGCTGTGCTCTCATTCAGAAAAACTCAAGAAGGCTTTAAGTAGTTTAAAAAAAATCCGTCATGCATTAAGAGCAGCAAACAGAACTCTTAATGCAGGTAAAAGATTCAGTATCCAAGAGGTAAAATAAAAACCGTCAGAGTTTTCAAAGCCTTTATATGAGGCTGAGAGATGAGAACAGAGTAGCCAATCATGCAGCTTAAAACGATTTTGAGTAACCCAGAGCAGCAATGACAGTGGAGTTTGGGCTCTTATGGCAGTGTTAGTGTTTCAGAGCCTTTCAGGTGATGACAAATTAGCCCCACCTCCACACACCTTGCATCCAGCTGTGATAATTGTGTGTGTGCTCCACATTTAGAGCTGGTTATGATGAGTCAGGAACTCCTGGAGGATGCCTGGAGAGGGGAAGTTTTTGGCGTTACCTAATTGTGATCTTCTAGTACTTGAAGGGAGCCTGCAAGAAAGAGGGACAGAGACTTTTCCCAGGGGCCTGGAGTGACAGGACAAGGTGGAATGGCTTCAAACTGACAGAAGTTGGGTTTAGGTTGTGTATTAGGAAGAAATTGTTCCCTGTGGGAGGCCCTGGCACAGGTTCCTAGAGAAGCTGTGGCCACCCCTGGATCCCTGGCAGTGTCCAAGGCCAGGTTGGACGCTGGGGCTTGGAGCAGCCTGGGACAGTGCTAGGTGTCCCTGCCCATGGCACTAGAATGTGAATTTCTGCCAGGGAAAAAAGTGTTCATGAATCCAGAGAGCCAAAGAGGCCTCTTCCATGTGTCCATCTGTACCAGCTGCACCCAAAATCTTTCTTTCAGGTTCCATGTCCTGACAGCTCCTCTCAGGCAGGCAGGACCCAAGCCCTCCAGACTGGATGTGTTTATTTGCTTAGGAATTATCTTAATTGCAGGCAGACTGTGAGCTGGTCAGGCCCTGCTATCTTGGCTCCAGAGCCATTGTCTCTGTCACCCTTCAGGCTCTGGGGCTTCCTGGGGAGCCTTCTCTATGGCCAGGCCATCCTGAAGAGCCCGAGGCTACAAGACACATAAACACTTGGGAAGCAAGTGGAAAATGCACTAGGAAACAATGGGAGCCAGTTGCTCCTGGGGAAGCTGGGTGTTGTCACTGGGATCTTGCCCAAGCCTTCACTTAACCCTGAGCATTTCCAGGCTCCAGAGCCCTGCCTGGGGACACGAGGAGCTGGTTCCTTAGAGGGCTCTACAGCGCAGCATTCCATCTGGCAGCAAAGGCAGATCCCCTCCGTGTGTAGGGCCACTCTCAGCTGAGAACAGTTTCTCCTTTTGCTGAGCACCAAGGTACACATTTCCTTCTGTTGCTGAGAAAACATTCCTTTAGAAAGGACCCAGGCTGGTGTGCTGCTGTTAGTGTCTCTCGAGCTGGAACAGCAGCACCAGCTCTCTCAGCTGATTGCAGAGGACAGGAAGGGAGTTTTCTTGCAGATGTGGGACTCTGACACAGGCTGCTTTTCTTTGTTTCAGCAGCAGCTCTGTTCCCCTCCCTCGGGGTGTGTGTGTACATCCCCACTAGTGTTACTCCAGTCACACATGGTGTGAATGCTGCTCCAAGGAGGGATCCCTGCCCATTTGAGTGATTGCTTCTCCTCCTGTGGCAGGAGCTGAGCAGGGCTGTGCTGCAAAGCTCCTGAGCACCACAGACAGCCTGTGCATAGCCCTGAGCTCGGCAGGCTGGGCTGTGCCCTCTCCTGAATGCACCCACGGGGTCACCTGGTGTCCCTCAGGAGCTCTGATGTGTCCTGGAACCCCTCAGTTCACACCAAGGCTCTAGGAAGGGGGACAGTGGCTGGAGATGTGGGTACATCATCTCACTCTGTGAGACAGGAATGCAGTTATTGCCATGATGCTTAGCCAGGAATAACCAAATATTTGAAAGTATGAGGAACACCTTTAAATTCCTTATCTGTTAAAAAAAAAAAAAAAAAATAAAAAAGGCGAGAAGGAGAAGCACAGAACTAGTTCTGTCCCGCCCTCAAGAATGGCTTCTCTTTGATCCTAACTGAGTAGGAAAGAACTGCATCTTTCAGTTGTGTAATTAGGAGTGCTGAACCCGCTGACATTTGTTTCTATCTCACATATCACCTCTCCTCAGCTCAGTAGAGGTCAGCCAAGCTGTGCATGTGCATTGCAGATGAGGATGGCAATCCCACTGAGGGCTGGCTGAGCCTGCACTGCCCCTTCCAGGGGAAGGAGCAATTGATTTTCTGTGTGCCCTTCCCACCCTGGGCACGGGGGCGCTGAGTGTGTCAGTGTTTCCTGAATGTGAGCAAGGGGAGAGGAGGGCAGATGGGCAGGAAAGAGGTGATTTATGGTTCTGATGAGCCATCCATGACTCTGACCCAGTCCTCAGCTCGGTGATACCTCCTGGCATTTATTAATGCCCCCAGCCTCTGGACATGACGCTGTAGCAGCCAGGCAGGCCCTGGGGTGCCTCCCACCCGCAGGAAAACGCTAATCTCCCCTCAGCCTTCTCCTCCCAAGGCCACAGTCAATGTCTCTCTTGTGATTCAGCTGCCAGAGGATGTTCCTGCAAAAGTCTGCTCACGCCCTGTAACATTTTTGTTGTTAGCTAAATATAACATGGGTAATAATTCTACTGACATGAGGCAAATGGCTGTAATTTTTCTTTACAGAGTCTCTGCTTGGGATCTTGTATTATGACCTGATAATTATATAATATGACTCTATATTATAATCTGTCTCTTTAAAAAGAGACATTTTTACAAGTATGGTGTCTTGATGCCATATTGTACTTTGCTGTTATATGTTGTTTAAATCGGTTGCTGGCTGAGTTTGGACAGGGAGCTTTTAAGCTCCTGTACCACACAGGGAATCCATGACCCCAGCTTAGGGTTTTAGTTTTCACTGCAGGGTCTAACTTTCTGCATCCTTTTGGGATCTCACATCCCTCCTGGTGCTGTGAGTGCATGTGTCTGCTCTGAAATAAAGCATGGGTGCTGTTCTACACCCAGCTACATTATTCCTCAGAGAGGCTCCTCTGCAGTCTCTTGTTCTCATAGGGGCTAGAAAAAAACAATTTCACACCTGATTGAGCATTTAATTTTCACAATATGTCTAAGAAACTGCAAAGAGCTCTTTTTCTGCTCTCCAAGCACACTGAAGATCAGCTGTCTTGGGTCTACTCAGTCATCATGCCATACTGATACATTTAAATACCTTCCAGACAGAAGCTCACATCCAGCCAGTTCCAAAGAAGAAAGGTCCCTAAACAATTGCTGTAATTCACATCCCCGAGTGTTCAATTTAAAAGAACAAAACTGTATGTCTGTGATTCTTCTAATTATTTCATGTGCTTTCTTGTTGAGAAAAATGGGTTCAGATTTTCTCTCCTCTCAGAATACCTGATTAAACATCCCAGAAAGGAAGAATTCCCTAAGAAGGTGTTCCTTAGTGTGTTATTAACTCTGGAGTACTTGCCCTGGTGGAGGAATGGGAATTAATTGGCTGGCTGTGAGCTGAGAATGCTGGCAGAGGAGATTCTTTGTTTTGTCAAAGGCGATAAGTTCTGATATATTGCACAGGCTGCAACAAAGGATTTGGGGCAAAGGAGCTGTGCTTTGCACAGTGATTGTAACATGAAGGAGTGATTGGCTCTCTGCAGGCACTGCTCTCCTGGCCAGTGTGAGTGTTCCCAAGGTGTACCGCTGACATTGCTGGAGCTGCAGCATCCAGGAGAGATCAGAACACCAGCTTAAAGAGCTGAAGTTAATTTGTCTGGCTCTCAGTGCTGAAAGGCTGTGTGGGTCCTGCCTCTGGTGGGTAAGCAGTGTCTGCTTTGGGCAGGATGGCCATGTTCATTTACAGACCCAGCTGCAGCCTGGGGAAGCAATGCCAGAGGAACAGGAACACACCCAGCCCCAGCTCTGTCCTCCCCCCTGGAGATGTGAGCTCCTGTGCTCTGCTGGGAATGCAGGGATGCCCTTTGCCAGCCCAGGGCCACCCTTAGGGGCTGGCTGCTGCTTCCTGAAACTCAGGAGCCAGCCCCAGATGAAAAGAAACTGGAAGGACAACTGAGTAGCTCAAGGGCAGGAAGGCAGAGTATCTGGGGCAGCTGAGAAATGAGCCTGTGGGATAAAGATTAACTGGTCAAAAGAGGAGACAGGAGCATCTTAAATGTTTAGCCAGACAGAGGCCCTGCCCTGAGCACAGGATCTGCACTGGCCTGGGAAGCATGAAATCCATGTCAGAGATACCAAGGGGTTGAGCAAAACAGAGGCTGTTTTTCTCTGCAGGCCATCATCACACTAAAGAATTTACCTTACTTTCTGATAGAAAGTGTCAGCCCTGAGACACTGAGGGGAAGCAAAAGCACATGAAATTCTTGTTCGTGTTTCTTCTCTGCATAGTTCTAGATGAAAAGAAATGTAGCTACAAGGATCAGAACATTGCAGTAAGTATTCTGGGGAAAGATAAAACTGAGCTCTTGGGGATAACTCCTGCCTTGCCAATAAGCAAGTAGTGACAATACTGACTGTGCTGCCACCAGCTCAGCTCCCCCAGTGTCCTTGCAGAAAGATGAGGGCTCAGGCTCAGGCTTTGGGCGTGTTTGAATTGAGCACCTTAGTGTGGGGATGTGGGCAGCACTGTCAGCACACAGGTTGGGCACGTTCAGGTGGGCCTGACTGTTTACTTAACTGGTACAAATATTTTTCCACTAAAATGAAATAAACTTTTTGATGAGTGCCATCAGCAAAAATGTGGAATTTTAAATGCTAATTTGGTAAATGGATTGCATGCATGGTCAGAGTTTTTGTTTTCAAAACTACAGATGGCACAAAACAACAGTCGTGTCTAATGGTAACATGGAACCAAATCAATGCAGCCTAAGGTGGCACTCTGGCTACTTCCTAGGCTCTTCATAAGTGCTTTGACATGAAACTGAAGTTCACTGAGATTCAGTGATGAAAACCTGTTACATTCTCTTTCACCATCAGATGACAGGCAGCAGCTCTGTGGGTACAGAGAAGGAATGGGGCCTTGTTCACCTAATGAAAGTACAGCTCAAGAAATCTCTCCTCACTTCTCTTGCCCCGCCCCAGTGAGAGCCAGTATCTCACTGGTTTCCTCTCAGTGAGCAGCAGATCTGCTTGGGAAGGCTCTCCTCAGGCAGCTGTGACTGAGCCTGGTGCTGCCCTTTCCTCCCTCCGGCAGAATCAGACCCAGAGCCCTTCCGGGGATTGATTTCCAGGGCTCCTCATGGTTAGCAGTTGTGAGAGTTGACAAATTATTTGCTTCCCCCGCTAGCTTTATCAGTAAAGCTGTCCCAGTTTGACTGAGTGCCAAGCTGTTTTTCGTAATCCCAAGTGATGGGAAACGGACCAGACACATTCTGATTGAATGGGTGAGGAGATTCACTAATGAACTAGGAGACAATAATCAGTGCAGGATCTGGCACTCACAGAATGCTTATGGTTTGTGAAAACTGCACTGATTCTAGGTTTTTTAACATTATATTAATTCAGTGTTCTAATTGTCTGGAAGAATTAGTATTGAAGATTAGCACAGCTTTTTGGAAGTTTGCCATAATAAAAACAATAATAAAGATTATTATTATCAATTATTAAAACTTATTCAAGATGCCTCTAATCTCCCTTTCCATGTCCACTTATGGTAAATGAAGGGAATAATTTTACAGGTGGTTATAACTAATTATAGTAATATAATTATTAATTATCTTTTTTCCTTCCCCTTCTCTGCGTCCCTGTGATTAAACATTAAATATAGAATGTTTAAACATTCCCTTTGGAAAAAACTGTGTCATGTGGTGGGACAGGAATGGAAGCTCTCCATTTCTTATTGTACTTTATACAATCCTGCTTCTGGGCACAATAGAAGTTTATCCAAAACCACAATTGTGTTGGTGTGCAGGTACTGGTGGCATTTCCTAATGGCCCACAAGGATCAATCAAATGTTTTAATGTTCCCAGCTAGAGTCAAATGCTGCCCTCCCTTTACAGGGAGCTGTGTGCGATCACAGAAACTCCCTTTACTGTTTCAGCCATTCTGGTGACACCAAGAGGAAAACTGAGCTCATGGATTAGTATTTGTGCCAACCAAGGCTTCACCTGGACCAGTCCAGTGTGCCCTTATGGAAAATACTGAATAATTCAGTCCATCAGAGGTGAAATATTCAGAAATAGGAGGTGAAACGAGCAATTTTGTCCTGTTGTAATATTTTTTCATAGTTTTTAGTACTGACCATTGCTGTGGTGTTGGAGGGGCCTCCACTTTTGAACAGTTCTGCTCCAGACTGTAAGAGAAGTCTGACTCCTTTTGGGACTCCTGTTGCCATGCCTTATGTGTGTGCTTCCTTTTTGATGTTTGATTCTGAAATCAGTCTCAAACCAGGTATCCACTGGCTGTGCAAAACCATACTACTGTAAGAGGCTGCTGTAAAAACAATACTCACTACTGCTTAGCAGAACTTTGCAGAAATTGGTGCTTATTTGATAAGGAACACAGTCCTGTCCCTGTATCTTACACATTCTTTATTAATACCTGTTTGTGGACTCTTCACATGGAACCAGTTTGGTTTGGGCACTGAATGGGTTTGGTTTGGGCACTAGGACAGAGCATTGGGGTGTGGAGGGTGTCAAACACAGGGGAACAGTTCCCATCCACATCCTGAGTGTTGGTGTGGGTTGAATGCTGCTATGGCAGATTTTTATTCACAGCTCTGAGTGCTGTGAGCAATAATCTCATTAGCTGCCTATGAAAGAATCTCCTTTCCATTCTCATTATTCTGCACAATAAAATCAGTATTCTCCTAGGCTTTGTCAGAGTGAAACAAAGGCCCTGTACAACTAGAAATAATAACCATTCATGTATGTGCTGTGGATAAGGGAATTATGCAGGGTTTTTAACATTGTTCTCAGCAGGTAAAATACTTCATCAGACAAAAAAAAATCTTATTTTGTTTTATTTTTGCAAATTGACTAATTTTAACCTGTGACCTGTCTTGTTTTTATACTGTAGCCAGTCACAAAAATAGGCTAAAATGTGTTGGTTGGTGGTTTTCTTTAGCTCTGCCTTGACCTGTCTTCCAGTTAACCCACAGTTAAACCACTGGAGGGCAGGATAGAAACAAAGGAAAGCTCCTTCAAAAATGGGACTGCACCTGGTTCATAGATTTGTGTGTGCAGGACACTTTTCTTCTGTATTCTGCAGCCCCACTTCTACTCATTATTACAGTGAAATCTTGGCACAGATAATTAGAGGGGAAGTCCATTTGCTCTGAGTAAGAGTCAAAAGTTTTTATTTAGCAATTTTTTTCATTTTATTTGAAGTCTGATGAATAAGCCTCCTTGAGCACTCAGGTCACAAAATCCTGGAACAGTTTGAGTTGGAAGGGACCTTAAAGATGATTTGGTTCCAGCCCCACAGCCTGAGCAGGGATGCAGCTCAGGTATGTTGCAAACCATGCAGCAGAGGAAACACCCCCATGATAAAAACCCAGAAACATCCCTTCAAAAGCAGTGGAAGCACAGGCTTCAGCTGAATGTTAGCATCACAGACAGCCTTTGGGAGTCAAAAATAAGTGTGCATTTTGGAAATTCACCTTTTGGTTTTTTTGAAATCACATACTGGACATATTAATAATTTCTCTAGTTGCAGAAATAAACTGTATATCTTGCAATAAATATCAACCTTCTATTCAATCATTCCAGGACAGCCGTAGGAACTCTCTGGTCTCAACGTAGTTTGTGGTTTCTCTGTCTTGTCCCAGTTATTTATTAGTTAAAAGATTAAGGTGCTATACTGAAATGATCTCTGTGAGTTTTTGGGGTGGGGGGGGGGGGGGGGAGTTTGCTGGTTTCCTGGTTTGTGTTTTGTTTGGTGGTGGTGATGAGGGGCTTGTTTTGAGTCAAGTAGAATGAAGCTCAGGCTCAGCTGAGCAGCAAGGCTTTGGGTAACAAGTGTATAATTTTCCTCTATTAAATTTTAAATAAATTGAAAAAATGTCTAGACCGAGAAAATAAGTGGGGTTAGAAGGTGCCTTAGGTGCTGAGTGCAGCAACCTCTGTTTAACCAGCACATACACCAGGGACAGAGTTGATCCCTTTGCTGAGTGCTTCTCTTGGTCTCAGGGAGAGCAAGGCTCGCTCTGACTTCTGGCAGCTTTATAAGACCTTGCCTAATTTATTTTTAGGCCGTGTTTAAAACATGCTGGTTAAGGGTTGTGAACTGTTTTGAAGTCCCACCTGCTTCCCTGCCAGGTCTCCGTGCAGCTCAGTAACCCTGTGTCTTCCCTGAGACCTTGCACTCTTTTGGTCACACTTTGATCTTGGCTTAGTGCAGGTGAGGTGTCAAGTGGCTGCAGGAGAGGTCAGTCCCAGTGAAAACAGATCCCTGTGAGCTCCTGCCTGCTGGTGTTTATCTCCAAACAGAAGCACTTCTTTATGTGCAGGACAGCTCTGAGGGAGGGGCTGAGGAGCTCTGGCTCTGCCTGGCAGGGCAGTCCTGAAGCAGATGCCCTCCAGAAAGAGAAGCTGATAAAATGTTTGATAACCAGATCAGCTGCTCCTGGCTGACTCTGCGTGTCCCAGGGCCCTGGGAGCTGTCCCCAGGCACGCACAGGGACCTGCACAGATTTCTGCCTCATTTTCCTCCTGCTCTTACCTAGCCCTGTGTTAGCAGTTTATGGTTTTGTCTTTCATTTCACATACAATGAAAGCATATTTTCCTTAGCCAGCTAATTTCGTGCTTCTGGAAATCCTGCTTCCATTCTTAGCAACCTGCGTACTTTTGACAAATTAAGAATACCAAGGGAATATAACAATGTGTTTTCCTTGTGGTGAAGACAGCATTTTAAGTACAGAACAGCTATTAAAGACAGTAAAAAATGCAATTTTGATGTTTTCCAATTTTTATTATGGTAGACAGGTAGTTTCATGTTAGAGATAAGCCTATCTGTAAGTGCAATAATTATTCTTTAATTAAGATAATTATAAAAACAGGAATGTAAATACTCAAGGTATAGTACGCCTCAACATTTTTGCCTTCACATTATCCACAAACTTATCTTGCATACCTAAACCCTGTTTTTACTTGATGATTACAACAGCATATGCTCAAAACTGAAAACAGAGTAGGCAATTAAACTGTATGTAGACTGTTAAGTTTAATAGCTGAGAAAGACTTTTTGTTGTCATTTTCCTAATTTCTTCAACCTCTATCTTTTTATCTGCTTTTCTAAGGAACTGGTGGGATTCTCCCAACAGTCTCTGATACTGAGCTTATTTCCAGCTGGATTGGGGCAAGGGGCAATGCTTTCTAAGTTCCATCAGGATTCACAAAAATACCTGGCCAAAGGTAAGAGACCTCCCTAGTTCTGAAAAAGGCAGTAGTAGATGGTAAATTCTTATTAGAGAAACAGGTGAGAAATGTTCTGAGTGCTCCAGCTGCAGGAAAATTGTGTATTTTGAGACCTCAGAGGCACCAACCATGAACCAGCAATTTGGACCAGTCCAGCGGCAGCACATCTGCTGCTGGTGGCATTGGTCCTTTAATCTCTTCTGCTAAGTCAGAGCAAAATATGAATCTCTTGTGTGTCTTCTTAATAAATAAATCCACAGAACATCAAAGTGCAACAGCATATCTGTAACATCATTCTATTCTGACCAAAGACAAACAAACAATAACCAGCTCTTTGCAGTCACAGAGTCCATTATTCCTACACTTGTTTCTGTTCACTACACAGTGATGAACAGAAGTTATTAGAGAATGATGGCAGTTTTGTGATTTTATTTCACTAGTTTTTGTAATAAAAAAAGGGAAATCATGAATCTGGAATTAATGGTCTGGAGGAATACTCATGTGCCCAACTGCTATCTTGTCTCCTTATGGAAGGTCCTTTCTCTGGTATATCTGACCTGCAGAGTTCCATCCTGTTTTTCTTTTGAGTCTCTCTGTGCTGCTGTTAATAATAATGATTTTTCTGAGTCGGTTGTTTAATTTTTTTTGTTCCTCTTTATTCATGGGTACATGACACTGCAGAATGTGACTTGGGGGATCCCTGCCATGAGTTCACAAAGCTGTGATTTCTGGCACAGTGTCTGAGATGCTGCAGGAGAGCATTTCCAAATACTGGGAAGCTGTATCACACATTGACAACATTTTATTATCACAGTATGCCTCTGAGCTCTGCCTGTGCTTGTTTCAGACAAATGCAGCGCTGGTGTGGGAGCTGCAGGCTCTGGTGCCAGCACATCTGTTGTGCACAGTGGTGCAGCAAATCCCTGTGTGTCCCATGCAAATGAAAGCTCTTGGACTCAGAGGAAAATGAAGTGTGGTAAGGACACACAAGGAAGGGAAAAGCAAACCCAGAGGCAGCATCTGGATGACTTTGCTGCCTTTCACCTGTTACAGGACAGCAGTGGCTGTCTGCTGCTCTGCTGGGCTGTGGAATCAGAATATGCTCATGGGCTTGAAAGACATCAGATGAATCTGGAGAGGATGCTGAATGCCCCCAGTGCCCATTGGAAAGAGAGACTCTGTCAAATCAGGCAGAGATGAGCTCCCAATAGCTTAAACATCCAGAGTTATTGGGTGGTTTGCTCAAACTGGCACGTTCAGGGTTAGGTCATGAGCAAAGTGTAAATCCCATAAGCAGAATTGCCACCTGTACAGAATTAGCACTTTTAAACTATTGAGACAGAGAATCAATGGGGCATTTATTGCACTTTAACAGGAGTAAAAGGTGTGTCCAAAGCCACTAATTCAATATAATGCAGCTTACTTGCCTGTTTAGTCTCTGGGAGCTCAGTCCCACTGGGAAGAGCACTAAAGTTCTGTGAGATGGAGATGCAAAACTTCAGTTCTGCAGAGTTCAGAGCATGGCTCAGGTCTGCCAGACTACCATTGACCTCAAGGTCCCACTTTCAGCATTGATGGAACAATAATTTTGGCAACTTCACACAGGTTAGAGATGTAGTCCCTGATACCTGCAAAAAGTGTCTCTGATGCATGATGCAATGACCCAGTGAAAAATTATAATGCCTTTTCTTGAGGAAAAAAACCAATTTGAATCGAGTGCACCTGGTGACAGATCTGTGTGTTCCAGCAATTCAGAACTAGTGCATGGCCACTCTGAGTACTCCCACAGCTCTTGGGATGGGATTGTATCAGTAAAGGCATCCCTTGGCCTCTGGGCTATTTGAATTGAGATTTAGGATTACATTTACTCTTTTGGTTATTGATCTGTTTAATGGAAAATTTTTAAAAACCAACACATTTCTTTAGAAAACCATTCCAATACTATATTTGGTTGTATACAAATATGAGGAAATATTCCACCTCTAGAGAGGGTCTGGCTCTAAGAAGTTCCTTGTCTGGTCACTGTTTTGGTGAGGGGTAGAATGTTCTTGAACAAGTTATGGTGATGAATCCCAAATCATTTTCTGAGGCTTGGGGAGGCTCTCAGCTTACTAATTTATTAGGGAAGATGATCAGGTGCCCATTCCTTAGAAGAGCCTTCGGACTCCACACTAAGCAAACTCTTCACTGGAACAAACTGGTCATCCTAACTTTGTAAAGAAAATGAAAGAAATGGTGAATCCCAGATGAGCTGGTGAGCTGGAGCTGGTCCTGGCCCAGAGGGAACAGTCCCCACGTCAGTGCCCTGTGCTGCCTTTGCTCTCTGACATTCACAGAATGCCACGGCTTGTCAGGACGTGCCCAAGGCTGGAAAGAGGAAAGGGGGAATCTTTTCCAGATCAAGATAATCCTCACAAATTCCAGGGACAGAATTCTTGAAAACCGAGTGCTGGGGCAAAATGATAATCTAATAATTTTCTGGAAGTTTAAATCAGAGGAGAGAATCTGCCTGCATCGTGCAACATGCAAAGTTTTGAGCAATGTCAGTTATGCAACCTCCTAATCCGCACCTCCAGGCAGACAAATGGGGCATCTGTAAAAGCAGACAGCAATCCAAAATTACTCCAGATTAGTAGTGACAATCAATTTTTAAAGGAAGTTTAGTGAGTTCTCTAAGCCAGGTCATCGTAGAGCACAGGTATCCCAATGTAACCATTATTGTCACTAAATTGTTTTTCTACTGACACTCTTATCAAAGCAGCCAAATAGAGAATGGTGCCCAAGGAGTGTGGGCTGTGCAGTGTGGCACTTATAGCTCAGTGTCAGGATAAACAAGATTGCTCTTTGCAAACCTTACCTCTTCTGGTGTCCCTGGTGTCCTCTGGGGTATAAGCCAAAGAGCTTCACATTTTAAGGCTCTCACTAAACCAAAGAATGAGCATATTTTTTGTGAGGTTGCATTGCTTTGAAGTAAATTATCTATATCAATAAATGATGATTGATGTCTCAGACAGGTATTGTGCCCGGGACATCCTTCTTGATCATTTTAGGGCTTGGTAAAGGAGTAGTCTCCAAAAGTAACACCTTTTACTGAATGAAAGAACACAAAATTTCCCATCAGACAGCTCCTCAGCTGCACATCAATGACATTGCTACTCTTTTCTCCTCTGGGGAGACTTTTCTACATCTTGCATCAATGCAGTTGGCTCTGGGACAGTGCAGCCACCTTAACCCTTCACAGCAGGTTCACTTCCAGTTCAACAGGATAATTGATCAGCAAGGGTACAACAGGCAGGTGGGAATAGTCTGGAATTTGCCTGAAAGGAAAAAGGATTAAAGAAACTTGGGTGGATGTGTTGGACTGCAGCTCCTTTCCTCTTAGTTCTTTGTAATATTTGTGGTGGTGATGTGATTGGTATCTAACTGCTGCAGGGTTACCTTTAAACAGAACACCAAAATGGCCCAGGAACTAATTTTCTAACAGTCTGGATAATTTATTTTCCTTCAATTGAACATCTCTCCAGGTGTTGGTAAATGTATAGAACATCCTGTTCCTTGATCAATTGTGCTTGTGTTTCTTCTTCCAGTTTTCATCTGGAATTAGTTCTGCGATAAGTCTCAGTTTTAGGGTCCTTCACTGCATCCTCTCCACAGTAAATAGGAGAATGCCAGCTTGGATGCACACCTGGCTGTAGCTGATACCCAAAGCACAGCTGGAATAGATTCTGGTTACCATTTGTTAGTTACCATGATGTTTACCAAATGAATGACCTCTAACGAGGGTTTTGTGATGTGGGTTCTTGGATTCTATTCCACAAGAAGTCCTGGTTCCCCTTAGGAAAATGTGCAAATTGTTTTCCTCTTTATGCTTTTAATGTTTGTAAATTGGGATTCCACATGAATCTCCTTCTCAAAGGTGTTATTCCACTGTTGTCAGCAACAGTCACTTCCAGCAGAATAAAATGCTGATTGCTAATGTCTATCAAACCTCTCCACATTGTATTTGTGGGGTAATGCTTTGTCCTTGTGTCCTTTGCAATAGCACAGGAGATGAGAGTCAGATTTCACCCTACACCGGCAAAAACTCCTTGGGCCAGGAAACACTGGGAGCTGATAAATCCAAGGAAATTCTTCGAATTTCCTTATCAGAGGAGTGGCATTGCCTTTGTCTGTCTGAGCAGGGTGGGGCCCTGCTGATGTCGGAGTGTCCCAGAGCCTGAAGAAAGGACACAAGAATTCCAGGTACTGCTGGAGGGGTGGGCAGGAATCCTCTGGTTTGTTCCCTTGCTCCTGTGCCAGTCTGACTCCCCTGAAAGAGTGTGAGCACTGCCAGCCTGGCAGAGCCTTTCCCAGCTCCAGCTGCAGGCAGCAGCTCCAAGCACCACCACTCCAAGGGGGGGAATGAGGGATCTGTGCCAAGAGGCAAAGCATTGATTAATGGGCTTGAGAATTAATCCATTTTTTTTTTCTGCCTGGTAGGGAAATGATTTAAATCATATCCCTTGTAGATTGTGTGTTTAATAGGTTGATAGGAAATACATGCAATGTAAAACAAATTTTGGGGGTATAATAATAAGTAAATCGATGTGTTCTGCAACTTTGATGTAATCCCCTAAACACCACCTGGATTTACACTTCACAATTCACATGACTGCATTGGATCCCTAGTTTTGTGCATCCTGGGGGAAGAATGCTATGATTTGCTGAAGAGAGCAATTGATGTCCCCAAGCCCTTTCTGAACTCCAGAGACTGCACAAGGATGTGACCACAAAGGAAACCAATATGAAGTTCCCAGTGGAACAGCACTCACAAAATGGTTTCACTACCCTGGGCTTTTGTGAAGGTCTTTTGCATCTTGAGGCAAATTCAAGATCACTTTTATATAAGCATTGACCAGTCATCTTAACTAATCCCACAAAAGTAATGCAGAAGTAATTACAAGACTCCGTTGTTCATCATTCTGCCTCTCCCACCATACTGCTGACATTTCCATCTCTCAGCTAATTAGTCTTGAATTTTGTTGCTTTAAAATACCCTTTTGTTAAGTTTTTATTTTGTAAAAAAAGTAATTATTGGGAATTCTTTTACTGTTTTGATGTCTGTCGTGTTACTCCAGTAAATAACTTTAAAAAATCAAATATTGATTTATATGTTTGGCTTCCCTTTGTTCTATATAAGAGCAATGATTTCACTTAGCTATTATGATGGATAAAACTTCAGAGATAATTAAATACATTAAATCCCTAAGGGAAGACTTACTTCAGGTCTGAACTATTCAGACTTGAAAGCCTTTAGAAAGTGTGAAACCCACTATCATTTCAAAATTGTCACTTAAAAAGCCCAGCAGACCCTCACAGAGCAGATGCAGTGCAAGGAACTGTTGTGTGTTAAAGGCATTTTCCTGATTTCTAACAAAACCAGCAGCAGAGCACAACTGTTGTGTGTTTTATGTAAACCTTTCATATACCACAGCACCTGAATAAGAACTTGGACTTTTTACACTTTTTGAAATTATGTGCAGCTGTGGCTAGCTGCTGAGAGCCTTGTTTGCCACTGGGAATGCCAGGTTTGGCACTGTTGTGTCTGTTTGTCCCTGCCTTGCTTTTTCCCAGCCATTCCTTTTCTTGGGCAAGAGCACGAAAAATGTTTAACTTTGCCACCCTACTGGATGTATTCCCCATCCCTGGCAGTGCCCAAGGCCTGGCTGGACAGGGCTTGGAGGATCTTGGGACAGTGGGAGCTGTCCCTGCCCCTGGCAGGGGGTTGAATGGGTTGAGCTTTAATGTCCCTCCCATCCCAAAGCATTCCAGGATCCTCTGATAACAAGTTAATACTTTAAGATGTAGATATTTAGGATTATTATCAGTGTATTTAGCACACAGCTGCAGAGAGCATCAGGTATCTCCTGCATCTTCCACTTTTGTTCTGAACAGATTTAGGACTTGCTGTTCCTATTAATGCAATTGTCAACTGTTGTCACCTGAGTTAGTCAGGAGACACTGAGCCAAGGAATCCTAACTAGGGAACTCCAGGAAATCATTACCTGTAATGAACTGCACTATGAGCTATGTTTGTCAAAACATGATTTTTTACTTTTCTTCATACATAAAAATGTATTTTTCAACTTCAGCTGAAAATTTGGAATAGGAGGCAAAGCATGACATTTCCTGAAAAGGACAAAAATTCACACACACAAAATATTAACATTCCACCTGAAAATCTACTATACATCCAGACTGCAATCCATGTGTGAGGGGTCTGAGCATCTTCCCTGAGTCAGGATTATTGCCCTGCAGCAGGGCTGGGCCTGGGGCTGGGGCTCTCCCTGGGGTTGGAGGCCCTGTCAGCAGAGCCACATCCAGCCTTGGATGACCTCCTGCCCAATTTCTCCTGGATGTGCTGATCCAGCAGCCCTGGAGGACCAAAGGGTGGATGAAGGAAGCCCAGGTTTGGCTCCAGGCTGGAATGGTCACAGGCTGCCATCCACCTGGTACTGGCTGGACACCTTTTGGCCACACATTTCAAGTCAGATGAGCTGAACCCACACTTTCCAAGGTCATAGCAGTTAGTTTTGTATCTGACCAAATATAGGGAACAGCACTGGTGGAGAATGTTGTGCTGGTCCTTCAGTTTCAGTATAAAGGTGAATAGAGAGACAAAGGTTAAAGATGAACAACAAAAAAAATCCAAACAAAAAAAAACCGAAAAGACCACCCCCCCCAAAAAAAAAAAAAAAAAAAAGGGCCCAGCCTCTTGAATCTCTCTTTTGACAGCATATCCTGGCACCCAGTGCTCTGAGGTAGCCATGGGCTATTGTGCAGCAGCAACTCCCGTTCTGCATCCCCCTACCCAGCAGAGCTCATGGGGCTGTGCCACCCCGTGCCAGCAGCCAGGGCAATCCTCACTGACACCCACCAGCAGCACTCTGCAGGCAGAAAATGGGAATCACAAGATTTATTAGCTAGAGAATGAATCCAGTAGATGATAATGTGGGAGACTTGGCATCTCTGTTTTGCCTGCTTCATGAATAAAATTCAGTATTTGGGTATTTAATGAAAAAAAGGAACCTCTTAATATTAAAAGGGTTAATTTTTAACTCATTTCTCTTTCACAGACAAGAAATATTTTCTGTAAGTCATAAATAACACATTTTAATAAACTGGGACTTTGATTACTTCATGCAGTCCGACTTGCATTGTAATTTTGCAGAGACTCTTTGACACTGTTCCAACATCCAGTTTCTGTTGTGCATATTAAAAGTTCTACATATTTCAGACATGTACAGGTCTTCATGGTCTACTAGTGAACAGTGTTATTACTGAAAATAAGTTTGACCTTCTAGAGAAATAATTGACTTTTAACGGAAAGCGATTTTATTTTTAAAAAACTTCATTGTTTTCATGATTTACCTTTAATTTATGTTCCCATACTAAACAGTCATTTTTCTCAAACTGCACTAATTTTGTAGTTCAAACAAGGCCTCCATTTCACCCTTGAGCCAGGATCCCTGATTTTTCTTTCAACTGGAAGTGCACAAGCTAAATTTTTGGAATCGGTTCAAGGTCAAATTCAGTTCCTTGGAGTTTTGTCTTGAATGTGAACTTCAACAAGAAATGAGAAAATGTAACTTTTTCTCAGTGACAAATACTAGCCAATGCATTGGTGGTGGCATTAAAAGAGCAAGAGGGCTCATGCTGGCATGTGCTTCAGTGCTGGAAGGAGCCTTAACTGCTTGGAAAGACTGGAAATTAATTCAAGCAGCATCTGGTTTGCCCTCTCTAATTTTCTTTCATTGATTATATCCCTATAATTGGGACAGAACATTTGGTAGAGAGCATTTTTAATGTGGTTCCCTCCCTGACCCACCAAAAAAAGGAATAAGGAATGAGTATACTTACTTGTGGGTTCAGCAGGTGCACACTGAATTGCTTGAAATTTTGAATTTACTTCCATACTGGGGAAAAATGTTTTCCCTCACATTAGGGAAGTGTTTCAGCTATTAACTAGCTGAAAATGTGCAAGAAATTACAGACAACCATTCACTAAACCCCAGTTTCTGCAGAAAACTGAGCAGCCCTGAGCAAAAGGTGAGACTTTGGCTCAGGTTTCAGCTGGGTGAGCTCCTTCCAGAAAGCCTGAGTTATTTTCTCTGTTTACAACCACATATTAAGAACTTTTCCCTGTATCTTCAGTGTTTCACTGTCTTTGCAATCAATTAGATGTCACCAAGAATCTTCGCGTTTTTGTCACCGCAGGTTTCTGGTGGCCTGAACAGCTTGCACAGAGGTGAGCAGCTCTTCTCATTGCTCCAAAACCCACCCACTGCTGCTCAGACTGCAGCCATGCTTTGCTGTCCCTGGAATTCCTTTGTTCAGAGCTGACTGTTCATCTTTAACCCTGGTTATTTATGGTTTACCTGATTTTGGCTGAGCTGAGTTCAGGGCTGAGTAATTTTCCAGTGACTTTGTACATGATGAACACTTCACTAAACTTGCTACCAATGCCTTTGATCAATGTTCTCTTATAAAACTAATTCTTCAAAGCAAAACAGGCTGCTGATGGAGTTCTTAGCTCCCTTTTGAACTGCCAGGCTGGTGGTGGATAGTGTTTATGTTGTAATTGTAAATGATAATGGTATTTATTGCTCCTTCCAGTTGCTTTCACTGAGTGGTCTGCTGTAACTTGGGGCTCTCCATTAACTTACCCAGGCATTCACTTTAGCAGAGGTATTTCTCACTTTTCCAGTGTCAATGAAATTGCTCCTGCACAGCAGCATAAAAGGATATAGAGGCTGCTGAAAATTTCCTATGAAAGAAATTATATCACTTACAAACACACAGCAAAGAAAGAAGGAAAATCTGAAATTACAGTAAAGGATTGTTAGAGAAAGGTGCCTGATGGAAGGATTTAAATGAAAAGTCAGGACTCACCTGAGGGTTCAAGTCTGGGGAGGTTGTCTCTAGGATCAGGAGCAGAAGAAGTGAAGACAAGAACAGGAGTCTGTAAAAGGAAAGTTACAGAGATATCAGTAGTACCAATAAGCCTTGAGAAACAAAGGTTAGGACAGTAACCATGTACTTTATTTTTTCTTTCTCAGCTGTTGAGAGCTAGTTTTGCACTAAACTGTATTTTTATGAAGAGATCAGTTACTTCTTATTGCAGTTCCATCCTAAGTGTGTAGCCACAGCACCAGAGCGGGAAGTGTAAGGCACCTCAGAAGGAAGGGAGCAGCCGCAGGAGCACAGGGTGGTTCCCCAGAGGTGATGCAGGAGCACAGGGTGGTTCCCCAGAGGTGATGCAGGAGCACAGGTGGTTCCAGCAGTGATTCAGGAGCACAGGGTGGTTCCAGCAGTGATGCAGGAGCACAGGGTGGTTCCCCAGAGGTGATGCAGGAGCTCAGGGTGGTTCCAGCAGTGATGCAGGAGCACAGGGTGGTTCCCCAGAGGTGATGCAGGAGCACAGGGTGGTTCCAGCAGTGATGCAGGAGCTCAGGGTGGTTCCCCAGAGGTGATGCAGGAGCACAGGGTGGTTCCCTAGAGGTGATGCAGGAGCACAGGGTGGTTCCCCAGAGGTGATGCAGGAGCACAGGGTGGTTCCCTAGAGGTGATGCAGGAGCACAGGGTGGTTCCAGCAGTGATGCAGGAGCACAGGGTGGTTCCCAGCTGTGAGGGTCAGTGTGTGCACCCCAGGCTGCTCTGGAGGGTGCCAGGGGTGATGCTACTCTGGGACTCTCACTGGACATTTAACACCTATTTCTGCATGCTTTGGTTTGGTTTTCTCTCTGTTCTTTCCAGGACTACATACAAGTGATTGCAAAACATTACCAGGTTCTTCCCTCTTGCTATTGCAAAATGTTCATAAAAAGAGCATTACTCTCCTTTGTTCTCCATCCAAAGGCAGACACTGGTGCCTGCTCAGATCAATTTTCACTGTCTTTCTTGTGTGTGCAGTGAGTTATTCTGCTCTACCATCAAATATTTCCGGGAGATCCTGAAGCTGGGGGTTCAGCTGCCTGGCTCCTGTACCAGGTTTGCAGTCTCTGCCCTCTCCAAGGGCCTCTCTCCATAGAGGACAGCCCAGGAATTTCCTTTAACCTGGGTGGGCTCTGGGTCTGACACCCTCTGGGAAGGTAGCAAAGCCATGGGTGCATGCTATTTCTCTCATTCTCATATCCTTCACACTGGAATAAAACTTTGCCTTGGCATCAATGGAATCACTTCTTATTAACTCCAGCACAAATAGGAGCAGGAGCTGGTCTGCAAATGTTGAATTATTCATTGTGTCTTCAGCAGGACTTTCTAAGATACCCAGTATCTTTGATCTATGACATCACTGGTTGTGGAAGCCAAGAGGAGACATTCTACAACTGAAATGTAAATTCCCAGATATGACCTGAAATGTAAATTCCAGTAATATTCCTCCTCCAGGTAATCTCTTATTTCATATAAACCCATCTTAACAGATATTCACCACCACCGCTGCAGCCAGCTTTGTGCAATTTAAAAGCAATGATGCACAACTAATTGCTGGTGCATTGTGCACAGTTATAGCAGCAGTGAATGATTTCCAAAAGTTGATTATTCTTGGATGAATGATTTTCTTACCTCTGGTACATTCAGGATTTACTTTTGCTGCTGTGATAGACAGCTAACCACATGTTCTGCCTCAGTGGAACAGCAGTGTGTGGTAGTGAAATCCATTCTGTGCCTTGCAGTGGGTGTGTTCTCTCATGGTTTTTGACACTGATGTTTTATGGTGTACACAATCACCAGGCCACACTTGAAAGAGAGAGGGCTAAAATGGAATTTAATACCTCTAAATTTGATCCAAAGCCTTCAAAGAGTTTCCAAAAAAAGAATTATGCACACTGGCAGGAGACAGTGTTTGCAGATGTAATACTTTTACTCTCTTCAGTTGTAGAATGTGCAGAAAATAAACACCACCACATGCATTCTTCATGGAAGGCAGGTAACTTCAGAAGGCTGAAATTAGCCCTCAGTGTCCAAACCAGTGTGACTATCAACCATCTCTCTGTAGGCTGCCCAGTAGGGTTATCTACAAGGTGTTCAGAAAATATCAGTTCATACAGAGACTTCAATCTATCTCTTTTAGTTTTGGCAAATTAACACAATCTGTTGCACTCAAAGCCACTCACTGATATGGAGACCAGCTCTCAATGTCCAGCCCTCAGTGCTGAAAGAAAGAGGAGGGAAATTATTTAAGAATTTTAAATGAGTAGAAGCTCAAACTGATATTTCTGAAATAGTTTAACAGGTTGCCAGAGAATCTGTGACTACCCCATCCCTGGAAGTGTCCAAGGCCAGGCTGTACTTCGTGCAGACACCTAGATACCTAAATGGTGTCATAAAATAGCACCAAGTTTCACTCTTTGTGGAAGTCCATGGGATTTAGCTCCTCCAGTCTCAAGGTTTGTAAAGCAAATTAACAGACTGTGGAGAAGCTAGTCCAGGGTGTATTGTTATCCGTTAGGGTTGAACCTGCCAAGAGCAGATCCTGATGTGATTACTGGGACAAAAGTATCACTGAAGTTCTGGAGTTTTGCCCAAATTAGGACTTCAGCACTCAGTCCTTGGCCTTTTCTGTCATCAGCAATCATAATGAGGTTATTTGTCAGTGTTCTCAGCTAAATAGTATCTAACAAGAAATCGTCACATTTGTTTGACAGAACAAAATATATTTTCATGTGAAATCTGTTCTTCAAAATTCCAAGCCCTGTTTACACCCAGGAAATTGCTTCATTTGTAGCAATTTCCTTTTCTTTAATTCCATTTCCAGTTCCCATTATGAAACTCCCAGGCATGTAATATGGCCCAATAAATAGGTGGAGTAGGACCAGAAAGGAGGAAATACCTGCCCTTTTGTACATTTTACTCCCATTTAGAGAAGGAAAATAGGGGAGACATATACAGAAATTCCAAATGTAAGCAGTTACAATAATTAGCAGCAAGATTAGCACTTGATTAGCACTTTTTTGATTTTTTCCATATCCCCCTTTGCAGCCAGACATAAGTGGAATATTGTGGCTGACGTACTAGCAGCCCTTTTGTGAAAATTCCAGTGCAGATTATGAAGCTACGCCCCGAGCCCTGCCCCAGCAGAGGTGGATGTCACCATACCCAGCTCACAGGCTGCAAAACACCCTTCAAAGCCGTGCCCAGGATCAGCCACAGAGCCCTGCTGAGTGTTAGCCAGCTGGAGCCACCCCGTGCTGCTCTCCTTGCCCACTTTCCAGCAGAAGTACCCCGAGCTGGGCTGGGGGAGGCAGTTCTGGGGCTTGAACTGGGGTTCTCCAGTCCTTGCTCTGGTGCAGGCATCACTGCCCCTCCCTTCCCTGTGCTCCATCCACACCGAGGGTGCTGCCCTGGCACTGTGCTCCTGCAGTCTGCAGCTTCCCAGATTGGTCCCTGGTGGGATCCCACTCCAGGCAGGGGTGTCTGACCCCTGCCCTCTCTCTGCCTGCCCGTGGTGACATTTGTGTCACCAGCAGCCGGTGACAAGGTGGCAACAAACAACATTGCTGGGCAGGGAGGAGCAGATGTTTGACACGGGACAGGCACTGGCACGGGAGTGTAAGAGCCAGAACAAACAAAAGAAAAAAAGAGGTTGGTATATATTTTTCTTCCTTGATAACAGAACTGACTTAACAGAGAGGGGAATCAGAATGCCAGGAATTACCTCCCTGACCCCAGCAGTGAAATGCAGTGGCTCCACAGCTCACCTCTCCCGTGCTCTAGTGCTCTTTCCCATCTCCAGCCACTCCTGGACTGGACTCCAGCTTCCCTTATCCTTAGCAAAGCTCCTGTTGCTGTGACAAATGCCATCCGTGCAATGTCCCTGGGAGCTCCACGGCCACGTTTGTAACAGGGTGTGTAGCGCTTCACTTCCTACCAAGAAGGGAGATATGATTGCAAATCCCAGTGTGCTGGGGGAGCAGGAGCCTCTTTCTCACAGCCATATCTTCCTCCATGTGTTTCCTTCCCAGCCTTCTCCATCTGCCCAGCAGCTTCTCCACAGCCCCCACTGCAGCC